>NC_033801.1:125941838-126011672 GCF_001876935.1 Asparagus officinalis | reverse complement strand
TGACGTCATGGGGGTGACGTAGACGGTCTCGTCATCGCGCGTCGCTGTTTGGAAACTTCGCGGATTGATGCGTCTTGTCTGCTAATAAGTGCTAACAAAATCAACGAGGGCGCGTCCTGGGTTTGGAAAAGATTAGGGGCTTCTTTGTAGGGTTACGTCGAGGCTTAATTGCGCTTAAGCACCTAGAGTTTATTTTTTATGGCACTTTCATGTCCTGGAGTATTTAAATTTTAGGCTTTAATATTATTATTATTTAGGCAAATATGATGTTTTTCTACTGGAAATGGTTATTGAGATGTTTTACTTATATAATTGTATTGGTTTCTAGTTTCTGCTCAGTGCTGTATGTAAACGAGTAGCGACTGTGATCGGGAAATTGGTTTTTCTTCCCCTTCATTATTTATATTCCAAATTTCGAGTCAAATGTCGCATTGTTGATTCTCTATAGTTAATCGATCGGCGCGTTCTTTTACTTGATGTACGTTATGTGTTGGTTTGGTTTTATTAGGGACTCCATTAAGTTGTACAAATATAGAATAATTAGGTGAATATTGTTTATGTTCCTTTAATTCAAGTGGACACGTTACTAATTAGCTTGTGCTCCTTGGGATGGGCACCCCACAAATGGATAAGCTTGACGTATAATAAACAGAATTAAGCGACAAAGTTGAGGTCTTTGGGCTTGTATATAGGGCGGTCATAAGGTACTAATTACAGAAGGGTACTTGCTCTCTAAATAATAACGTGGGAAACCTAATTATATATGTATGTTTCATTTAGTAGAAATTCTTGGTTACTCATGGAGTAAGCAAGATGCCTACGCCCCTATCACATTCTCCCCTTTAGTGCCACATGTCCCTTTTCTATTGGAGGGGGTGTAGGCACTTAGGTGTTCCATGAACACCAAAAAAATTTCTCTTCATTTAGACATATAGTATCCAAGGCTTTGAAAAGATTAGATGAAGCCCCCCAAAGTACATGTATGAAAATTGTACTTTGGCCACATATTTCATAGGTTAAAAAGTTTAAGGATGTGTTTGTCAACTTTAAAATATTAGTTTTGTCTTAACTAAGCCAAAATTAAACCATATATCTACGTGTTTAGCAGCTTTAGAATAGAACTGGGCTAGACATATGTTATCTTAACTAGGCTAAAGTGGAACCATATAAGGGTTGGTCCACAAAAGAACTAGTTTAAAAGGATTAGATTTGAACTAGTTCAATTTGGACCAAAGTTGTATCATCTAAAACATGTTTTGTCGATTTGCCAAACACACCCATATGGATTAGTCCACAAAAGAAGTAGTTTAAGGGATGGATTTTGAACTAGAAAAAATAGTTTAATTTGGATACAACTTTTGCCAAAATAAAAACAAAGTATTGAACCAAGATGGTACCGTTTAAACCAAATTTTATGAACTTATCAAAGACACATGTTCATGTCAGTTATCAAACTGGGGATCAAGTGTGGATTTCTCAATGTATTAGGGTTCCTTAATCTTCTTTAGATGGTTAGTTATTGGGCAGAGGATTCAGTCTTGCACACAAACAACACGTGAGAGAATCAAAATTGGAATCTCCGATTATTCCTATGACAATCAACTCAGTAATGTGCTTGAGTGGAGAAGAAGTTGAGTTAAAATGTGTTTTGCTGTAAGGGATTTCTTACCCTATGCAGTGGACAATTAACACCTCTTCTTTATAACACGTACTGGAGGGCAACTATGTAACTTTGGCCGAGTCCAGGTAGGCGGCTCAGCCGACAGATAGTTTACATGTGTCAGCTGCAGATGGTATGAGTGACCTATGTGTTTAATATGATTGTGACTAGGGAAGCATAGTGCTGACGAAGTCCAACGACTCATAAAGACTTTTGGGGTTGGAGCGATGATGATTCTGACTATACATTCAAAGTGATGGTGATTGGATGTTGGCAGGGAATTTGAGGGCGAACTGCCTTTTCGACTCGGCCTTGTGAGAGGGTCGATAAATATTGATGCCTTTTTATTCGGTCCTCTTGGGTTCGAAAGTTCTCGACCCGGCCTTGTAGGATAAAGAAGAGTAGGTGTTGACAATAACATCGATTCCCGAGTAAGGATGCCTTTTGCTTCGGCCCTTTTTAGAAAGGGTCTAGTGTCGATGTTGCTCGAGTCGTCGTGCATAGAGTAAGATCCATTTGCTACATAGTTAATATTAGATATGTGTCGGCTCCTGAGAGAGGATTAACACTTAGTCATTTTTGTGTGCAGTAACAAGGCGCAAAAAGATTTTCATTGGTATCATTGAGATTCCAACTGTTCTAAAGTAACAGGCATCTTGCCACATGCAAAATTTTTGTAGTTTCCCGATGTTACAAGGAAGTGCGTACAAACCTATGCTTCATTCTATAATGCGCATTCTTAGAAAGATAAAAGTGCAGGGGGTGGGGAATAAAAATAAAAGGAACTATAGAAATTTAAAAACTGATGCTGTTTGGGTAGGGAGTATGATTTCTACGCATGCTGCTTCACATTACTTCTGCTATCATTTATAAATGAGTGTTTTTGCATGCATACGCTTCAAATCTTTACTAATTGCAAATTTATAGCCCTCTCTCGTCATAGAGTAATCGACTTTTTCAAAAGAAATTCATTTGGTTTATGAGTTAAAAAAGTAGAGTAACTCTAACTAGTAACTCGCAATGGATAAATCATAAAAGAGACGTTATTTAGTAGAAACTGAAGCCTTGAAGATTTGTGAGCTGTGCATTTATTATCCACTAAGGGCCACTAGAAATTTTCACAAAATATTAGAGAACTCAAAGATAATGGCATAGTTGAAGTTATGGGTACAATGCGTCCTTCAACGAAATTTATTCCACTCACCGGTTAGAAATTCTTGTACTACATAATGAATGGAGGACATATGACTTACCAGGGTCCCACTAGGATGATTGGATCAGCTTTGCTTCGTACTCGGTGGCCTGGCCTAGGATTCAATGTTTTTGCCGGCTTCTTTCTAATTGGGATCGATATGTGGCGGGCCTCAATTCTCAGGATTTTCTTGAAGAGGGGTTAGTGAAGGAGAACTATAGAAAATAGAACTAGAATAATCTATGGGAGAACTAGAAAATTTTGAGCTAGAATAATTTATGAGATAAATTTTTATGATGTTAGTCAAATAGAACTAGAACTAGAATAAAATTATATAACGTTAGTCAACTAGAACTAGATAAAAATAAGAATTGGGATAATTGTACAAAATTATCCCACTTTTATCATATTTGTATAGTAAAGAGAGAGTTCTACTCTCTTATAAGGAAAATCCCGAGTACTAGATAAAAATTAGAATTGGGATAATTGTACAAAATTATCTCACTTTCATTATATTTGTATAGTCAAGAAGGCTAAAAAAACAACCCCCCTAATTCTCAGGATTTTCCATAAGGGTGTTAGTCAATTGGGACATTTTCATGCAAAATGATATAATTATTAAAGTGGAATAATTTTTCGCTAATGAGATGTTTTAGTGGGATAAATATGAACAATTTTGTGAAGCGGTATATATTGATAAAATAACGTGGGATAAATTTTTATAATCATAAAATATATATTTATGCATTTTGAAGATATAAATACTATTTATGCATTTTAAACTTACTATTATTGATTGATAATTGCTTACAAAAATGTTCTTTATTATTAAATAACTTTTGGTTAGATTATAAGATATTGATAATTATTATTATAATGATGGTCTAATGATGGTGATAACCATAATATGAAAGAAGTAAAGAAAAAAAAAGAAATATAAAAAATAAAAAATAAAAAATAAAAAATAAAAAATAAATATGAGTTCTAGTTTTTTACCACCTAGTTCCAAGCTAAAACTTAGAATAATTTGAGAGATTAGAACTCTCATTTTTATATAGAAAAATAAAAAAAGTGAGATAATTTTGTACCATTATTCCAATTCTAGTTTTGTTAGAGTTCTACTTGACTAACACTGTAAAATTTTGTTCTAATTATAGTTGAATGTGACTAACACCTTAAAAATTTATCCCACAGATTATCCCAGTTCCAATTTTGAGTTCTAGGTGACTAACCCCCTAAAGGTTAAATCCTCTAGGTGGTAAGAAGGCTCGAATGCAACCCTTCTCTTGCAACCATATGAGTGCCTAAGCAAGTTTTCTCATTTCCAAAAAAAAAGAAAAAAAGAAAAAAAAGGAAAAAAAGAAAAGGGACTTTGTCACCTATAAAAATCACACATTATGCATTTTCTAATATTATAAATTTTCCTTTTTTTTCGGTGGGTTCTCAAAAGAATTTGAAAGAGAGAAGACCATACGAGAGGGTAACATTGCAAAGTTTATCTATTAGAGAAAGAATAAAGTTAAAATATGTGTGGATACACTCAAAAAAAAATTATCATTCAAAATAAAGTTGATAACCTCTACGCACTTAAAATTATTCTCATTAGAAGAATTCCGATGATCATATTTTTATTATATTTTTATACCCTTATTATCTATTTTGTTAAAATGAAAATATCACTAATAAACATGTTTTATCGTTAATAAAGAATTTATGAATAAAAGCTCAAAAAACTCAATTTTCCTCATTTTTTAAACCTTTTATTGAAGCCGGGGATCAAGCCAAGCAATCTTCAGAAGCCGAAGAAATAAGGATCCAATATGAAAAGAAATTAAGTCAAAATCATGTTCAAGATGATTAACCACAAAGAAACAATGATATTTCTCAATCCGGAAGGCAGAATTTAATATATAATACATGAAAATTGCCTATCTTAACGAGACGGAGCTACATGCATTTTCAAAATTTTAGAATTCCATTCAGTTGGTCAACTAATTGGCCAATCAGTTGGTTAACCGATTGGCCAATTGGTTGATCAACCAATTAGTTCGTAACAAACTTGTTTTTATGGCTAAGATTTAATTCTTAGAGCCCAAGTAAAATATAATAGTTCTTGTTGCTTGCTGTAGGCTATAAATAGGGGTGAATGGTGAATGATTTGAGTGTGAAAATCTTTGTAAAAAATCTATTTGGAGAGGAGAGTTACTCTTAATTGAGAAGACCTTTTAAAAATTATAACTTTGTTGCAATTAATAAAAGAATTTTTTCACTTATTCATAATTTTCTTTTATTCTCTTTATTTAATGATGAAGATGAAGATGAAAGTTTACTTTCAAGAGGCTAGAAACCTTTTGCAATGTAAATTTTCTTTTATCTTTTATTTGCTTGTATTTTTTTCTTGTTTAAGATATTCAAGGGGATAGAACCCTCTTGTTTTAGATTTTTTTTAATGCCTTGTAAAATAGATTTACTTTTATGTCTTCATTTTCTTGTATTTTGTAGTATAAATTTATTTTCTTGCATAATTTAGATTTTATTTTTTTGCATTATTCTCCAAGAGGCTAGAACCCTCTTGGAAATTGGTTTTTATTTTCATTCTTTTTCTCTCATTTTCTAAGAGGCTAGAACCTCTTGAGAATTAGTTCTTTTCCTCTCATTCTCCAAGAGGCTAGAACTCTCTTGGGAAATAGTTTTTTTCCACGTTCATTATCCAAGAGGCTAGAACCCTCTTGGAAATTAGATTTTATTTTTATTCTCTCTTGTATAGATTTTATTTCTTTATTTTTATTTTTAAAGATGTGGAACTAATTCTTGTAGGAATTCGAGAATGTATGAAACTAGTTCAATTTTTTCATAATTTATAAATTATTCTGCTTAAAATGATCATTCTTAGGATAATTAACCAGAGAGCTAATATGTAGAAGAAGTTGATAATCTATGTTTATCTTAAGTGGTTTGATAGGTTATGGTTTGATAGGGTATGCTTATAAATTCTAGAATTAATATCTAGTTGTTATTCTTTTTATGAATGTTAATTTTACTAAAATGATAGTTTGATAGGTTATGCTTTCCTTAAGCGGTTTGATAGTCTATGCTTAATAAATCTAAAGTAAAACGTGATAAAAAGAGAATAGTTCATAATCTATAAATAAAATTGGCTAGTGGATTTAATTCTAGATTCCTCATATCTCTAATTGAATCCTCCATATTTACTTTCTAATTTTTCTCTTTATTCTTGATTTTTCTTTTTTGTTTCTTAATTTTATTTTTTTATTTTCTTCATCTTTCTTTCTCCCCTCTTTATCTAGTTTTGTTTTATTTACCTATTATCACATCCACTCTCTTTATCTCTCCACAACCACAATCATTTTATCACTTCTAATTGTTCATAAACACAACTTGAACCAATTTTGATTATCTTCTACAACACCTTCATCGTGGGATTCGACAATCTTTTATACTATAACTTGATAGTTGTGCACTTGCAACTTAGGCTCAATTTATTACCCTATCAAAGTCATCAAGAGCTTAACAAATAGTAAAACCACTTACAAGTGGAAAATATTGAGAATTGAGTTTGGTCAAGGAGAACTAGGAAGTAGAACTAGAATAATTTGAGATAAATTTTTATGGCGTTAGTCAAATAGAATTAGAACTAGGATAAAATTATACAGTATTAATCAATTAAAATAGATAAAAATTAGAACTTGGATAATTGTACAAAATTATCCCACTTGTGTCATATTTGTATAGCAAAGAGAGAATTCTAGTCTGACAAATTATGCAACGTTTTAGGCTAGAGCTAGGTCGCAGAAAACTAGAACTCTCATATTTGGGGATAATTTTTATTTTATTATTTTTTAAGTTTTCTTTCTTTGTCCTCTTCAAACAACACCATAAAATCATATGGCATAATCTTTTTTTAACTCTTTTATTTATATATGCTATTTTATTTTGAAATTGAATATTACATTTTTATACTTAATTTTAATTAAAAAATTACAAATACATACTTTATTAAAAATTGATTTAAATCATGAGACGAGGGAAGGGTACTTGGTGAAAAGAATCTTTAAAAAACTTTGATTTTTAGATTTATATTTAGATAATAATTCTAAAAAATATTATTATTATAAATATTATTATTATAATACAATATCTTATAATATAGCCAATAGTTATTCGATATTGCCTAATATTAAAGGAAATATATGAATTAATAATAGTAAGTTTAAATATGTAAAAATGGCCTTATCATAAAGATTCATAAATTATATATTTCGATTGCCATAAATTGTTCTAAACTATGCAAACAATTGTCACACTAAAATATCTCGCTTTAAAAAATTACTCTCAATTATCCTACTAAGATATCACACTTTCAAAAATTTATCCCTTACTAACAATTGTCCTGGTTCTAGTGAAAATATTCCGGTTGACTAACCCTCCTAAGTTATTTATCTTGCAAGGCTAATAAATTAAGAAATATACCTTAGGTATCCTAGGCATATTAATTGCCCTTACTCAGAGAAAAGACGGGTTTTTTTAGATTTTTTTTTTGGGGTGGGGGGTGGGGGTTGGGGAGTGNAGGGCAAATGAAAGCACTCCACCTTGTGTTAAAGCAACAAATTGAGACCTTGAATTGAAGAACCAAGAACATGAAAATAATTATTTGTTCACACTTGATAGAGATGGTGATTGAGAAACTAAAGATAAACCCAAGTGAACGGAACGCATTGCCTGTTATAGAGTTAATTGCAAAAAGACCCATATATTATCACCTAATTGCCAATAGACTCTCTGTAATTGTATTTGTAGCGAATTGATAAACCTACTGAGTGAATTTTTTTTTCTTTTACTCTTAAAATCAACTAAAGGTTTTAGGAGGCGGATAGAGCCCTTACAGTTCAATTGGTGATCATGACAGACCCCCAACTGCTAATCTTTTTGACGTCAAAAGTGTAAGAAAATGGATCCACTAATTAGGTGGTGTATTTGTGAAAACGACGAAGGAATTGTGAAAAACGTGAAGAATAACCCAAAACAGACTCCACCACATCCTGGTGTGGTGTCTGCCATGGGTGTGGTAGAATCTGTCCTGCACCACACTCTCTGCCACACCCACGGTGCAGGGTGTGGCAGAATCTGTCCTGCACCACACCCTCTGCCACACCCATGGTGCAGGGTATGACAGACTCGTTTTTAGAATCCCAATCAGTTTGGGATTGTGTTTTGCTATAAATAGAGACACGTTTTTTTAGGGTTTCCTAGGCTTGGTTTGAGGCTTTGATTAAGCATTGATTGGGGGCTATTTGGAGCACGAAAAGAGGTATCTTTGAGCTATTCGTTTAGGGTTTTATTTGGAGAGATTAAGAGTTTTGTTGGTGAGATTAGTTTGTTCCTTCGAGTGATTTGTAATCTCAATTTGTACTCTTTCTCTATTAGTGAAAACCCCATCCCCCCTTGCCCCATGGACGTAGGCAACTTGCCGAACCACGTTACAATTGGTGTTTTGTTTGTGCATTGATATTTGGTTCGTTTGGCTCTCTTGGATTGGCGTTTGGCTTGGTTCCTCGACACAACTTTTGGCACAACAAGTGGTATCAGAGCTCGGGCAACGCTTGGGCTATTTGGAGAAGTAGATCGCTTTGGAAGTTCATCTAGGGCTTCGTTTGGTGATAAAGGTGAGATCTTTTTGGTAAAAATCTCGTCTTTTTTAGTTTGGATCTATTTCTCGTTTGTTTCCGCATTGGTTTGGTGGTGCTTTGAGGATTATGGCCGAGAAAGGAGTTGTGGGCAGTACTTCCGGCGTGAAGACCGTTCAAAGCTTGAATATCCACTCGATGAAGATTGACGTGGAAAAGTTTAATGGCACAAATAATTTTGGACTTTGGCGATGCGAAGTCATGGATGCGCTCAACGCGCAAAATTTAGAAGATACATTGGAATTGGATGGGAAACCGGACAACATTGATGAGAAGGTTTGGAAAAAGATGAATAGAACGGCGTGTGGTGTGATTAGGTCTTGTCTCACTCAAGATCTAAAGTATGATGTGATCAATGAGACTTCTGCAAAGAAGATTTGGGAGATTCTTGAGAGCAAGTATTTAACCAAGAGTGTGGAGGATCGCTTGCATTTGAAGATGAGGCTTTACCGCTTCCAGTTGAAGAAAGGAACCTCCATTGGTGATCACATGAACCACTACACGAAGCTTCTTGTGGATTTGACGAATGTAGATATGGTGATTGAAGATGAGGACAAGGCGTTGTTGTTATTGAGTTCCTTACCTGACGAGGAATATGAGACCTTCGTTCTTACTCTTATTAATGGGAAGGCATCTCTTTCGTATAGTGAGGTCACCGCTGCACTTGTGAATTATCAGCTTCGAAAGAAGGATAAGGAGACTTCGATTGAGCCGGTAGCAGGGGCGTTGGTCGCAAGAGCAAAGGGTCCAAACCGTAGTGGGAGGGCACAGTAGAGAGGATGGACATTGGAAAGCCGAATGCCCAAAGTTAGTTGATCGAGCCGGGAAGAATAAAGGAAAAGCTATTCAAGCTTCAGAGGCGAATGTTGTCAAGGCTAGTGGCAACGATTCAGATTCGGATTCTTCGGGCTACTCATTATCTGCACTGCCGTCAGTTTGTGTTGTCTACTCTACAGAGTGGATGTTAGATTCGGGGGCTACATACCATATTTGCCCTAGGAGGAATTGGTTCTCCAGCTTTCAGGAGTTGGAAAGAGGGGATTTCGTGCTCATGAGGAATGATCACAAATGCTCTATTGGTGGTATCGGTACCGTTCGGATCAGGATGAGTGACGGGGTGATTCGGGAGTTGGTTGGAGTGAGGTTCGTTCCTCAGTTGAAGAAGAACATTATTTCACTTGGAGCTTTGGAGGCAGCAGGCTATAGGGTGACATTGGCGGATGCACGCTTGAAGGTTATATTGTACTATTTGCTTGGGAGCACGGTGATTGATAGGGAGATGACGACTTCATCAGATTCGGCTAGACTGTGGCATGTTTGGTGCTGGGGGTATATGATTGGTAATGCCGTGCATTGGTTGTTGAGGAGTGCTATGACCTGCAGATTGAAGTCCTGTGAGCATATTGGGATGAGCAAGACCGTGGTGGAGTTTGGCATTCCTATCCATCGAGCGAGGGGTCTTTTAGAAGGTGTTTAGTCAGGCATTTGGGAGCCTTCCAAGGAGGCATTATTGGGAGGTAATCATATCTTAGTTTCCGCAGTTGAAGATTGTTCTAGGCATTATTGGGTCGCGACCAGTTCCCGTTGGTGTAAAGTCCTAGAAGTCAACAACAATTGGAAGAAGTGTATTGGCAGAAAGGTAACTCGTTGTTCTAGATTTGATAAGGGTCCTTTCTTGCGTTTGTGCCGAGCTCACGGCAATAGGAGACACTTCATTGGTGTGGAGACTTTGGGGCGACGAGATGAGATGACAGTTTCGATGGGTCGTTCCTTTCTGGAGGAGGATCGGCGTTTGATGTCGAGCATTGGCATTGGTGTGCGGGCTTCGACATATTTGGGTCATCTTATGCTTTGGATATCGCAGCAGGTGGAGGGTGATGCTACTTCACGTTGGGTGGAACTTATTCCACATACTCCAGATCATACTGCGTCATTTGGGATTCCAGCTGAGGTGACACAGGTTGGGGATCATTTGATTTCGGATGCAGATGATGGATTGGTTTTGGATTCGGTTGCAGCTGGTGGACATGATTTGGATACGGCCATTGGTTCACCTCAGATGGAGGTGTTTGATTTGTATCAGTTTGGGGCCGCTATTAGTTGCAGATCCGTTGGCGATATTGGGGAAGAGTTGCAGACTTTTCTATTTGTTTGAGGGCCTTTGGAGGCCGTTTGGGTGAACTAAGTGAAGGCTTGATTCCTTAGGCAAGAGGATACATAGGCAGTCAGTTTTGATGCAGCCGATTTGGTGAGTAGATACCGACGTTTGGGTGAGTGTTCGTACTCCCGTTTGGGTCTCGACTTGTGTGGATGGAGTCCGTTGTCATGAGTCCGTTTCCATGGCGTACTGGATGCAACAAGTGAGGCATTTGTTTTGGTTGGTGTCAGCTCAGTGTTGGGAACACTTCGTCGAGGTGGAGAATTGTGAAAACGGCGAAGGGATTGTGAAAAACGTGAAGAATAACCCAAAACAGACTCCACCACACCCTGGTGTGGTGTCTGCCATGGGTGTGGTAGAATCTGTCCTGCACCACACCCTCTGCCACACCCATGGTGCAGGGTATGACAGACTCGTTTTTAGAATCCCAATCAGTTTGGGATTGTGTTTTGCTATAAATAGAGACACGTTTTTTTAGGGTTTCCTAGGCTTGGTTTGAGGCTTTGATTAAGCATTGATTGGGGGCTATTTGGAGCACAAAAAGAGGTATCTTTGAGCTATTCGTTTAGGGTTTTATTTGGAGAGATTAAGAGTTTTGTTGGTGAGATTAGTTTGTTCCTTCGAGTGATTTGTAATCTCAATTTGTACTCTTTCTCTATTAGTGAAAACCCCATCCCCCCTTGCCCTGTGGACGTAGGCAACTTGCCGAACCACGTTAAAATTGGTGTTTTGTTTGTGCATTGATATTTGGTTCGTTTGGCTCTCTTGGATTGGCGTTTGGCTTGGTTCCTCGACACAACTTTTAGCACAACAATATTCGTACCTGGGTAAATGCTAAAGAGTCTATTCACTAAATAAAACTACAGAGGGTCTACCACAATTAACTCTACGTCATAAGATAAGACGAGGATGGGAACAGTTGAAATAGTTCACCGTGTTGATTATTAGGATCCTTAAAGTTGGAAACAGATATATGTACAAATGTGAATCCCCACTTAGTAATAACAATATTCATGAAGCAATTAAATGAGACAAGGACATAAGCTACCAGTGTTAGTCACCGGGTTTTAATATGAATGTCCTCCGAAGGACTTTACACGCGCTAATAGTAGTATGAACACATGCAAGTAAGTCTTCAAGACGACAGTACCATGATATCTTCTTGGAAATAAAGCTTGACGCTTGGCACCTGGTAATTGAGATCTAAAAGTAAACAACATTCATACTCATAGGATGAAGGAAGAAAAATTTCCCAAGGACCCAAAATATGGGATCAACAGGGGAGACACGTGAGGTGTCCCCCTCCTATTGTATAATGAGCTGGCCATCATTACCATCATTAATGATGGCCAACTCATTATGCAATAGGAGGGAGACACCTCACATGTTCCCTTGTTGGTCCCATATTTTTTGTCTCTGTAGCAAAACCCATGAAGGAATATGAAAGTATAGCATAAGCGAAGGTTGTTCTTGATGTAGCTCTTTACCATGCATGCTAAAATCAAGCTAGAAAGTATTAGAAAATACTTCCGTAAAACAATTTTATATGGAAACTCATTTAGTCATTTAAACCCTCACAAGACTATTAAGAAATATTAATGAAAAAAATTGATAGAAGAGTATTTGTGAAAAGTAAAAGGATATATAAAATCATAAGAAGATTTACAGATGTACAAATGTGTCAGTAAAAGTTTTAATTATAAACAAGGATTCTGGTGCACATGATAGCCCCTATGATGGCATAAGTCCACATTTTATGTTGGGGATATATTTTAAATCCTAAATGTGGACTAACACCATCATTGGGGGTTCTTTGCAAAATGGCAAAAGGTATAGAGGGTTTTCTGCAGTTTCAATATATAGTTGTTCAGGGTTTAATGAGATTTTTAGAAGTTTTTGAGGGTTTACTGCAAAATGCTTGTTGTTCTTGGGGGTTAAATATAATCTACCCAATTAATAAATGCCGATAGGTTTGGTGCTCCAAAATGAAAAATGATAAGTGTACTAAAGAGTTGTACTACTCTCATACTCCAAGACATAATGAAGTAGTGGTGTCCATTGCAACTCATAGTTTACTTTTGCAATTTACGAAAAAAGATCCCTCTTTAGTGTGTGTACATTAGTAATAAACGAAGCATCCTAGACGACTTATCCTAGATGGAAAAAAATTCCATCTAGGATGAATGCATACTAGAAGAAAATTTTTCAGTATAAAATAATCCATCTAGGATGAAACATCATAGACGAAAAACCGTTTACATAATATTTTGTAGACGAAACTTTTTAAATTAATTTTTTCTCATGGGTCACACTATCCTAGACGGAAATCTCAAAACCTAGGAAAACCCTAGCCTCCGCTGCTGCTCCGCCACCGAAACGCCACTCTATCGCGCCGCTCCGCCACCAACCGCTTGCCGACCCGTCTCCGCCTCTCCCCCCCCCTCCGCCGCCGACCACAGCAATGGCCAGATCTCGTCTAGGACGAGATAAGCACTGAAACAGACAGATTTGAAATTTTGAGGTAAAATGTCAGATCTTTAGATGTTGTATTCTCTTGCATTTTTATTTTTATGTAAATTTATGTTTGAATCACATCTCTTTTTCAAAATGCAAATCTGATGATGATGCCTTTGCTGCGTAAAAGTTGCCACTACCACCCCATATCATCCTCTCCCTCATTTAAGGTGTGCTTCATAAGAAATATTAATTTTTTTATAATTTATGCAGTTTATTATTCAATTATATTTGTGTTACTCACCCTAATCAAGTTGCATTTTGCCATTCATAACATTGATTATTTAAATACTAATTTAAACCATAATAATATTAATTGAACTACATTTAGCCCTAATAATTCTAACCCTAATTGAACAAAATTTAGAAATTAACCGTAAGTTAAAACCCTAATTGATAATGTTTGATTCATCGAAATTTTTTTTTTTTTTTGAAAATAGTGTGATATAACACAACAATGTGTTATATATCTAATTTAGGTGAATAAAAAATAATTAACGCTATCTTAGACCATCCAATAATTATTGTCATTTTTAGACTTCTAATATAGGATAGATGACTTAGTTTGGATATGAAATTAAGTTTTCCATCCAAAAAGCAAACATATATCTTATGTTATACGTAGAAATAAATGTCATTAATTATTGGATTTGTCTAATATGGATGGGTTTGGAATATATTAGTGCATCATCTATCCTTGTATATTTGTGCTAGAAAATATTGGCAACACATACTCGATGTTCTCTGTGTAGAATAAGCCTATGTTGTTTTACGTTTTGGTCCATTGCTGATATGCATAACAACATCCGCGCAGTGTACTGGAAAAACAGCGGGTAGGTGCTGTCGAAATTTTCTAGAAATAAAAATTCAAAAAATATACAAAGTTGGATGTATGCACTACTATGTTCTTGATGGGATAGAATCGTTCCTATGATAGCTGGTTGAGTGTTCAAATCAACCTACAATTAAGTTTGAATTTAGAAGGAAAAAATATTTTTTGGTATTAAATGATACATCATGTTTAAGGATGATGTGTGTATGTATATATATATTGTTTTGAATAGTTAAAAATTTATTAATATATTATCTATAGATTAATTAGAATTTCTAATTATATGCTATCTATAGATGAGGATAATTCCGGATAAGTCATGGATAGATATTTCTAGGATTGAATGACATTGTGATTGACGATATAAGGATGAACGTGAAGCCTTCCTGAAGTATGCCGAAATGAACCCAAATAATTCAAGTAGTGGTGTGATGTACTGTCCCTGTTGTAGGTGTAAGAATATGAAGTTGAAAAATGAAGAGGAAATATGAAGTCACATAACAAACTTTGGGTTTTGTGAGAAATATAAATATTGGTCATATCGTGGGGAAGGCTGTATTGAAGATGAAGTACCGGATGGGCATGTGGATACGACCCATAGTTTTAGGATAGATGATACATAAAATTTACAAACTGATATTGCTCTCGACCATACCAAATATGATATTGACAATGATAGTGAAGATGATAGCACATATGATGTCCAAGATGCAACTGAGGTCGAAGATGTTGATGGACCAGAAGTTTTTGAAGATGTTCATATTTCTGAGGACTTGATCGAATATTAAAGCTATTAAAAGTTAGTAAAAAGGATATATATAAGGGTTGCACTGAGTACTTCAGATTTTCATTTATGTTGACAATCTTACATATTAAGAGCCTTAGTGGAATGGTAAACACTTATTTCAAAATGCTTCTTGATTTGCTATGGAAGGTAGTTTCACAAGGAGAGCGTGGCATTCCTAAAACAACTTATACGGTGAAGCAGATAGTTTCCGACTTGGGTGTCGATTATAATAAGATTGATGCGTGTCCCAATGATTATATTCTTTACTACAAGGATAACAAATACCTTCAAGAATGTCAAACATGTGGAGTATCTCGATGGAAACAACACACCATAGGCAATGGAGATGCAGAGCAAGATTCCAACAAAGATGCTTTGTCATTTTCCATTAGTTTCTAGATTGCCGTGGCTTTATATGAATAAAGACACCGCTAAGAACATGAAGTGGCACGAAGAAGATCATATCGAATATGGTAAACTAAGACATACTGCTGATGCAAAGGCTTGGAAACATATTGAAAAAAAATCCTAATTTTGCTCATGAATGCAGAAATGTCAAACTTGGGCAATCTAGTGATGGATTTAATCCATTCGGGGTTATGAGTTCATCTTAGTCTACATGACCAGTTGTCTTAATGCCATATAACTTACCTCTGTTGCTTTGTATAAAACAACTATATATGATGCTTTCATTGCTGATACCCAGTAAGCATGCATCAGATAATGATATTGATGTCTATTTAGAGCCCCTAATTGATGAGCTATGCCCATGCTAAAGAGTCGTTTAGACTTTGCGATATTCTAATGTGGACAATTAATGATTTTTCAGCTTATACTAATCTATCTAGTTGGTCTACAAAAGGCAAGTTTGCTTGTCTAGTATGTGATTTAGAATTTGAAGGCCTTCACTTACAATATAGCCGGGCTACAAATATAAAAAAATAAGAAATAAATTTGACGGCGCCGTTGAGACCAAGAATAAACCACATTATTTGACCAGAGCTGATATTGTAAAGTTGCGTAAGCATCTTAAAAAAAAGATTTAGAAAGAACTGGTATTCTAAGGATGGCTCACTCAAAGTTAGAGGCTCATGCAAAATGAAAAAGACACTGAAGAGGAAGAGAGCAATCCAGCAACTATATATTGATAATAGAGTCGATAAATTGCCTAAAGGGTGGAGTAAATTTAGTGTTTTCTTCCAGCTACTATATTGACAAAAGCTTAAAATCAGATATAACTTGGATGTTATAAATATTGAGAAAAATATTTGTGACAACATAGTGTCGACCCTCCTTCAAGATCCTAATAAGTCAAAGGACGACCTAAGGGCTCGTCAAGACTTGACTGCATTGAATATTTGGGAAGATTTGCAAGCACAAAATGTTGGACTTAAGAAAAAACATAAGTCTTCCTCTCGTGTTACGATGTCGACAGAGCAGATGCAGAGTTTTTGTGTGGTCCTCAAACCAGTAAAGTCACCAGATGGGTATTCTGCTAATATATCAAATAATGTTCAGGTGCAAGAGAGGAAACTCTTAGGGCTAAAGACTCTTGATTATCACATTCTTCTTTATCAATTGCTCCCAGTTGCATTATGTAATAATATGGAGAAAGAAGCATCGAAAATTATTATGGAGTACTATGGATTCTTTAGAAAATTGTGCTCTAAAATTATAGTCGTGAATGAATTTAAAGAACATGAAGCATAAGTGTCACTAATTCTATGCAACCTGAAAGTAATGTTTCCTCCTTTTTTCACGATCATGGTCCATCTTACTTAACATCTAGCAAGAGAGGCTATAATTGCAGGTCCTGTATCGTATCATTGGATATACCCAATTGAGAGGTTAGGGACTACACCAACTCTGTTGATTTTATATGCAATGTATACATCTTTATTTTGTAGTTAAAGCTTTTCTTATTGTAGATATTTGTAGTTGTTAAAGATTTTCCTATTGTAGATATTTTGGGTTTATGAAACACCTAGTTCGCAATCGACCTCATCCGGAGGGTTTTATAGCTGAAGGTTACGTGGTCAACGTATGTCATATGTTTGCATCATGTTACATGCGCAATCGTGTAACAGCGGATCAGACACTAACTAAGGATAAGAAACTCATCAAATATCCAAGATCTAACTTAGAGCAGGTTCATGCGTGTCATGACATGATCTCTCTTTTCCTTTACTTAAAGTTTTATGGCTAGCTATTATGGTTTCTAGGACTTCAAGGTCTTCTTGACTTCTAAGGAGTTTGTTTTTCACTGTTCCAATGCTTACCTTCTGTTTCTACTTCCTCTAATCAGTTTCTAGTGCTCCAGGAATATCGATTGAAGCTTTCGACTTGTGATAACATAAGTCCTTTATCAACAACAATAATGGTGTTTTCATTGATATCTAATGAATGCTAAACAGGTCAATTAGTTTTCATTGATAACATGAGTCCTTTATCAACATCAGTCTTCCATGTATTTTATGAAGTCCATATTCCAACTAAAAGATTTTCCTTTAGTTATTTTCTTCTTGTTAATTCATTTGAAGTTAAAACTATTATGTTGGCGTCCTAAAATGTCCCAGAATTGAGGATCCTTGAAGAACAAGCATTGTGAAATTATACTGCCTTGTGCTAACAAAAAGAGGATACTATTGGATATAACAACTCCTAAATGGTCTAAAACTAATAGGCCTTTGAATCCTCACTATTCTTCTAACAAGAGTATCCTGGAGCATGACACTATGTTTTTGATGTAAAGGTTGAGTCCGCGCTCAAATAGTGACGGCATGAGTTGAAAGCCTCAACATATAATAAAAATATAGCAGATTGGTAGGGGTTTTAAATGTTGATGATAGAGTGGACTTTGATCATTTCACACCTCTTCTTTCTATTGGAGTACCGAGTCAGCACAAGTATTTTTCATTTTAATTTTTCTTATTAACAAAGATTGTAGATTAATTTCATGTTTAGTAATAAACTATTTATCGTAGAATAAATATAAGAAGGGATCGGTGAATTGAAATAGCAAGCGCAAGTTTGACCGCCACATGGGATCGACATCGTTTACGAATCTTGAGTATGGTTAATGTCCAGACATAGTATATTATTTAAAGTTTTATATTAGTTTATTTTATCAATATAGCCCACCTCTTTTAATTTTTTATTGGCAGGGGGGCAGGGGAAGCCGATAATGCCGATCAATTTAAAGGCAAAGTTAGCTTATTGCAGCTTTCGCTCGACTTATAAAGATGAAGATAAGATTAAGAAAAACATGTTGTTGGTGGTAAATTTTTTTAATAAATCACTATATAATATGTATTTTGCTTATTTTCATTTTTTATTAGCCAATCAATTATATAACTTTCCTTATGCGATTTAGGATAATATTGATGATGCGTCATAGGCGACAACATTATGTGCTATTCAGGAAGAAGTTGATGATCCTCATATCTTGTCTAGGGAGGAAAATGTCACCATTGCTATGAATGTTATGAGGTATAATAACAGGCACAGATTTTCATTGATGGGTGTTGGAGCTATACTGGGCACACACACAATATCCTCCACGATGTCCTCACTGATAGGGTTTTAAATAATAACCAAAGTTGCAAGTGCACAACTATCAAGTTATACTATAAAAGATTATCGAATCCCACGAGGATGGTGTTGTAAGAATTAATCAAAATTAGTTTCCTAAGGGGTGTGTGTGTGTGACAATGTAGGATTGTTAAAAGTGGTTGTGAAGAGATAAAGAGAGTGAATGTGATAATATGTAAATAACACAAAACTAGACTGAGAGGGAAGAAAGAAAGATGAAGAAAATAAAGGAAAATAAAATCAAGAAACAACTAAAGAAAAATCAAGAATAAAGAGGAAAATTAAGAAAGTAAAATATGTAGGATTTAATTAGAAATATGAGGAATCTAGAATTAAACCCACTAGACAATTTTACTTATAGATTATGAACTATTCTCTTTTTATCATATTTTATTTTAAATTTATTAAGTATAGACTATCAAACTACTTAAAGAAAGCATAACCTATCAAATTAACATTTATAAAAAGAATAACAACTAGATAGTAATTCTAGAATTTATAATCATAACCTATTAAACCACTTAAGATAAACATATATTATCAAATTCTTCTTCTACCTATTAGTTCTCTAGTTAATTATCCCAAACATGATCATTTTGAGTACAAGAGAATAATTCACAGATTATAAAAAAAGCAAACTAGTTTCATATAATTTTAGAAGTCCTACAAGAATTACTTCCACATCTTAGAAAATAAAAGAAAAATAAAATAAAATCTATACTAGAGGGATCAAAAGGAAGAGAATGAAAATAACAACTAACTCCCAAGAGGATTCTAGCCTCTTGGAGATTAAAAATAAAAAAATAAAAATAAAAACTAATTCCCAAGAGGGTTCTAGCTTCTTGAAGAATAAAAGGAAAAAAAACAAATAAAAACTAATTACAAAGAGGGTTCTAGCCTCTTGAAAATAATGCAAGAGAATAAAAATTAAACGACGCAAGAAAATAAGTATATACTAATATATACTAACAAAAATAAAGACATGAAAGTAAATCTACTCTACAAGGTATCAAAATAAATCTAAAACAAGAGGATTCTAACCCCTTGAATATCTAAAACAAGTAAAAAATATTATACGAAAAAAGATAAAAGATAAATGTTACGTTGCTAGAGGGATTTAGCCTCTTGAAAGCAAACATTTATCTTTATCTTTATTTTATCTTCATCTTCATCTTCATCATCAAACAAAGAGAAGAAAAGAAAAATATGAAGAGGTGATTTTTTAACTAATTACAAAAAAGTTACAATTTTGGAATGTCTTCTCAATTAAGAGTAATCCTCTTCTCCAAATAGAGTTTTTATAAAAATTTTCACACTCAAGAACCTCACCCTCTACCCTTATTTATAGCCTACAATAAGCAATAAGAACCATTAGATTTTACTTGGGTTCCAAGGATTAAATCTTCGTCATAAAACAAGTTTGTTACGAACTAATTGGTCGGTCAATCGATTGACCAATCGATTGACCAATCGGTTGACCAACTAATTAAAATTTTAAAATTCTAAAAATATAGTTAGCTCCGTCTCGTCAAGATAGGCAATTCTTATATATTATACGTTAAATTCCTCCTTCCGGATTGAGATATATCGCTGTTTCTTTGTGACTAATTATCTTGAACATGATTTTAACTTGATTTCTTTTCATATTGAATCCTTATTTCTTCGATTTTTGTAGATTGCTTGGCTTGATCCTGGGCTTTGATAAAAGGTTAAAAATAAGAAAATTTAAGTTATTTTTGAGCTTTTATTCATTAATTCTTCATTAACCTGTAAATTAAGATAAAACATGTTTATTAGTGATATTTTTTGAGCTTTTATTCATTAATTCTTCATTAACCTGTAAATTAAGATAAAACATGTTTATTAGTGATATTTTTATTTAAACAAAATAGATAATCTTCATTAACCTGTAAATTAAGATAAAACATGTTTATTAGTGATATTTTTATTTAAACAAAATAGATAATGATGGTATAAAAATATAATAAAAATATGATTATCACTCATCTTCTTTGAATTCAATAGGATCCTCAGCAAGGACTCCTGCCACCTCCGCAATTCTGTGCGTCTAATGTTATTTGTGTGGTAAGATCGACCATGCATTACTAACGCAGCTGACGAAGGCTATATTCTTTGATTTGCTAGCAGCCCCCATAATGGACGAAGTTTTGACTCACATCATATTATGCTTGTTTGATAAGATTCCAGCTAAATTACTTAGAGATATTTTGTCACTTTTAGATTTAAAAACCAATAATAATGGATCTGACCAAACCGGTGCACATGTATATTGATAATATATGTGTGTATTATATTGCTAAATTTCATATTCTAAAATTAAATCTATTTATTCTCATGTCGGAGTTTCTGGGGGATCATCAGCAACGTGAAGAGGAGGGATGTTGATGACAACGACGACTCGTGATATGCTGTGATGAGTTTTTATTTGTATATCTACTATTATTATTTCTTCCTTTAAATTTTTACTTCTTTCAAACTTCAACTCAAATCTTAATGGATGCATAGTAAATAAAATTGTTTCGATGTGATAGCTTGTTGATTATACAAACGTTATATCTTTATACTTAACCTGTGATAATAAACGATATCAAATAGAAAAAGACTTAGAAAGGCACGTCACGAGCTATTGATAAAGAATATCAAAATATGTTGTGCCAAAAACTATGTCGAATAACCAAACCAAACGCCAATCCAAGAGAGCCAAACAAACTAAATATCAATGCACAAAAAAAAACACTAATTTTAACGTGGTTCGACAAGTTGCCTACGTCCACGGGGCAAGAAGGGGATAAGGTTTTACTAATAGAGAAGAAGAGTACAAATTGAGATTACAAATCACTCGAAGGAACAAACAAATCTCACCAACAGAACTCTTAATCTGTCCAAACAAAACCCTAACCAAAAGCTCAAAAATACCTCTTTTTGTGCTCAAAATTCCCCCAATCAATGCTTAACCAAAGCCCAATCAAAGCCTAAACAAAGCCAAAGAAACCCTAAAAAACGTGTCTCTATTTATAAAAAAACACAATCCCAAACTGATTGAGATTCTAAAAACGAGTCTGCCACACCCTGGTGTGGCACACACCATACCCATGACAAACAGGACAGATTCTACCACACTAGGGTGTGGCAGACACCACACCCAAGGCAGACAGGGCAGATTCTGCCACACCCATGGTAGATACCACACCAGGATGTGGTGAAGCCTGTTTTGCTTATTCTTCACGTTTTTCTCAATTCCTTCCTCAATTCCTTCGCCGTTTTCACAATTCTCCACCTCGGCGAAGTTTTTTCAAAACTGAGCCGACACCAACCAAAACAAATGCCTCAATTGTTGTATCCAGTACGTCACGGTAACAGACTCATGACAATGGACTCCATCCATACAAGTCGAGACCCAAACGGGAGTGCGAACACTCACCCAAATGTCGGTATCTACTCACCAAATCGGCTACATTAAAACTGACTACCTACGTATCCTCTTGCCCAAGGAATCAAGCCTTCACGTAGTTCACCCAAACGGTCTCCAAAGGCCCTCAAACAAAGAGAAAAGTCTATAACTCTTCCCCAATATCGCTAACGTATTTGCAACTGATAGCGGCCCCAAACTGATACAAATCAAACACCTCCATCTGAGGTGAACCAATGGCCGTATCCAAATCATGTCCATCAGCTGCAACCGAATCCAAAACCAATCCATCATCTGCATCCAAAATCAAATGATCCCCAACCTGTGTCACCTCAGTTGGAATCTCAAATGACGTAGTATGATCTGGAGTATGTAGAATAAGTTCCACCCAACATGAAGTAACATCACCCTCCACCTGCTGTGATATCCAAACGACCTGATCAACACTTTTCACCTGCCGAGAGTCAAAAGTGACATTCCTGTTTAGAACAAAATCAAAAGCTCCCAAACGATACTCAGAATAAAATCAGAAGCTCCCAAACGATAATCAAATGAGCCTCCGAATCCCAAACGCACAATCAGATCAAATCTCACATCCTCGATGTGACCAAATACTGGGTAACTAAATATCCGACGTTGACCAAAATCTAAAGCAGCTCTACCAGAGCCAATAACTCCTAATGCAGCAGTCAGCGACCTATGACTAAGATGACCAAAATATATCGAAGCTCCAGAACCAATGCTCGAAAACCAACGCCGATCCTCCTCCATAAAGGAACGACCCATCGAAACTGTCATTTCATCTTGTCGCCCCAAAGTCTCCACACCAATGAAGTGTCTCCTATTGCCGTAAGCTCGGCACAAACGCAAGAAAGGACCCCTACCAAAGCTAGAACAACGAGTTACCTTTCTGCCAATACACTTCTTCCAATTATTGTTGACTTCTAGGACTTTACACCAATAGAAACTGGTCACGACCTAATAATGCCTAGAACAATCACCAACTGCGAAAACTACAAAACGATTACCTCCCAATGATGCCTTCTTGGAAGGCCCCCAAATGTCTAACGGAACACCTCCTAAAAGACCCCTCGCTCGATGGATAGGAGTGCCAAACTCTAACTCGGTCTTGCTCATCCCAATGTGCTCAAAGGACTTCCACCTGCAGGTCAAATCACTCCTCAACAACCTATGCACGACATCACCAATCAAATACCCCAGCACCAAACAACGCCACAATCTAGCCTAATCCAATGAAGTCGTCAGAGCTCTATTAATCACCATGCTCCCAAGCAAATAGTATAAGTTACTCTTTCTGACGTCCTTCATCACAATCATGGACTCAAATGTAACCTTCAAGAGTTCATCCGCCAAGGTCACCCTATAGCCTGCTGCCTCCAAAGCTCTAAGTGAAATGATATTATTTTTTAACTGAGGAACGAATCTCACTTCAACCAGCTCCCGAATCACCCCGTCACTCATCCTGACCCGAACGGTACCGATACCACCAATAGAGCATTTGTGATCATTCCCCATGAGCACGAAATCCCATCTTTCCAACTCCTGAAAGCTGAAGAACCAATCCCTCATAAGGCAAAATGGTATGTCGCGCCCGAATCCTACATCCACTCTGTAGAGTAGGCAATACAAACTGATGGCAATGCAGATAATGAGTAGCCTGAAGAATCCGAATCTGAATTGTTACCACTAGTCTTGATAATATTCACCTCTGAAGCTTGTACAGCTTTCCCCTTATTCTTCCCGGCTTGATCATTCAACTTTGAGCATTCAGCTTTTCAATGTCCATCTTCTTTATAAAAAGCACACCGATTCCTACGAATTCTAAGATGTGCTCCTCTAGAATGTGACCTTCTACCTCGGTTTGGACCCTTTGCTCTTACAACCAATGTCCGTGCTACCGGCTCAATAGAAGTCTCCTTGTCCTTCTTCCTGAGTTGGTAATTCACTAATGCAGCGGTGACCTCACTATATGAAAGAGATGCCTTCCCATTAATAAGAGTAAGGACAAACGTCTCATATTCCTCGTCGGGCAAGGAACTCAACAATAGCAACGCCTTATCCTCATCTTCAACAATGACATCTACATTCGCCAATACTGCAAGAAACTTCGTATAGTGGGTCATGTGATCACTAATGTATGTCCCCTTCTTCAATTGAAAGCGATAAAGCATCTGTAGGCGTCAAAAAATACTGAGAGATATCCAAATACAGCTCAAGAGGAGGTCATCCAAAAATAAAAAAAACACAAGTATAGACTGTCTCGCACGCAAGACAGTCTTTACTATCTCGGCACGCAAGACAGTCTTTACTATCTCGCCATGCGAGACAGTGTTTACTGTCTCGCCATGCGAGACAGTGTTTACTGTCTCGTAGCGAGACAGTGTTTACTGTCTCGCCAGCGAGACAGTGTTTACTGTCTCGCCAGCGAGACAGCTTTGAGATGATTAAAAATGGTTAAATAACTTCCACCTACGTGTCCATTAACTGCCAAAGAACATGGGGAGCGTGGTGGGCGAGAATCACGTTGATAACTGCCAAAATAACGGAGTTGCAAAACGTGGGAAGGCAGTTACAAGAAAACTGCCAGACAGTTACTGTTTCCGAGATAGTATTTACTGTCTCACGGGCCGAGACAGTCTTTACTGTCTCGGAACCCGAGACAGTCTTTGCCGTCTCGATCGTCGAGACAGCGGGCCGAGACAGTCTTTACTGTCTCGGAACCCGAGACAGTCTTTGCCGTCTCGATCGTCGAGACAGCAAACACTGTTTCGGAAGTGGTTATTCGTCCAGGGGTTATAAATACCCCCCTGTGATCATTTGTTTGGGGGGCTGACCATTTTTGAGCACTTTGGAGCAGAGAGAGAGCAGAGTTCCTGAGCTTCTGGCAATCCCTTGAGATTCGAGCTTTGACTTGATCTCAAGAAGAACGACTATCTTACTTTGATAAGATCTCGTTTCAAATTCTCACTTTGATAAATGAAGGAAGAATTATTAAACCCCTCACGATTCAATCAGAATCTGTGATTTGGTGGTCCACGAGTCAAAGCGCTCCCGGCACAGGCAAAGATCCCACGCAAGCAGCGATCCAAACAACGATCCTGCGTTTGTTTCTAAAAAGTTATAATTTTCATTTTGTTGTGTAAAAGAAGTCTTATAAAAAGGTTATTGTTAGACCCTAGAGGGGGGGTGATTAGGGTCTTATGCTAATCTAATCTGATTTAATGCCAATTAAAATTAATTAATAAGTTATCCTAGCAAGTATGAAATACAACAATGTATATGAGCTAGGATAAGCAATATACAATATGATATATCCTAAGCTAGGATAAGCAATATGAATAATGAAATATATCCTATATGATGAACTATATATGCAAGGATATATAAACACAAGGGTAAACAATCTAAACAAGATAGTGGATGATATAGATAATGAGCTAATGACAATGGCGATATAAGATATGAACATAAATATGAAAGAACGCCAAAGCACACTCAAAACAAGCAATATGATCACGGAGTTCGGACCTTCCGTCCTACGTCTCCGCTCCCCACTCCCGGGGAGAAATCCACTATCACAACCGGGTTTTCTACGCTCACCCGAATAATGTTTACAACCACACTATGTCGGTTTTCAACGCTCACCGAACAACGTTCACTCCTCACACTCGGTTTTCTAGTTCACCGAAAACTTCACAACACACTCGGTTTTCTAGCTCACCGAAAACCTTACACCACTCACAATGTAACAAATATAAATTTGTTCTCTACAATAGATGAGAACACAATTAAGCACAACTCAATGTTACAATCTCTCACAACCCTAATATACTATGTATGCAAATACAATAAGCTCAAGTGGGTGTGTGTAACAATGAGATAATATAATCAAATCTAAACTCAATATAAAAACTAGCTTTAAAGAATGATAATCAAATAACTAAGCAAATGTAAAGCTAGATAGAGTTTAGAAAACTTCTCCAATAGATGACAAGATGGAGAGATGGAGATTGGAGCCCAAACAAGAAGATGATCTCCTCCACTTGTGAAAACAATCTTCAAACCAAACAAACACTAAAACACACTTAAACCCTTGTTTAAAACTCTTTAAACTTGTTTAAAACATTTCTTGAGTACCCTTAGAAGTATGAGGGCATGGAGTATATATAGGCTCATGAAACAAGCCCAAAAACCCAAGAAAACCAAGCAAAAAGACAAAAAAAACGGATATATCAAAATCTGGGAATTATAGCCGTTAGCTACAGTAACCAACGTCCAGAGACATTTCCGGTCGACCGGTCCGGTCGACCGGATTACTGTAGCAGTGCGCAGCTGTTTTGTAAAATCAATTTAAAATAGTAAATGAACTCCAAAAATTATGAAATTTTGTGAGAATGTTCTAGACATGTAGAATAACATGTCAGAGAAAGAATTTCTGAAAAATATTTTCCCCGTTGAGGGAAATAAATATTTGAACACAAATTTACAGTTTCTGAAAAACTGTTAACATATACGATTTTGTAAAATCAATTGGGCACAGTAAATCAACTCCAAAAATAGTAAAATTTTGAGAAAAATTTCTAAACATGTAGATAAATATGTTAAAGAAAGAATTTCTTAAATATCACTTCCTATTTATGAAAACTTATCTGTTTTGTAAAACATATACGAACATGTGCAAGAACAAAAACATGATTTTGTAAATTCCATTAAACATAACAAATCAATTCCAAACTTGATGAAACTTTGAGAAATGTTTGTAAACATGAAAACAAACATGTTAGAAAAAGAATTTCTCAAATTGAATTTCCATTTGTGAAAACTCATGTATTTTGCAAGTATGTCCAAAACATGAAAACCTAAAACCATGCATGTATATATATAACTATATATATACATAGAAACCAAATACGTGTGTGTATATGATATTGAGCTTAAGGTACTTAACACACATAATATAAAATCTAAACTAGATTACCCAATCTTGATCTTGATCTTCATTGTAGCTCAACTTGGTACACATGCGGATGAAGCTTGAACTTGATCTTTAACTTTGAATTGCAAGGCTTCAACCCGACATTCCGCCAACCTCCATTTGATATCGTCGTTAAAGCGCTATTCCATCCATCCTCCAACAACGTTGTTTGTCTACAAAACATAGGAATGCACAAACACTAGACAAACAACATTAGTAATAAATTGTTTGTTAAACATCATCAAAACAAGAAGGCCAACAATCTCCCCCTTTTTGATGATGACAAACAATTTACAAAAAAAAAGATATATGCATGAAGGGAAATGAATATACAAGATATATCATGCATATAAGCAAGAAAGAATATACTCACAATATTTCTCCCCCTTTGACAACATCAAAAAGGGATAAAAGAATAAGAGAGCGAAAGCTCCCCCTGTCAATAAGCACGGGTGAGTATCAAACATACAAATATATAGGGATTGCTCCCCCTATCAAAAAGCCATATAGGATATAAGCAATAAAAGATCATGGCATAACATGTGAGTAAGCATAAAAAATATGCTAACAATCACTCACATTCAAGAGATGATGAGAACATATATAAGTATATCAAGATGAACATATTGTCTCATATCATAAAAGCCAATGCATAAAATAGATTTATGAAATCAAAAGAGAGAAAACATGAGAATCATGCAAAAAGAGTTTTCGAATAAAAACAAATCAACCAAATGAAGTCATAAATCAACCATTTAAACCAAAAATGATGTTTGATCAATAACAAAAAAAATTTCTTTTTGAAATCATAAATCAAAATTTTGAGCCAAAAAATGATATTTGATCAATAAAGGAAATTTTCTTTGTAAAACTTGATCAAACCACATAAAGAATACATTATAAAGCATATTTAAAATTTGAATTATTGTGCTATATAGTGAATTCAAAAGAACAAATCAAAACAAGATTTTCATAGTTCAAAAATAAGATTACAAAACGTACTAGAATCATGAACTATGGATAAAAAATCTTTAGAAGTATAAAATCATGAAAACAAAGGATTTGATCAGTTAAAAATTTGTTTTCATAAACAATAGATTTTAAGACATAATTTTCAAAACCAAGAAAAGAAAAAAGTAAGAACACTAAAATTCTTGGTTTAAAATTTAAATTTGTTTTGGTACCCAAGAACTCTTGGTACCAAAAGATTTAGGGACATGACCCCTATCATTAAAGTTCAAAGCCTTAGGGTTATGAACCCTCTTAGGCATATATGGTGTACTAACATGGTCAAAACAATATTCATTCAAATGACCCTTCCTATTGCAATTTGTGCAATGAAAGAGATCCATTTGTTTTTGTGGACCATTAGCTCGTGCACGGGAATCATTTGCAAATAAAGATTTTCTTTTAAAATTATTTTGCAAATGAGAAACATTCTTAAACAATGGTCTATTTGGAACATATTGCAATTTAGAAGCTTTTTGTATATCAAAACAAAATTTAGCAAGATGTCCAAACCTACCACAAACATCACATTTAAAAACATGTGGTCTATTGGAAGCATTTGTCAAATGAGATTTTCTTTTCAAATCAAAGCAATATTTGGCCAAATGACCAAAACGACCACAATAATCACACTTGAACACACTAGCATGCTTATGATGAACTTTGTGAGAATGAGCATGTGAATGTGTAAGTGTACAAGATGAAGAAGCTATATGAGATGCACAAGGAACATTAGAATTCTTATGTTTGTGTGCATCATAACAAAACTTAGCTAAATGACCTTGACGGCCGCAAATAGAACACTTATAAGTTTTGCTATACATGTGTGCATAATGAGTAGATGATTTTGATTTAGTCTTGGCACACATGTCCATAAGCCTCTTATGATTATTAATGCATATTTTCAAAGTTGAATCTAAAGATGAAATACTATTTTTCATAAGATTCAAATCTTCATTTTTAGGCACATATGCATTTTTAGAAGTAGAACATAAATAGTTATTTATAAAAGAAGCTGTATCATTCTTTATGTTCTCTACTTCTAACATGGCATCAATCTTAGCATGAGATAAGCTAGAAATGGATGATGATAATTTCTCATTTTCCAATTTTAACATATCATTACTTTCTTTAAGAGCAACATTTTCTTTGGAAATGATATCAAAATTGGAAGCTAGCTTCTCATGATCGGATATAAGTTCTACATGCTTGCTTTGTAAATTAATGAAATCATTTTGCAATTTGTTAAAGGCATGCAATAATTTTTCACTAGCACACGCAAGTTCATCACTAGATAAATCATTAGTTGTTTCGAACTCGCAAACCTCACTAGGTTATGCTAATCTAATCCAATTTTATGCCAATTAAAACTAATTAACAAGTATATCCTAGTAAGTATGATATGCTACAAGATATATGCAAGGATATACAATATAAACAAGGGTAAACAATATGATCATGTAACAATGGCAATATAACAATATGCAAGAATAAATGCGCCAATGCCAAACCCAAACACAAGGAAATGATCACGAAGTTCGGACCTTCCATCCTATTGGAAGCCGGAACTTCTCTACACACTCGGTTTTCTAGCTAACCGAAAACTCTACACACTCGGTTATCAAGTCAACCAGCAACTCTCACAAATCCTCACAAAGTACATACACAAGCTACAATCTCAAGTATTGGTCCTCACGTATCGACTCCCTCAAGTGCTCGGAATTATCACCTATCACTAGGCCACCGACGCTACTCCTCTCGGTATCGACTCAGTCCTCACCATACACTCCTCTCGGTGTACAAGTGTATTACAAAGTGAACTTCACAATTAGGCACACAACAAATGATTGTTCTCTCATAAATTAAGCACAACAAATGATTGTTCTCTAAATAAGGTGAGAACTCAATTAGGCTCAACTTAATGTTACTATCTCTCACAACCCTAAATATATTATTAATACAAATACAATAAGCTCAAGTAGGTGTGTGTAACAATGAGATTAATCAAATCTAAACTCAATATAAAACTAGCTTTAATAAGATGATAATCAAACAAATAAATATAAAGCTAGAAAAGAGTTTAGAAAACTTCTCAAAAGATGACAAGAGACGAAGGGATAATAGTTGATTGCTCAAACTCTAATAGATGATCTCCTCAAGCTCTTGTGGAATTTTCTTCACAAACAAACTCTTGAAACAAACTTAAAAACCCTTCAACAAACTTGTAAAACTCTTTTTAAAACTCTCTTAAACATCCATAAGAAACAATAAATGTTGAGGGCTTTTTATAGCCTCTTAAACCAGCCACAAACCCCCAAAAATCGAAAATATCAAAAACTAGCCGTTACTAGCCGTTATAGGCTGAAAAGACCAAAATACCCCAAAATCCAGCATTCTGGAAATTTGCGTATTTAGCTTTGTAAAATCAATTAAAAATAGTAAAACAGCTCCAAAAAATATGAAATTTTGTGGAAAGGTTATAGACATGTATAATAACATGTTAGAAAAAGAATTACTGAAAAATCATTTCCCATTGAGAGAAATAATTGTTTGAACACAGATTTACAGTTTCTGAAAAACTGCAGACATACACGATTTTGTAAAATCAATTGGGCTTAGTAAATCAACTCCAAAAATAGTAAAATTTTGTGGGAAGTTTCTAAATATGTAGATAAACATGTCAAAGAAAGTATTTCTTGAATATCACTTCCCATTTATGAAAACTCATCTATTTTGTAAAACATGCACGAACATGCACGAACGAAAAACATGATTTTGTAAATTCAATTAAACGTAACAAATCAATTTCAAACTTGATGAAACTTTGCGAAATGTTTGTAAACATGAAAACAAACATGTTAGAAAAAGAATTTCTCAAATTGAATTTCCATTTGTGAAAACTCATGTATTTTGCAAGTATGTCCAAAACATGAAAACCCAAAACCATGCATGTATATATATAACTATATATATACATAGAAACCAAATACGTGTGTGTATATGATATTGAGCTTAAGGTACTTAACACACATAATATAAAACCTAAACTAGATTACCCAAGCCGATCTTGATCTTCAATAAGCTTGACTTGGTACACATGCGGCTGAAGCTTGAACTTGATTTGCGGATGAAGCTTGAACTTGATCTTTAACTTGAATTGTATGTTGCTTCACTCCACAATTCCGCCAACCTCCATTTGATATCGTCGTTATGGCGCAATCCATCCATCCTCCAACTACGTTGTTTGTTTATAATAAATAAGAAAATACAAATACTAGACAAACAACATTAGTAGTAAATTGTTTGTAAATCATCATCAAAACAAGAAGGCCAACAGTTATCTCTTTTGAATTTATTGTAATCGACTGAAGATATAATGAATTCCACAACGAGACCAACTTTTGACGAAAACAAACTGGCGACCACAGTGGGAGCCAACGGTCTCACTGCCGAGACCGTCGTGTCGCAGCCGATCAAGATACTGGTTGAGTCCATGGTTAAATATGAATTCGACCAAGCAAAGTTTGAGGAATATCTGTCATCCTCATCCTCAAAGTCTTCCTCTCCTCACAAATGCAGGAAGATTCCATCTTCTAAGAAGGTTTTCAAGTTTTTGACTCCGTCGAACACTACAGATGAAGACTCTCGCTTGATTGTTGCTGAGGATTCTACTCGCAACCTCTCTGCTCACAATGACTCTTATCTAGTTAAAGAGTTATCGAATCAAAGCCCACCGACACTGACGAAGAGGGCTCGTCAGAGACAACGTCAGCGCCGTGCTCGCCAAATAGCTAAGGCCTTGGAACAAACCGATGGAGTTCGTTACTATGCGGACTTAGAATCGAGGAAACATCAAGTGGTTCAGTCGCCTCAACGTCAAATCACTCACATCTCAGCAAAACTTACGTCGGATGAATGAACTCTCGTCAAAAGGGTCCGTTCGACCCTCAAAGAACGCATACAAAAGCGTATGGTAAACACCGCTCGTGCCCGTGCTCTTTTACAACAAAGACGAGAAGGAAAGAAGAAAACGGTGGCCAAAGAACCACCAAAATTCTACAAAGTTTGGATTCCGAAGTATGGAGTTGTGCAAAATCAGCATTCAGAGCCCGTTAAGACTCCATACCCGCAAGGGGGTGGTTCTAAACGTGTGACTCCCGACATAACCTTGGATCGCTCAAAGACAGTAATAAATTGTTCTGAGAATGCCAACAAGGTTTTACACCCCCAGAAGAAGACGTGTTCACCAAAAGACATCGTCATACCTGGGAGGTCATGCCAACAAACGATACGATTTTTTGGCAATCATACCGATGAATCGTATTATCAAGTTGGAGGTATGAATAAATTTCGAAAGAGAATTATTCGCTCTCATTGTTCCTGTGCACAACTTATAAAAGCAGCATTGTCGGAATATAACTACACAAAACGATAAACCATCCCACGTGTAGTCTCGGTATTCCACAGTATTTTTACTGAAATGTCGAAGCCTAAGCCGAGATATTTCCGCAAGAGAAGATCAGCTGTCCAAGATAATGAATTCCCTGAAGTCACCATCAACGTGGCTGATAAAGGAAAATCTAAATGGCATTCAAGTGAATCAAATCCCGACTTTTCCCCGAGAGGAAAAGTCAATTCAAGAATTGCCAAACGGATGTCCCGACTCCAGTTAAGAGCCATCAGACATAGGGACTACAAGAGAATGCATGAAGGAATATCATCAGAGAATGAGCTCTCGGACACTTGTTCTGCGATCGCTTCGGATGATACGGTATCTAGCACAGGAAAAACCAGAGAAGTACTCATGATCACCTCTGATTAATTTGCTCAAATGCTTCAAGAAGCTCTAACAAAGCAACGTGAAGAAATTAGAGCTGAAATGAAGACAGAGATGGAGTTAGCTATCCAACAAATGAGAGAATTGCTAACTCAATGGCCTCAACCTCCTGAGTCCAGTCAGCGAGCTGAATCCAGCCGCACACTCAGAATGTGGCAGATGATATTGATCCAGAAGTGGATGAAGTCATTATGGCTGATACATCTCCTAATAGCAACAACGCTGGGGGTGGTTTAACGCACCCTCCCAATAACGATATTGGGGGTGGTCCAGTGGCACCTCTTACAGAGAATGACCTAACTTCTTCTCCTCAACGTCCTTCGAATGAAGACATAGACGATGACGAGAAAATGAAAGAGCTTGAAAACAAAGTCAATGCTTTGATGACGGCTCAAGAAGTGAAAAAGACGGGTATTCCATGTTCCTATCCAAGAGAATGGGATTTAATACCATACCCGACAAAATTCAATTTGATCAACTTCACACCGTTTGATGGGAAGAGCTCACCTATTCAGCACTTGATTTATTTCAAGTCTCATTTGGGCATGATCTCTGGAAATGAGGCTTTAATGGTCCGGTCATTCGTTGGTACCCTTCGTGGGCCCGCCTTTGATTGGTTCCGACATCTCAAGCCAGGAAGCATTAATTGCTGGGATGACATGGAAAGTTTGTTCCTCAGCAATTTTTTCGATGATGATACCGAAGTGTCAATCGGATCCATTTTAGATGAGAAGCAAAAAGACGGAGAGTCAGTTGATAATTTTGTCAAGCGCTTCCGTAACAAAGCAATGAATTGCAGAGATCCTGTTACAGAGGAGTTCATCCTACAAACATACCATAATAATCTCTCCATCGATGTATTAGAAGCTCTGGGGGTCGTACCATCCAAAACTTGGAAAGAGTTAAAACTACGTGGCGAACAAGCTGAACACTTTCTTAAAAGAAAGAAAGCTGAGAGAAGCCGACCGATGACATCTGCAATCACTGGGAACGCGACTCCCGATCCGAGGTTTCAAAAGGAGTATTCTTTCGAAGATGAGGAACCTCCAGCCATCTTGAAATACCTCCTCGCTAATGACAAAATCGAGCTACCACCTATTAAAGATCAGGAGGGGGCTAAGAGGATTACGGATCCAAATTACTGTGCGTACCACAGAAGGGTTCTTCATCCCACCGAGATTTGCTTTGGACTCAAAAACAAAATCCAAGCCTTAATTGACTCCGGCGTCATAACGGTGAAACAAGCCAAGTAAAGACGACTCATACTCCATTGGATACACGAGTATAAACTGTTTTCCCCTAACTCCACTGGGTGCACGAGTATAAACTGTTTCCCCTCACTCCGAAGAGTATACGAGTATAAACTTCTTCTCAACACTCCAAAGAGTATACGAGTATAAACTGCTCCTCGATACTCCAATAGGTATATGAGTCTAAACTGTTTCCCACTCTTGACGGAAAGTTCCTGGAGAATTTTTACATATAATATTCTTAAGGATAACCCGATCATGTAACTTAGTATGATGTTAGACCCAGTTTCGCGAAAGAAGCTGGGGGTGGATGGTTCATGTAACGGGAAGTTCTCGCCTTTAAACAGTTAGGATCGTCTCAAGTCCCCATTTGGTCAAACCTTTAAACAGTTAGGAACAGTTAGGACCAAAACCAAAATCCCCTCTCGATTCCTTCACTGAACGAGAGGTCCCCAAATTGAACGATCAAACCTTCCTACAGTTAGGGTCGTCTCAAAACTTCCATCTGGTCAAACCTTTAAACAGTTAGAACCAAAATCAAAATCCCCTCTCGATTCCTTTACTGAACGAGATGTCCACAAATTGAACGATCAAACCTTCCTACAGTTAGGGTCGTCTCAAATTCTCATTTGGTCAAACCTTTAAACAGTTAGGACCAAAGCCAAAATCCCCTCTCGATTCATTCCATGAACGAGAGGTCCACTCAAATTGAACGATCAAACCTTTAAACAGTTAGGATCGTCTCAAGTCCCCATTTGGTCAAACCTTTAAACAGTTAGGACCAAAGCCAAAATCCCCTCTCGATTCATTCCATGAACGAGAGGTCCACTCAAATTGAACGATCAAACCTTTAAACAGTTAGGATCGTCTCAAGTCCCCATTTGGTCAAACCTTTAAACAGTTAGGACCAAAACCAAAATCCCCTCTCGATTCCTTTCATGAACGAGAGGTCCACAAATTGAACGATCAAACCTTTAAACAGTTAGGATCGTCTCAAACCCCTACTTGGTCAAACCTTTAAACAGCTAGGACCAAAGCCAAAATCCTCTCTCGATTCCTTCAATGAACGAGAGGTCCATAAATCGAGTAATCAAACATTCCTACAGTTAGGATCACCTTGAAACTCCCACTTGGTCAAACCTTACTACAGTTAGGACCACAACCAAAATCTCCTTTCGATTCATTTTGAGAACGAAAGGTCCAACTTTGAATTGGATAATCAAACCTTATAACAGTTAGGATTATTCAAACCCGTCCAGATTCTCTAAGTGGAGATCCCACTTTGAGTTTCCTTTGGACCAGGAGATAGAATATAAAATTCTTCCTCTTCGATTTCGGGTTTATCTCTACCAACAAACAAGAGACCAGGAGATAGAATATAAAATTCTTCCTCTCCATCATTGGGTTCATCTCTACCAACAAAAAAGGGATCGTATTACTCCAATAGGTACATGAGTCTAAACTGTTTCCCTACCCTCAACAGGAAGTTTCTGGAGAATATTACTCAGAATATTCTTAAGAATAACCTGATTATCTCCCAACGGGTATATGAGGTTAAACTATTTCCCGAACACTCTAATAAAGTATATGAGTATAAACTATCTCTCCACTCTTCATTAGCAGTTCTAATTCAAGACTTCGATAACGGTCACGCGATAAACGCAGCACCGAAGGAATTTTTGCTATTCTACAAAGCACTGAATAGGCTAAAAGATGAAGAAGTCAAGAGTTGAAGCCATTTATGGGTCCTTCCGTACGATCTACTCAATCAAGTATTGAAAGGATTAAAAGTTAGACCCATCTTATCCAAAGTATCCCTGACTCCTCTATACAAAAATAAGTCTGGAGTACTTTGGAGGGGGTATCTGTAGGCGTCAAAAAATACTGAGAGATATCCAAATACAGCTCAAGAGGAGGTCATCCAAAAATAAAAAAAAGACACAAGTATAGACTGTCTCGCACGCAAGACAGTCTTTACTGTCTCGCCATGCGAGACAGTGTTTACTGTCTCGCAGCATATCCAAACATAGAAAAGATCACCCAAAGGATCACAGACAGTGTTTACTATCTCGCTAGCGAGACAGTGTTTACTGTCTCGCTAGCGAGACAGCTTTGAGATGATTAAAAATGGTTAAATAACTGCCACCCACGTGTCCATTAACTGCCAAAGAACATGAGGAACGTGGTGGGCGAGAATCACGTTGATAACTACCAAAATAACGGAGTTGCAAAATGTGGGAAGATAGTTACAAGAAAACTACCAGACAGTTACTGTTTCCGAGACAGTATTTACTATCTCGCGGGCCGAGACAGTCTTTACTGTCTCAGAACCCGAGACAGTCTTTGCTGTCTCGACCGCCGAGACAGCAAACACTGTCTCGGAAGTGGTTATTCGTCCAGGGGTTATAAATACCCCCCTGTGATCATTTGTTTGGGGGGCTGACCATTTTTGAACACTTTGGAGCAGAGAGAGAGCAGAGTTCCTGAGCTTCTGGCAATTCCTTGAGATTCGAGCTTTGACTTGATCTCAAGAAGAACGACTATCTTACTTTGATAAGATCTCGTTTCAAATTCTCACTTCGATAAATGAAGGAAGAATCATTAAACCCCTCACGATTCAATCAGAATCTATGATTTGGTGGTCCACGAGTCAAAGCACTCCCGGCACAAGCAAAGATCCCACGCAAGCAGCGATCTAAACAACGATCCTGCGTTTGTTTCTAAAAAATTATAATTTTCATTTTGTTGTGTAAAAGAAGTCTTATAAAAAGGCTATCTCTTTTTAATTTATTGTAATCGACTGAAGATATAATGAATTCCACAACGAGACCAACTTTTGACGAAAACAGCATCCTCTTCAAATGCAAGCGGTTTTTAACGCTCTTCGTCAAGTACTTTCTCTCTAGGATCTCCAAAATCTTCTTCGCAGAAGTCTCATTCATCACATCATATTTTAGATCTTGAGTGAGATAAGACCTAATCACACCACACGCTGTCCGATTCATCTTTTTCCAAACCTTCTCATCAGTGTCGTCCGGTTTTCTGTCCAACTCTAACGCATCTTCCAAATTCTGCGCATTGAGCGCATCCAAGATTTCACATCGTCAAAGTCCAAAATTATTAGTGCCATTGAACTTCTCCACGTCAATCTTCATCGAGTGGATACTCAAACTTTGGATAGTCTTCACACCTGAAGAACTACCCTCAACTCCCTCTTTCTCAGCCATAATCCTCAACACACCAACAACCAATGCGGAAACAAACGAAGAATAGATCTAAAACTGAGAAAAGAAAAAAGCTTTACCGAAAAGATTCCACCTTTCTCATCAACTGAAATCCTAGACGAGCTTCTCAAATCGATCTACTCCTCCAAATAACCCAAGCGTAGCCCGAGCTCTGATACCAAATTGTTGTGCCAAAAGCTGTGTCGAGTAACCAAACCAAACACCAATCCAAGAGAGCCAAACGAACTAAATATCAATGCACAAACAAAACACTAATTTTAACGTGGTTCGGCAAGTTGCCTACGTCCACAGGATAAGAAGGGGATGGGATTTTCACTAATAGAGAAGAAGAGTACAAATTGAGATTACAAATCACTCGAAGGAATAAACTAATCTCACCAACAAAACTCTTAATCTCTCCAAACAAAACCCTAACCAAAAGCTCAAAAATACCTCTTTTTGTGCTCTAAATATCCCCCAATCAATGCTTAATCAAAGCCCAATCAAAGCCTAAACAAAGCCAAAGAAACCCTAAAAAACGTGTCTCTATTTATAACAAAACACAATCCCAAACTGATTAGGATTATAAAAACGAGTCCGTCACACCCTGATGTGACACACACCATACCAATGATAAACAGGACAAATTCTACCACACCAGGGTGTGGTAGACACCATACCCATGGCAGACAGGGCAGATTCTGTCACACCCATGGCAGACAACACACCAGGGTGTGGTAGAGCCTATTTTGCTTATTTTTCACGTTTTTCTCAATTCTTTCCTCAATTCCTTCTCCGTTTTCATAATTCTCCACCTCGGCGAAGTTTTCCCAAAACTAAGCCGACACCAACCAAAACAAATGTCTCACTTGTTGCATCTAGTATGCCACGGCAACGGACACATGACAACGGACTCCATCCACACAAATCGAGACCCAAACGGGAGTACGAATACTCACCTAAATGTCGGTATCTACTCACCAAATTGGCTGCATCAAAACTGACTGCCTACGTATCCTCTTGTCCAAGGAATCAAGCCTTCACGTAGTTCACCCAAACGGTCTCCAAAGGCCCTCAAACAAATAGAAAAGTCTGCAACTCTTCCCCAATATCACCAACGGATCTGCAACTGGTAGCGGCCCCAAACTGATACAAATCAAACACCTCCATCTGAGGTGAACCAATGGCCGTATCCAAATCATGTCCACCAGCTGCAACCGAATCCAAAACCAATCCATCATCTGCATCCAAAATCAAATGATCCCTAACCTGTGTCACCTCAGCTAGGATGATCAACTTAGACAGAAATCTGGCTATTCTAGATGGAATATTCTGTCTAGGATGCTTTGTTTTTTACCAGTGGTAAAAGTATAAGAGAGGAACTTATTAAAAATCATAGAGTATGGAGTAATTTTGTGGGATCGATAGAGGGTAAATTATAGAAAATTACAAGAGAGGATATGAAACAATTATGAGAAAAGAAGAAAAACAAACTAAAAGAGGAATGAACACCTTATCCTTTCTATATTTAAACTTGTTTTTCAATTATTTAAAAATTTAAAATTTACATAAATTCTTATTTTCGGAGCATAAAGCATAAAGCACGACTAGTTACATATAAAGGAGCACATCCCCAACCCAAGAGTGCATTCCTGTTGATTTTTATATTTAATCAATTATTTCAGCAAGCCAAAAAACTTGCGGATATATCATGGAGCTGAAAAAGGAACAATGTGTTGGCTATCATGTTTCCATGATATAATTTTGATGATAATAATTTATTCATAATATGAATAACTATGTGTACTATTGTGCACTAATATTTTAATACAACTATCAACATGATATTATGTTTAGTGTATGTTTATGTGCTAGATTTTAGTCTAATCCTAAAGAATCACAACTTAAAGCTGTAAAAAGAATTTTTAGATACCTAAAAAATACTACAGATTATGGTTTATTTTATCCTAAGAATAGCATATTTGATTTAGTATCATATAGTAATGCTGATTTTGCAGGATGTAAATCTGATAGAAAAAGTACAAGTGGTACATGTCATTTCCTTGGACATTTACTTGTATCTTGGTTTAGTAAAAAGAAAAATTCAATATCATTATCAACTACTGAAGCAGAATATATTGTTGCTAGTTTTGCATGTGCTCAAGTTCTTTGGATGAAACAAGCTTTATCTGATTATGGTATAGTTTATCCCATATCATCAATAATGTGTGACAATACAAGTACAATTAATTTATCTAAAAATCCTATTCAACATTCACGTACAAGACATATTGATATAAGACATCATTTTCTACGTGATAATGTACTAAAAGATGTTATTTCTTTAGATTTTATTTCAACTGATAAACAAATTGTTGATATATTAACAAAACCTTTAAAAGAAGAAATATATGTTAAATTAAGAAGAGAATGATAAACAAATTGTTGATATATTAACAAAACCTTTAAAAGAAGAAATATATGTTAAATTAAGAAGAGAATTAGGTATATGTAACAAAACCTTTAAAAGAAGAAATATATGTTAAATTAAGAAGAGAATTAGGTATATGTTCTTTAAAAGATCTAAAATAAGTTTTTAAAATCAATACATATGCATATTCAACCTTAATAGTCGACTAATGAAGTTAATAGTCGATTACATGCACAGACATTGCATATATAATATTCTGTCATTTTCTTAGTAGTCGACTAATAAGAAGAGTAGTTGACTAATAAAAGTTCAACACAAATTTACATAACTCTGTCAACTACAGTGTAGTCGACTACATTACAGTATAGTCGACTACTTAATCTGGCAATTTCACTTTTTTACAGTTTTTTAACTTATTGGATCTTTTATCCACCAAATTCAAAACCCAATACCCATTAATCTTAAGTTATTTTGATCTCAACCCTTCATTTTTTACTAGATAAATCAAGACCCTATATCATATTTCATTAAGATTAAATCTCAACCTTTCATTTGATTTTTTGATCAAATCTGAGCCTCTCATTAATAACTAAAGCAAACAACCCTAACTTCTCCATATTTTCACGTTTTTACACTCCCCAAAACCGAAAGAACCCATACTCTCTTCAGTTCATCCAGCCTTAAGGTTAGGGCATCTTCTCCTTCTCATTTTTCTTCAAACTTTTATCCTTCTTTTTGTCTTTCAAGTTTCAGTAGTCGACTACAGCCTCAATTAGCCGACTACTTCTAGGGTTTCAATAGTTTGATAAGATCTCTTTCTCTATTCCATTTTCAATTTTAAAATTGAATAATGTCAAAATCAAAGAGGCCTAGGTCTGGATCATCAAATGTAGTTGAAGATTATTCAATTTATCTTAAAGACCCCTCTTTGCTTGCCCAATTTAAGGAATTTTAATCTTTTGAAATTATACCCGGTAGATTTGTCAAATTTGATGATTTCATAACTCATAATTTAAGTGATTACTTTGCAAATGCTGGATTATTATATTTTTTTTTGTTATGCGCAGCAAAAATTTTGGCAGCACTTCGACAGCACAACAAGAGAGTCAGGTCGCAATAAGAATTTCCGTCTCACCGAGGAAACAAGAATCTGAAGCAAAATATCTCAACCAAGTGAGATATCAGCTCTTCCTCTCATCAGTTCAAGGACTGACCTGTCGAGGGAACCTAAAAGCTATTACAAATCATACAAATAGCGATACAACAAATTTTACGTGGTTCGACAAATTGCCTACGTCCACGGAGCAAGGAGGGGGGAGATCTACTAATAAAGGGAGAAAATATAACTAGGGTTTACAATCACTCACAACCTAAACCCTCAAACAAACTCTCAAATCCCTCACAATATCTCTCTACAAAAGGATGCTCAAAACTCTCAAAGTCGGCACGGAACGCCTCTGTGTTTTTCTTTTTCTTCGCAGCCTCACAAAAAACCAAAAGAAAACTCCTTTCCTCTCTGCCTGCGCACACCCTTTTGCACGCCGTTCTCCTCTGCAGCCGCAAAAACCAAGCCTTGCACAGCCGCTTCCTGAAACCCTAAGAACCGAATATATAGCTGCATGATATTAATCAATCGGGTGGGCCAGAGATCACGCGGCACGCGGAAACGAAATTGACTGCGTTTACAAATAATACGTAATCACATATTGTAGGCTATTGTAGGCCCCCACTCTCACGTGTTCATAATTCTCCACCTCGCTGATGTTTTTCCAAAACTGAGCCGATACCAACCAAAAACAAATGTCTCACTTGTTGTGTCCAGTACGAAGTGAAACAATTCATGACAACGGACTCAATCCACAACAAGTCTGGAACCCGAACAAGAGTCCAAACAATTTCACCCCCATCAAAATCAACTAATCTAAACCGGCTACATCTGAAAGACTGCCTACGTATCCTCTTGCCTAAGGAATCAAGCCGAACGTAGTTCAACCAAATGGCCGCCAACGGTCTCAACAATCACGAATGTGCAACAATTTTCGACAATGATCAAACTTGTTACTCGGAACCATCTTAGTGAGCATATCCGCCGTATTATCCTTCGTGTGGACTTTCATAATTTTCACATCGCCATCTTTAAGAACATCCCGAACGAAGTGATAATGAACGTCAATATGCTTCGTCCGCGCATGAAAAACCTGATTCTTTGCCAAATAGATAGCACTCATGCTATCACAATGAATAGTGATGGACCTCTACGATATACCAAGTTCTTCCAAAAGTCCTTGAAGCCAAATAGCCTCCTTCACAGCCTCCGTAACTGCCATATACTCTGCCTCCGTCGTAGACAAAGCCACCGTCGACTATAAGGTACATCTCCAACACACCGGCGCACTGGTCAAAGTGAACACATACCCCGTAGTAGACCGGTGCTTATCCAAATCTTCAGCGCACTGGTCAAAGTGAACACACACCGGCGCACTGGTCAAAGTGATCACATACCCCATAGTAGACCAACGCTTATCCAAATCTCCGGCATAATCCAAATCAACATAGCCAATGCGTAACTGCCCACCTGTAGTGTCCTGCTCATAAACCAAACCAACATTTAGCGTACATCGAATGTAGCTCAAAATCCATTTCACGGCGTCCCAATGACCCACTTCTGGATCGTGCATGTATCTTGAAATTATGCCCACCGCCTGTGACAAATCCGACCTCGTACATACCATTGCATACATCAAGCTTCCAACCGCACTCGCATATGGAGTCTTCGACATCAACTCTCGATCTTTAACTGTTTTTGGTGAAAGACCAGCTGAAAGTTTCAAATAGGCTCCCAAAGGTACACCAACTGACTTCGTATCCATGCTAACATGGAATCGCTGTAGAACCTTCTTTAAATAAGCCACCTGTGTCAAACAAATTCTGCCATTCTTCTTGTCTCTGCCGACCTCCATCCTTAGAATGCGTTTCGCCTCGCCCAAGTCCTTCATCTCAAACTCATTTAAAAGCTGAACTTTCAATTCATCTATAGCCGACCTGGAAATAGAAGCAACCAACATGTCATCGATATAGAGCAATAAATAAATGTACGCACCTCCTTTCAACTTGCGAAAATATACGCAAGGATCAAATCGAATCTGAGTGTACGAATGACCAATCATAAAACCATCGAATCACATATACCACTGTCGAGGAGACTGTTTCAAACCGTGTAACGATTTCTTCAATCTGCAAACTAATTTTTCCTTCCCTGCAGCTCGGAATCCTAATGGCTGAGTCATATATATTTCTTCATCAAGATCATCATGAAGAAATGCCGTCTTCACATCCAACTGATCTAACTCCAAACCACACTATGCCACCAAAGCTAGCAAAATCTGAATCGAAGAATGCTTCACCACCGGAGAAAAAACCTCATTATAGTCAATACCTTCCTCCTGTGCATAGCCCTTCACAACCAACCTAGCCTTAAACCTCAATGTAGTGCCCTCAATGCCCTCATTTTTCGTGTATACCCACTTGCAGCCAATTGCCTTTCACCCCTTTGGAAGCTCAACAAGCTCCCATGTATCGTTCTTATGAAGAGATTCCATCTCCTCCCACATAGCCACCTGCCATGAATCAGCCTCTGAACTCTGCTCGGCCTCTCTGAAAGTAGTAGGTACCAACTCATCGATACTCTCCACCGAAAGTGCATACGTAACTGTGTCGACATATTGTGTTGGCATCTGTATGTTTCTCCTCTGTCTTTGAACCATAATCAAATCCTGAACCTGAGTCGTCGGTCCCTGATCCTACATATTAGTACCCGTATCCTCCGTGTCACCGTCCTGCTCGCCTGGCGTCACCTTAATCGGCACTCTAATGGATACTGTACCATCTGGATAATGTGAAACTGTATCGATCTCTACCACCTGCGATATCTCCTTCGTCGGGTGGCTCTCCACCCGATGAGAGCTAGGAAGCTTCAAGATAGAAGCCTCATCAAACGTGACATCCCTACTCAGCATAATCTTCTTACTAACTGGATCCCAAAGCTTGTATCCCTTGACATCACTCTTGAATCCTACAAATATGACCTTCCTAACTCGAGGTTCTAACTTATCAGTTCTCACATGATAAAATGCAAAACACCCGAATACCTTGAGCTGGTCATAATCTCGTGCTGGCTCTCCTGAACATTTCTCCATAGGGGTTTTCCCCTCAATCGCAGATGAAGGCAGCCTATTAATTAGGTGGCTCGCATATGTAAGTACCTCAGCCCAAAAGATCTTCTCCAAACTACTCTACAACAATAAGCATCGCATATTCTCCAGTAAAGACCGATTCAACCCCTTTGCCACCCCATTCTGCTACGGTGTATGACTAACCGTGAAGTGCCCCTCTATGCCCTCGTCTCGACATAGCTACAGAAAGGGTTCTGAAGTATATTCACCACCGTTGTCGGATCGTAACGTCTTGATCTTTCTTTCAGTCTGCAGTTCCAACCTCTTCTTTCACTCCACGAATATATCTAGGACTTCACTCTTCTTCGTCATGGTGTACACCCAATAACGCTAAGAATAGTCATCAACGAACGTGACGAACCAATATCGACTACCAAGTGATGCAGTCTTGGTGGGACCCCAAACGTCTGTGTGCACGTAGTCTAGGATACCCCTCGTCTGATGAATGGCAGTCCCAAACTTCACCTTCGTCTTCTTACCAAGAACACAGTTCTCACAGAACTCAATCTTTTTACTCTTGGCTCCCTTCAATAGCCCCTGCTTGCACAATATCTGCAGTGACTTTTTACCTGTGTGTCCCAACCTATAGTGCCAAAGTCTACTCATGTCCGCTTCTGAAATAGCCGAAGCAGCCTGACCAATCTCAGTGCTTCCTTTCAGATAATACAAATTTTGATTGCGGACTCCCTTCATCATCACCAATGATCCCTTAGTAACATTCGCTACAGCGTTTTCGAAAGTCATCTTGAATCCCTTCGCCTCCAAAGCTCCAACTGAAATAAGATTTTTCTTCAGTTGAGGTACAAATCTCACCTCCTTCAACTCACGGACTACTCCATCGTGCATCCTAATCCGCATGGTACATATCCCACAAACATCACATGATTGATCATTTCCCATGACAACAACACCCCCGTCGACTTTCTCAAAAGATGCAAACCAGTCCCGCCTAGGGGTCACATGATAAGTAGCGCCGGAATCAAGCATCCAATCTGACGCATCCACATAGTTCACCTCCGGAGTAATCAGTAGAGAAAAGCACGAATCATCGGAATCATCGCCTTTCGCAACGTTCACCTCATTGGCCTTCGGGCCCTTTTTCTTACCATTCTCCTTCTCCTTGAGCTTCGGGCAATCTCTCTTCCAATGTCCCTGCTCATTACAGAATGTATATTGGTTCTTTGCTAATTAGTGGCGGCTTCTTGACTTTGATCTTCCTCTATTACCACCTTTCGGATATGGGATTCTACCTCTCGTCGATAAGGCCTCACCTGAAGTGCTAGCACGGGAAGTCTCCTTGTCCTTCCTCCTCAAATCGTAATTGGTCAATGCGTTAGTCACTTTACTATAGCTGATAGAAGATCTCCCGTTCAACAAAGTGAGCATGAAGGTATCATACTCCTCATCCGGTAAGAAGCCCAATAAAATAATCGCCTTGTACTCATCCGATATCTTCTCATCAACATTCGCCAAATCCGACCATAACTTAGTGTAGTTGTTTACATGAGCCGCTAGCGAGGTGTCTCTGGACATCTGAAATCTGAAGAGTCTTCGCAGCAAGTGAAACCTGTTCTCAACACTCTTTATGAGATACTTGTTGTTGAGAATTTTCCATATCTTCATTGCAGACGTCACTCCAATCACATCATATTTTAGCTCCTATTCCAAACAGGACCTGATCACCCCACAAGCATTCCTATTCATCTTCTCCCATACCACCTCTTCATATTTAGGTGGCCTCTCGTGGACCATAATGGTCTCTTCTAAATTCTGAGCATTGAGCGCATCCTGTATGTCGCTCATCCACAAACCAAAGTTAATTTGACCGTCATACTTCATCACACTAATCTTAGTGTTCTAAAAACCAACTTGTATTGTACTCACCATCGACTTGCTGCTTTTATCTTCTTTTCCCATTATAAACTAACTCCAAATTATAGAGAAAGAACAAATTTAATAGAAATTAGGAACCACCAACTGAACCCTAGATCGGATTCCAAATAGATCTTTTATTCACACGAGGAAAGCGAAATCTCCAACGGTAACTTCAAATTCTATCTCCACCGAAGCCTAGAGCTCTAAGAACCAAGCTTCTAACTAAATCTTCCTCCACCTAATCCAAAACACCCTAGATCTGAAATCTGGGCTCTGATACCACTTGTTGTGCGCAGTGAAAATTTCGGCAGCACTTCGGCAGCACAACAAGAGAGTCAGGTCGCAATAAGAATTCCTGTCTCACCATCGGCAGCACAACAAGAGAGTCAGGTCGCAATAAGAATTCCTGTCTCACCAAGAAAACAAGAATCTGAAGCAAAATATCTCAACCAAGTGACCAAGAAAACAAGAATCTGAAGCAAAATATCTCAACCAAGTGAGATATCAGCTCTTCCTCTCATTAGTTCAAGGACTGACCTGTAGAGGGAACCTAAAAGCTATTACAAATCACACAAATAACGATACAACCAATTTTACGCGGTTCGACAAATTGCCTACGTCCACGGGACAAGGAGGGGGGAGATCTACTAATAGAGAGATAGAATACAATTAGAATTTACAATCACTCACAACCTAAGCTCTCAAACAAACTCTCAAATCCCTCACAATATCTCTCTATAAAAGGATGCTCAAAACTCTCAAAGTCGGCACAGAACGCCTCTGTGTTTTTCTTTTTCTTCGCAGCCGCACAAAAAACCAAAAGAAAACTCCTTTGCTCTCTGCCTGCGCACACCCTTTTGCACGCCGTTCTCCTCCCCAGCCGCAAAAACCAAGCCTTGCACAGCCGCTTCCTGAAACCCTAAGAACCGAATATATAGTTGCATGATATTAATCAATCGGGTGGGCTAGAGATCACGCAGCACGCGGAAACGAAATTGACCGTGTTTACAAATAATGCGTAATCACATATTGTAGGCTATTGTAGGCCCCCACTCTCACGTGTTCACATTTTCATCTAAAAATAGGAAACCATATTATCCATTATTGGTTCAACTATTTTATGTCAATATCTCTAGATATGAAACCGATGGTCACTCGAATGTTCTTAACACTCTTGTGAAGGGAATTGAAATTAATATGACTCCTAAGAAATTTGGTAGAATTTTTAATATTCCTTTTCAAGGTGTTAGTCTTTCATCTATTAGAATGAATGATGAAAATTTGCTTGCTAATCACATTTTCCTTCCCGGTTATGGCAACCCTCTCAATAATTCAAATAAACTTAGGCCTATTCCTAGGTTTATAGCTCGAAGCTTTCATTTTATATCTCTTGACCTAGCCAAAGCCCTCTATGCAATTATGGCAAACATAAAAGTAATTAAATTGGGCTGAGGTATTTTATGAAAATCTTTCAGTCTTTCCTAAGGGATCTCTTCCTTTTGGAACTTTTCTTACGAGAATATTTGAGGCGTATCATGTTAATTTAGAATCTGAAACTTCTAAGATCCATTCTATCGATCTTTTTGATTCCAATGCCTTAACTCGGATGTAACTAACCAATTTTAAAATTCACCAAGATGAACCTCAACCTCAACCAGAACAACACCCCCAACATATACCACAAGCCACTGATGAAGTTGGACCCTCTTCTAGTCACATTCCACCACCAATGAAAGAACCTTCTTGCTTCTCCGACGCACAATACAATACATTGTCAGCTAGAATACTTGATTTGGAATCGGGACAAAAAGCTTTGTATGATCAAAATGTGCTTATGCTGAAAAGTCAAGAAGCATTAACCAACAAATTTGATATTCTGGAAATAAAGTTTGACACAATGAATATGAAGATTAATACCTTGGACATGAAGCTCAGTGCCTACCTCCAAGGAAATCAACCTCTACCAGGACCATCAAGTTAGAAGGCTATGCATGCATCATTTAGAATAGTTTCAGTCTGTTATGTTAAATACAATTAAGTACTTATTTTATTTGGGTGTTTAAATTATATTAAAAACTATGTTTTGATGTTTGCTTAGACGTATGTATTTTGCTACAATGTTTATGTTTGTGTGTTCCAACTATGTATGAATTTGTGCTTTTCAAGGAGTTTTGTATATGGATTCAAGAAAAGGTTTCTCTCGATTGTGAGAGGTGTAATCTCTTGGTGAAGAGATTGGTTGTAATTTGCAAGGACTTGCAAATTGGTCAGGTTTGGTTTTGTTTTGATTTTATAAATTTTTCAAAATCATAGTGGAAACTCTCAAGCAGGATTTGCTTAGAGACTGGATGTACACCTGGGAGGTGGAACAAGTATAAAATTCTGTGTTTGTGATTGTGATTTTCTGTGATGATGCTTTCTTCTTTGCAAATTATAATCTTCCTTGCATAAATTTTTAAAGAAACACTATTCACCCCCCTCTAGTGTTTAAGTGTTATTAGGTCAGATCCTACACAGTGAGATAATTATTACAATATTGTGTTTGAGAGCATTACACCCACGTCAAGGTTCATATTTCACATAAAGATGCGCATTAAGAAAAAACTTAGTAACTCTTTCCATGTTCCACTTAAAATGCCTTGCTTTGAAGAAATTTTTTGGATCTAACAAAATACAACAGACTATCCTAATAAGCTCAGAATACTATCAATATCATCCAAATCAAACCCACAAGAATCTGAAGTACTCCATGAAGGGATCGGTAGAACATTGAGCAGATGGGCATTGCCCATGTCCTCTTCGATGTTTTCCTCGATCAATGAAGAGCAATTCTCACTGAGGGAGCTCAAATTTTCTTCACTCAGATCAATAACAGGGTCGAGGGAGCCGAGGGAGTTAGGCTTGCTCGTATTACTTGATTCTGTGTAAGAATCCTTAGGCTCAAAGATAAGCAAGTTGGACTCCTTTGATGAAGAGTTTAGAATAATTTGTGGAGTTGTGTCTAACATTGGAGGGTTGCAAGTGTGCTGGTTATTATAGATGACCTTGAATAATTGATAGTAGTCATCGCATTCCTCTTGCTGAATTTGTTTGGTGGCTAGGCATCCTTGTTCATCTCTGTATGTGCATCTATAGTAGCTCCTGTATTTCATAATTACAAAAAATACAACATTAAAACATTACTATTTTTAACAATTAATTAAGAGAAAGCTAAGATATGCACTCTTTTCAGTGAAAATTTATTAATCTTTAGCTCTTAAATAGTTCTTCTCAAACATTTACTCTTGTTTTATGTGTGACACGTGAATTTGAGGAGTACTAGAAAGACAATATCCTTAACTTTCATCTTTTGATCATAAATAAACAATCTTGAATCTGTATAATTGCATCACCTCCATTATTATTCTCATGACTTGTCCCCTTAAACTTACGCACAAAGCATCTAGTTATTTTTAATAGACTAAAGGAGAGGAGTCAAATGCATTATAATAACATGGAATAAGATCCTAGTTCCATGGTGAATGAGTTTCTATCAATGATTAGATTATCATTCTACCTAGCAATTCTTTCAATAGAAGACAAGCTATTTTTTCCAATACGGTACGGTGAGTTAGCACATATTGGACATGTAATTAGTTTAATTTTCTTTTGGGTGAAAAACAATGTATTTATCGTTTTCCTCGCAGTTAGCGTATCCTAGGATTTTCTGTCCCTAATTACCTAACGTTATTCTTTATCATCTGAGCCGGTATATATGCCTCCAATTTAATTGGGATCGGCCTACAATATTTAATGGACTGGCTCCGTACATTCGAGGATTATAATTAGATCTGACTTAAATTCTATGCATAATTAATCTATCTATGTAGCAAATGCTAATAGCGTTAAACATTCAATCAGCGTACGTCTCAATTAATTAGCTAACCTTGGGTGCTTGGAATTATGAATCATCTTCTGCCCATACTTCCTCCATTGATGACCATCATGATGAGGGGCAGGTGTAACTATGGTCCGTGAATTATTCATAGGCTTCCTATTAAAAAGAACGATGAAACAAGAAATTAAACGTAAGCAAACATACAACTGATGTATAAACATAAGACAATTATAACAAGTAGGAAGGAAAACTAATTACTTTTTCTTTTGAACTCTCTCCTCCCGGTCATCACCGGAGGAACCGGCCACCGCCCGCCTCTTCTTGCCGGAGACGATGGCGGCATCAGCAGTACTCTCCTTATGTTCGAGGATTGAAAGGGCAGATGCAAGTGCTCGCTGTACTCCTTCGGTGAGATCGGTTGCTTCAGTACTGTGAAGCTTGAGATGAGAGTGAAGGAGGTTGATTAGCATCTTTCCTCTACTAATCTCTCGTATTGCTCTCCTCATTGAGGACTGAGAAGCCATAGTGTCGTATTTTCTAAAGTACGTCACTATTTATGTGTGAAGGTTTTGAAGGTAGGTTTGACGAGTAAGCAGTTTTTTTTTTGTTGTTGTGGTCTATACACAATTGCAAGGTGCTCATCTCTTTCTTACTCATTTCCTCCCTCTTTATTATTCTACAGGAAACCTGCCTGATTTCTTCTATGTGTCACATCACAAACTTAATATTAGCCACCCACTTTATCTCACTCCCTTCTTGTGGGGATGATTTGCTTCCTAAGAAAAAAGGACTGAAAATTGAGAGAAGCTCCATCTACAGCCTGTGTTAATCTTTTAGTAATACAAACATATGCATAGAAAATCAAACGCGGTCAACGCAGATAGTCTACGAATGCAATGGTAATATATACGGCCAACACCTCCCAAATCCCCAGTTCGATCATGTCTATCTAACCTGGGGTGCGAGAATGAAAGGTGGAACCCATTACACCCCAGGACTTATTTGGTAGAAAAAGTTTATAAGTGACAACAATTGACAAATTATCATGTGTTAATAACTTTTAAAGTACTGAATATAAACATGTGCTACACTTTTCACATAAGGATAGGCAAAAGAGTGAAATGTTGCGCGTCGGCGGAAGCGTGCGCACAAATCAAACGAGTCGTCGAGCAATGAGAGGAGAAACAACTAACAAGTGCACTTCACAAAAGAACGGTCAAAATTAATCACAAACACAAAGATTTACGTGGTTCGGCAATTGCATACGTCCACGGGGAGAGGATGTGGAGATTTCACTATATGGAGGAAAAATACAATGGGTTACAACTCTCTTAAATACTCAAAATAACTCTAACCAATAATCTCTCACTCCCTCATAATAATCTCCCTCTCAAAGTGCTCAAAATACTCTTTTTTCTCTGATAATAATCTCTTCTAAAACGTTCTATAAATATAGAAACCCCTAAAATCAAAATAGACCAGGAATCCAATAATTCTAAAATCAAAACCAAAACAAACTATGAATCATGTTTGGCCCAATAACCTGCTATCCAACAATTCTCCACATCAACGAAGTGTTCCCAAAACTGAGCCGACACCAACAAGAGCATCAATGTGTCGTCTCTCCAAATCTGGCTGCACCAATGTGGTTACCTACGTACCCCTCTTCCATGGGATCAAGCCGCCCGTAGTTCCTCCAAATGGCCTCAACAAGCCTCAACAAGCATGAATCTATAACAAGCTTCTACACACCAATTTCTCCTTTCCTACAGCTCGAAACCCCAATGACTGAGTTATATAAAAAATTTTATTAAGATCACCATGAAGAAAGGTTATTTTTACATCTAACTATTCCAATTCCAATTCATATTGTGCCACCAGAGCTAGCAAGATCCGAATTGAAGAGTACTTCACCATCGAAGAAAATACTTCATTGTAGTCAATGCCTTCTTCCTGTGCATAACCCTTTACTACTAATCTAGCTTTGTGCCTCACCGGAGTGCCCTAAATGCCCTCCTTCTTGGTATACACCCATTTGCAACCAATTACCTTCCGTCCATTTGGAAGCCCGACAAGCTCTCATGTGTCGTTCTTCTGAAGAGACTATATCTCCTCCTGCATAGCTTCCTACCACAAATCAGCATCTGAATTCTGATCAACCTCTCTGAATGCAGTAGGAACCATCTCATCGATACTCTCTATCGGAAGTGTATACGTAACCACTGTATCTGTATACCACGCTAGCAACCGTATGTCTCTCCTCGGTCTCCGAACTATAATCGAATCCTGAACCTGAGCCGTCGGTCCCTGATCCTGCTCTGTCATATATGTATCCTCCAAATCATCACCGTGCTCACCTAGCATTACCTCAATCGGCACTCTAATGGATACTGTATCATCTGGACTCTGTGGAGCTACATCAATCTCCACTACCTGTAATATCTCCTCTGTCGGGATGCTCTCCACCTAATGAGAGCTGAGAAGCTTCAAGATCGAAGCCTCATCGAAAGTGACGTCTCTACTCAGTACAATCTTCTTCTCATCTGGATCCCAAAGCTTATATCTGTTAGACCCTAGAGGGGGGTGATTAGGGTCTTATGCTAATCTAATCCGATTAAATGCCAATTAAAATTAATTATCAAGTTATCCTAGCAAGTATGAAATACGACAAGATATATGAGCTAGGATAAGCAATATGAACAATGAGATATATCCTATATGATAGAAATATATGTAAGGATATATAAACAACACAAGGGTAAACAATCTAAACAAAATAGTGGATGATATAGAAATGAGCAATGCACAATGGCGATATAATATATGAACATAAATATGAATGAACGCCAAAGCACACTCAAACAAGCAATATGATCACGGAGTTCGGACCTTCCGTCCTACGTCTCCGCTCCCCACTCCCGGGGAGAAATCCATTATCACAACCGGGTTTTCTACGCTCACCCGAATAACATTTACAACCACACTATGTCGGTTTTCAACGCTCACCGAATAACGTTCACTCCTCACACTCGGTTTTCTAGTTCACCGAAAACTTCACAACACACTTTAAAGCTAGAAATGAGTTTAGAAAACTTCTCAATAGATGACAAGAGATGGAGGGAGAATAATTGATTGCTCAAACTCCAATAGATGATCTCCTCAAGCTCTTGTGGAATTTTCTTCACAAACAAACTCTTGAAACAAACTTAAAAACCCTTCAACAAACTTGTAAAACTCTTTTTAAAACTTTCTTAAACATCAATAAGAAACAATGAAAGTTGAAGGCTTTTTATAGCCTCTTAAATCAGCCACAAACCCCCAAAAACCGAAAATATCTAAAACTAGCCGTTACTAGCCGTTATAGGCTGAAAAGACCAAAATACCCCTAAATTTAGCATTCTGGAAATTTACATATCTGGCTTTATAAAATCAATTAAAAATAGTAAATCAACTCTAAAAATTATGAAATTTTGAGGGAAGGTTCTAGACATGTAGAAGAACATGTTAGAGAAATAATTTATGAAAAATAATTTATCATTTGAGAGAAATAAATATTTGAACACAGATATACAGTTTCTGAAAATCTGCTGACATACACGATTTTGTAAAATCAATTGGGTACAGTAAATCAACTCCAAAAATAGTAAAATTTTGAGGGAAGTTTATAAACATGTATATAAACAAGTCAAAGAAAGAATTTCTTGAATATCACTTCCCATTTATGAAAACCCATCTGTTTTGTAAGTGTGTCCAAAGCATGAAAACTCAAAACCATGCATGTATATATATAACTATATATATACATAGAAACCAAATACGTGTGTGTATATGATATTGAGCTTAAGGTACTTAACACACATAATATAAAATCTAAACTAGATTACCCAAGCTTGATCTTGATCTTCATTGTAGCTCAACTTGGTACACATGCGGATGAAGCTTGAACTTGATCTTTAACTTTGAACTCTATTCCATCCATCCTCCAACTCGTTGTTTGTCTATAATAAATAGAAATATACTAACACTAGACAAACAATATTAGTGGTAAATTGTTTGTTAAACATCATCAAAACAAAGAGGCCAACAATCTCCCCCTTTTTGATGATGACAAACAATTTACAAAAAAGATATATGCATGAAAGGAAATGAATATACAAAGTATAATGTATCATAAAAAGATATATGCATGAAGGGAAATGAATATACAAGATATATCATGCATATAAGCAAGAAAGAATATGCATATACTCACAATATTTCTCCCCCTTTGACAACATCAAAAAGGGGACAAAGAATTAAGAGAGCGAAAGCTCCCCCTATCAATAAGCATAGGTGAGTATAACATATAGAAAGATATAGGGATTGCTCCCCCTATCAAAATGCCATATAGAATATATGAAATGAGGATCAAGGCAAACATATGTGAGCAAGCATAGATGCTAAAAAACAACTCACATACAAAACGATAATGAGAACTGAGAATCATGCAAAAAGAGTTTTCGAATGAAAACAAATCAACCAAATGAAATCATAAATCAACTATTTAAACCAAAAATGATGTTTGATCAACAAAAAAATCTTTTGTAAGACTTGATCAAACCACTCATAGAATACATTATAAAGCATATTTAAAATTTGAATCATCTATTTGTGCTTATATAATGAATTCAAAATAACAAATCAAAGCAAAATTTTCATAGCTCAAAAGTAACTCATGAACTATGGATTTGAAAAACTAAAAATCATCTTTGATTTTCAAAAATCAAGAGAGGCAACTATATCTAGCTCTTGAGCTAGTATCAACCCATATAAATATGTTTAGCACCCGGTAAACAATGTTTGGGAATAAACACCCAATAACTCCGGAGGGTTATATAAACATAGTCCTCTCATCAAAACAAAAATAATAATCATGAAAACAAAAGATTTAAAAAAATTTTCATAATCAAAATATTTTAAGACATAATTTTAAAACCAAGAAAGGAAAAAGTATGAACACTAAAATTCTTGGTTTAAAATTTAAATTTGTTTTGGTACCCAAGAACTCTTGGTACCAAAAGATTTAGGGACATAACCCCTATCATTTAAGCTCAAAGCCCTAGGGTTATGAACCCTCTTAGGCATATATGGTGCACTAACATGGTCAAAACAATATTCATTCAAATGACCCTTCCGATTGCAATTTGTGCAATGAAAGAGATCCATTTGTATTTGTGGACCATTAGTTCGTGCACGGGAATCATTTGCAAATAAAGATTTTCTTTTAAAATTATTTTGCAAATGAGAAACATTCTTAAACAATGGTCTATTTGGAACATATTGCAATTTAGAAGCTTTTTGTATATCAAAACAAAATTTAGCAAGATGTCCACAAACCTACCACAAACATCACAATTAAAAACATGTGGTCTATTGAAAGCATTTGTCAAATAAGATTTTCTTTTCAAATCAAAGCAATATTTGGCCAAATGACCAAAACGACCACAATGATCACACTTGAACACACTAGCATGCTTATGATGAACTATGTGAGAATGAGCATGTGAATGTGTAAGTGCACAAGATGAAGAAGCTACATGAGATGCACAAGGAGCATTTGAATTCTTAAGTTTGTGTGCATCATAACAAAACTTAGCTAAATGACCTTGACGGCCGCAAATAGAACACTTATAAGTTTTGCTATACATGTGTGCATAATGAGTGGATGATTTCTTAGACTTGGAACACATATCCATAAGCTTCTTATGATTATTAATGCATGTTTTCAAAGTTGAATCTAAAGATGAAATACTATTTTTCATAAGATTCAAATCCTCATTTTTAGGCACATATGCATTTTTAGAAGTAGAACATAAATAGTCATTTATAAAAGAAGCTGTATCAATCTTTATGTTCTCTACTTCTAACATGGCATCAATCTTGGCATGAGATAGGCTAGCAATAGATGAGATCAAATTTTTATTTTCCAAATTTAATAAGTCATTGCTTTCTTTAAGCATAGTATTTTCATTTTCAATGACATCAAATTTGGACACTAGCTTCTCATGATCGGATTTTAAATTATCATGCTTGTATTGTAAATCAACAAAATCTTTATGCAATTTGTTAAAGGCATGCAACAATTTTTTACTAGCACAAGCAAGTTCATCACTAGATAAATCATTAGTGGTTTCGAACTCGCAAACCTCACTAGGGCTATCGCCTAGTGGCCGTGTGCATGAAGCTCCGTATGAACTTGAAGCCGGATCCTCCAAAGCTTGTCGGATCGCCTCCAAGTCCCCTTGATGTGCTTCTATAAATTTTCAAAGTTTGTAAGCACTATCAAAATGAACAAACTTATTAGACATATATGAATTAAAAGCATTTAGCAAATATTCTAACAAAATATTGTTCATTGTAAACATACGATGATCATTCTTATTCCATTTGGATTTCTCCAAAGTGGGCACAATATAAGCATCATCTATAATTTCCCATAAATCAAAGTGTTTAGATTGAACAAAAAGTTTAAATCTAACACACCATTGGGCATAGGGGAAATTATCTAATCTAGGAGCAATATTGATGGCATAACCTAAACCATGCATATCCATAATATAAAAGGCAAGCAAGATACAAATAAAGCTTAAAATTAGATTAGCACAACAAGCTAATTTGGATCTTTAACTCAAGACGATTAGACCTTAAATCAAAGAGCACCAATCTCTGATACCAATTGTTAGATCCTAGAGGGGGGTGATTAGGGTCTTATGCTAATCTAATCTGATTAAATGCCAATTAAAATTAATTATCAAGTTATCCTAGCAAGTATGAAAGACGACAAGATATATGAGCTAGGATAAGCAATATGAACAATGAGATATATCATATATGATAGAAATATATGCAAGGATATATAAACAACACAAGGGTAAACAATCTAAACAAAATAGTGGATGATATAGAAATGAGCAATGCACAATGGCGATATAATATATGAACATAAATATGAATGAACGCCAAAGCACACTCAAACAAGCAATATGATCACGGAGTTCGGACCTTCCGTCCTACGTCTCCGCTCCCCACTCCCGGGGAGAAATCCATTATCACAACCGGGTTTTCTACGCTCACCCGAATAACGTTTACAACCACACTATGTCGGTTTTCAACGCTCACCGAATAACGTTCACTCCTCACACTCGGTTTTCTAGTTCACCGAAAACTTCACAACACACTTGGTTTTCTAGCTCACCGAAAACCTTACAACACTCACAATGTAACAAATATAAATTTGTTCTCTATAATAGATGAGAACTCAATTAAGCACAACTCAATGTTACAATCCCTCACAACCCTAATATACTATGTATGCAAATACTATAAGCTCAAGTGGGTGTGTGTAACATGCGGATGAAGCTTGAACTTGATCTTTAACTTTGAATTGCAAGGCTTCAACCCGACATTCCACCAACCTCCATTTGATATGATTGTTATGGCGCAATCCATCCATCCTCCAACTCGTTGTTTGTCTATAATAAATAGAAATATACTAACACTAGACAAACAATATTAGTGGTAAATTGTTTGTTAAACATCATCAAAACAAAGAGGCCAACAATATCCTTTAACACCATGCTTGAATACCACAAATATGACCTTCCTATCTCGCAGTTCTAACTTATCAGTCTTTACATGATAAAATGTAGGGCACCCAAATACCTTGAGCTGATCATAGTCGTGTGTTGGGTCTTCCAACCACATCTCCATAGAGGTTTTTCCCTCAATCACAGATGAATGTAGCCTATGAATAAGGTGGCTCGCATATGAAAATACCTCAGTCCAAAATATCTTCTCCAAACCACTTTGCGATCACAAACATCGGATCTTCTCCAACAAAGACCGATTCAACCTCTCTGTCACTCTATTCTGTTGCGATATATGACTAACTGTGAAGTACCTTTCTATGTACTTATATCGACATAGCTGCTGAAAGGGGTCTGAAGTATACTCGCCGCCGTTGTCGTATCTCAACGTCTTGATCTTTCTCCATGACTGCAGTTTCAATCTTCTCTTCTACTCCACAAATATCTCTAGGACTTCACTCTTCTTCGCATGGTGTACACCTAACAATGTCTAGAATAGTCATCTACAAACGTGACAAACCAATGTCGATCACTAAGTGATGCCATCTTGGTATGACCCTAAACATCCGTGTGCACATTGTCCAAGATGCTTATCATCCTATGAATGGTTGTCCCGAACTTCACTTTAGTCTTCTTTCTAAGAGCACAATGCTCACAAAATTCAATCTTCTCACTCTTGGCTTCCTTCAATAGCCCCTGCTTGTATAGCACCTGCAGTGACTTTTCACCTGTGTGCCCTAATCTGTAGTGCCAAAGTATGCTCGTGTCCGCCTCTAAAACTACTGAAGCTACCTGGCCAATCTCGGTGCTTCTCTTCAGATAATATAGATTCTTATTGTACACTCCCTTCATTACTACTAAAGATCCCTTAATAACTTTTGCTACATCATTCTCAAAAGTCACCTTGAATCCCTTTTCCCCCAAAGCTCCAACAAAAATAAAATTCTTCTTCAGCTGAGGAACAAATCTTACTTTATTTAACTCACGAACAACTCCGTCGTGCATCTAAATCCTAACGGCACCTATCCCACAAATGTCACAGGACTGACCATTTCCCATGACCACCACACCCCCATTGAGCTTCTCGAAAAATACAAACCAATCTCGTTGGGCAGTCACATGATAAGTAGCATCAGAATCTAGCATCAAATCTGATGCATCAGTATGGTTAACCTCTGGACTAATCAATAGAGAAAAGCATGAATCATCTGAATCATTACCACTCTTAGCAACATTCACCTCGTTGGCCTTCGGGCCCTTCTTCTTGCTATTATCATTCTCTCCAATGTCGTTGTTGTTGGATATCTTGACCCTAAGATATGTTTGTTTTGATGATAACAAATATTATATATTGTGTGTATTTTGTACTAACATATGTTTGTAATATCAGAGCAAAATCAACAATGATACTCAAGTTTAAGGCAACAAAACAAGCAAAGAAGAAGATGTGTTTAATCGTCAATGTGTAATTTTACATTTTTTTTGCTTAGAATTTTGTACAAGCCTTGATCATTCATAAAAAATACACACACATAGTATTTAGAACACACTAACACATGCTTAGTGTGTGGTTAACTATATAAATCTCCTAAGTTAACCATTAGAATTTATAGATAAAGAACGAGTCTCAAAATACTATGTATATCTCATATTTACCCCTTAGTAGTCGATCAATAAGAATAGTAGTCGACTACTAAAGCCTTGGTTAAAATATTAGTTTTTGTTATTTTACAGTGTAGTCGACTAATGGCTATAGTAGTCGACTACTAAGAAATTTTCCGACTTCACAGAGTCTGTTTAGACTCAGTGTAGTCGACTACTAAGACAATTAGTCGACTACAGATACATTTTTTCAGATTTTAAAGTTTAAATTTATGACTGTTTTATAGTCGTTTATGAACGTTATTTGGGTTTTAAACTTTGTCTTTTCAGAGGCTATAAAGAGGTTAAAACTTCAGAATTCATTTACCAATGTTCATATCCATAAGATCAACCTTTTGTGCAAATTCAAGAGTTCAAAATCATTTTTTAGCCTAAGTGTTGATAAAAGAGAGTTTCTGAAATAGCTTTTGTTCTTCATCATTCATACAAGATTGAATAGGCAAACTTTTAGAGAATAATAAGAGTTCCTAAGCCACTGCTGCACATCACTAACACTTCAAGACTTATAGGAATTTGTGTTCTTTCTACAAAAAAAGTTTTTCTCGGGTGTGAGAGGAGATCTCTTAGTTTAGAGATTGTTGCAATTTGCAGGGAATTATAAATTGGTCATGTTTGATTTTGATTTTGTAATTGGTTCAAAATCATAGTGAAAATCTCAAGTGAGATTTGCTTGGGGACTGGATATACATCCGGAGTGGTGGAACCAGTATAAATCTCTTGTGTTTGTGAATGTTCAAGTTTCTATAATTGTTGTCATTATTCTTGCAATTTATAACTCATCTTGCAAAGTTTAAAAAAAATTATTCACCCCATCTCTAGTGTTTAGTGTGTGCTTCCGCAAATCCTACAATTGTTCTTTGTAGAAAGCACACTAGTTCTTCGATAATTAGTAGTGGCCTCTTAACTTTGACTTACCTCTGTTGTCACCTCTCGGATTGGGACTCCTACCTCTCGTCGACAAGACCTCTCCTGAAGTGGTAGCTCTGGAATATTCTTTATCCTTTCTCCTCAAGTCAAAATTCATCAACGCATTAGTCACTTCACTATAGATGATGGAAGATCTACCGTTCAACAAAGTAAGCACGAAGGTATCATACTCCTCATCGGGTAAGGAGCCTAATAAAATAATCGTCTTGTACTCATCCGATATCTTCTCATCCATTCGCCAAGTCCAACAATAACTTTGTGTAGTTGTTCACATGATTTGCAAGTGAGGTATCCCCGGACATCTGGAATATGAACAATCTTTGCAGTAAGTACAACCGATTCTCAACCCTCTTCATAAAAAATTTGTTGTTGAGAATCTCCCACATCTTTATCACAAATGTCACACCGATCACATCGTACTTCAACTCGTGTTCCAAACAAGATCTTATTACCCCACAAGTGTTTCAATTCATCTTGTCTCATATCGCCTCATCATACTTCGGTGGCCTCTCATGTACCATGATGGTCTCCTCTAAGTTCTAAGCGTTCAAAGCATCCTGCACATCACTCATCCATAACCAAAAGTTGATCTTGTCGTTATACTTCACAACACTGATCTTCATATTCTGAAGTACAACCTGAACTGTACTTGCTATAACCTTGCTGCTTTCACCACTATCTCCTGTCATTGCTTGCTAACTCTAAATTAAAGATAAAATTTGAACAACTGATAGAATTAAGAAATTACCCAACTTGAACCCTAGACGGATTCCAACACGAACTCCCAACCACATGAGGAAGGTGAAATCTCCAACTGGCAACTCTGCAATGCTATCTCTATCGAAGCCTAGATCTCCAAGATCCAAGCTTCTAACAACGAATTTTCCTCCATCCAAAACAAAGTCTAGGTCTGAAACCTTAGAGCTCTAATACCAATTGTTGCGCGTCGGCGAAAGCGTGTGCACAAACCAAACGAGTCGGCGAGCAATGAGAGGAGAAACAACCAACAAGAGTAATTCACAAAAGAACGGCCAAAATCAATCACAAACACAGTGATTTACATGGTTCGACAATTGCCTACGTCCACGGGGAGAGGATGAGGAGATTTTACTATATGGAGGAGAAATACAATGGGTTACAGCTATCTCAAACACTCAAAATAACCCTAACCAACAATCTCTCACTCCCTCACAATAATCTCCCTCTCAAAGTGCTCAAAAGACTCTTTTTTCTCTGATAATAATATCTTCTAAAACGTTCTATATATATAGAAACCCCTAAAATCTAAACAGACTAAAAATCCAACAATTCTAAAACCAAAACCAAAACAGACTAGGAATCATGTTTGGCCCAATAACCTGCTATCCAACATGAAAATGCTATTTTAGACTTTTCTCTACTCATTAATGTCATTTATGACAACTTCCAGTAATTAAAGGAGGTTTATCATAATTGAATATTAACAAGATTCTTAAAATATATAATTTAATAATTGTTTTAAAATTCTTAAATTTTCTAAGAATCATGATTCAATCTTATGTTGAACTATTTTAGAATTTTTTTTTAGATTTACTAATATCAAATTATTTAGCGATCAATTAATATTAGTTGTTGGTAGTTACTAAAGGGTCCCACTGCACCCCTATAGAAATTAAAGTTTCCCCTAAGTTTTGCATTCATTTCATTTTAATATCATGTGTTGGAAATTTCAGTACTATTTTTGGATGGATTCTTTGTTCGTCTAAAGAAGTACAGACAATTGGGAATTGAAGATTTTATAGGAGAAGCAGAAAATTGGACATTGGTAAAGCCATTAAACAATTAACTCTTCCGTTGATCGTTTATATTAAATTTCTCTACTTGATTTGGAAAGAAAAGTTTCTTTTTCTACAGTGGCAGCGGCACGGCTCGGTTTATGATCTCCTTATAGCAAAATACCTAGTAAGTTATTAGCACTTATAAGTCTTAAGTAAATCTGCTGATTCTAGTAATTATCAAACTTTCCTTTGAAACTTGAGAATAATATATCACTCGAGGAACTACACAAAACTGGGTCAGTCTAAATTTGAGTTAGACTGGTTCTATTTTGAATCAAGGGAGAAGTAGTTCAAAATAGAACCAGTTTAAGGTTTTTAGGCCTAGGAGAAAAACTGACTCAGTTTTTACCAACTAAGTTATTTTCAAAATCATGAGATAATTATCAAACAGGCCCATGTTCATACTTAAGAGGTGGTAAAAATCTTGAGATAAAGCGTCTCCTTGTTTGCATTTGACTATTTTAATTATACTAAGGTGGGAACAAAGGAGCATCGTTCACACAGCTGGTCAGTCAACCTAGATCTTAAATCCTTGTACCATCACCTACCTAAGATTAATTAACTACAGTTAATTAGTTAGTTAGCCCTATATGTGAAAGTGTAGTGGATACGGGATTCTGTCACATTAAACCCCCTACATTATTGTTAAATAATGCAGTAGATCCTCAAATGTCTATATGTCTAAAATGAGCCCTCGGCTATACATATTGTTCAAAATGGAGCTCTTGTTTTAAATGATTTGATAGATTTATCAGAAGATAGCCTTGTATTTCAGCCCAAGGGACATAGAAAAGATCAGAATCGACGCAATAGGTGAAGAGAAGAAGCGACGATAGTAGACCAGCCAGCCAGATTCAGGGTATAGTCCAAAAAGAAGAAGATTTAGGGGTCTACTCTAAAATTACCAAAGATGAAACACGCTAATAAGAGATTAATGAGTATATTTGTCAAGGAGGGGATTTCCCTCCTTGACGCATATGTGTCACTATCTTCACTATCATAATCCCCTCCTTGACGCATATGTGTCACTATCTTCACTATCATCATAAAATAGGAGAGAGTGTGTGAGTTGGTGAGGATTGTGTCACATATGTGTCAAGGAGGAAAATCCACTCCTTGACATAAGACACTCATTAATCTCTATAACAAAACCATGCCTTTATACACTTAGACATTATTTGAATGTTTTATTAAAATTGATTCCACTTTTAAATTTCTGACATTTAAACGTGATCCCACTGTTAAATTTCCACCATGATCTTGAAATGATTACACATCCCCAAAGATTCAAAAGGCTCTATATTCTGTACGCACTTTGCCATCTGTTTCTCTGTGTTGTAGCTTTCGTTCAAGACAAAGCCATGTGCATCACATGCTTAAATTTGGGAACCAAATTGCTCCAAAAAAAGTCCAGCAACACGCAAAATTTGCGGGTCCCTAACAGTGACCCTTCATGTGCTCACCCTTCATGTGCTCAAGAGATGCAACAAAATTTGCTGTATTTATTGATGTTTATCGAAGAGCTTGTGACAAGAAAATAATGTGACATCGAACCAAATACAGGACACCTGTCACATCTTTTATCTTTTTTTTACAAGTTAGCGCTAAGGATAAGAAAAAGACTTATCCTTGGGTTAGCCAAACGGGCCGGTCGGACAAACTGGACCTAGGCCCGACAAAACCCGTGGCCAAGACTCGAGCCGGGTCCCGTTATTATTATTATTTTTTTAAAATTTAAGTGTAAATTACAATAAATTAAGCAAAATTTTGATAAAAAATTAATCATATTATTAATCATTTGTAATTATCTAATTTACAAATATAAAAAACCATAGAAACTAAAGTGATAAACATAAATTCTTTATTAATAATCAGTTAATCACTAACAATTACAAATTTATTTTAGAATTTATCGCATCACAATAGATGAATACATCCCAACTAGGTTGGTATCTCATCTATATCACTATCATTTGCAACTAATTCCAAAATAATTTATCATAAATTTTCAGCTAAGAAATAAAAATTACAAACTAATGAATAATTTCTACTCTTTATCTCTATCTGTTATTCTCAACTCTTCAAGTTTATCTTCAATACTAGCCATTCGATCGATGCTTTAAGTTCTCTTCTCATACCTCCACCAATCTTGTCGGCACATTACCGCCTGTACGGTAAACAGATCTAACGATATCCTGTGGTCGTCGATCAAACGGCCTGCTATGTTGAAGACGGATTTTGAAGTTGTCATGGAAACATGCATTGCTAGTAAGTCATGAGCCATGGTGGAAAGTATAAAAACTGAAACTATTCCATATACTCTCCACCATTGTAAAATATCAAAACTATTATTTTGACTTTTAACTAAAGATGCAGTTAAATATTATTCAATTTTAGAAACTTGATTATCCAGATCCAGATCCAGATTCACCAGTTAGTTGAGCTATCAATAATTTAAAAGTACCCTAGAGGAGAGTGAATAGAGTAATTGCTAATCTAATCCAATTTTGATGCCAAAATAAAACTTATAAATATAATATCCTAGCAAAATGATATACAATAAGATATGAAAGGATAAGCAAGAGACAATAGGCGATATAAACAACAAGCACAAGATATAAAGAGAAATATTGCACCAAAGAAACAATCGCAAACACACGATATGATCACGAAGTTCGGTTAACTCTCGACCTACGTCTCCACTCCTTACCTCGAGGAGATCTCCACTATCTCTCAAATAACTACACAATAATGGTTTTCAAAGACCACTGATAATTTTTACAATACACACAATGTCAATCACACAAGCCACACTCCTCTAAGTATTGGATAACCTGTGTACCTTCCTTAAGTGTTTGAAATTATAACCTCTCCTTAGGTTTTACAACCAACTCACTCCTCTTGAAATTGACTCCGGTCTCTCCCAACCACTCCTCTAAGTATTCTTATGTATTACAATGTGTTTAACAAGTAAGTGCGAATGGAGATTTTGTTCTCTAAACAAGTGAGAACGAATTGTAAAGCTCTCTCAATGAAAACACTCTCACAACCCAAATATACTAAATGTGAAATACTAAAACTCAAGTGGGTGTGTGTAATTAATGAGTAAAATAAAATCAAACTCAAATCAATCTATCATAAATATATGAGAATCAAAATATTAATTAGCTAGAGAAATAGTTTAGAAAACTTCTCCAAAACAAAGAGAGTAAGAGATATGAGGATGAACGCCTCAAGAACGAAATTGAGATCATTCTCTTTGTGAAACTCTTATCACCAAACACACTTAAACTTTAAAAAATGTGCAACCAAGCTGCCCAAAAACTTCTTGTAAAAAACTTCATAAAAAATAAGTCTTGAGAGCTATTTATAGCCTCTAAAATATATCTGTCAAAAACTAGCCATTATAGTAAAACAACAGTTGATCAGTCAACTGAAAAACATGGTCGGTCGACTGATGGACTAAAAAATAGAATACTATAAAAATTACTTCTGGCAAGTCGACTAGTTTAACAATCGGTCGACTGATCCACTTTTCGGTCGACTAGTTAATGTATCGGTCGACTAAAAAGACTGACAAAGCTATTTTTATAAAAACACTACTGGCCGGTCGACTGATCATTTTATCCAGTCGACTGAAAACTGATACACATATTCCTGAATAAGAAAAGCTGATTTTCTAAATTCAATTTAAAATAGTAAAACAACTTCAAAAATAGTAAAACTTAGGAAAATGCTCATACACATGAAAAACGAATGTGTTAGAAAAGGAATTTCTAAAATAGCATTATCCATTTGTGGAAACTCATTATTTTACAAAACGGTTAAAAATACAAGATCATTAAAAGCTTGATTTTGATGAAATCATTCTAAACAAGTTTTGGGATACTTAAAAATAGATTAATAGATATTTGAAAAGATGTAAAATAATATCATTAAGTCTATAATCTAAAAATCATGTTATCTAACAAATAAATGTATAAGCGATAGATATGAAACAAATGTGTATGTGTATGATTTGAGCTTTAAGTATAAACACATGAAGTAAAAACCTAAAACACTATACCCAAGCTTGATTTACATAAAACTCGATCTTGGACAATCCTCAGCTTAGTAGAATGGATGAAGTACGATATTGAATCTTTGACTTGGATGGCATCACGCTTTATTCCGATTTCCTCCAACCTTCATGAATATCATCATTAATGCTCAAGTCCATCCAACCTCCAACCTGGATGCATGTTGGAGGAAAACGCAAATACTAGAAAACAAGATTAGGAATTGTTTGTTAATCATCAAAACCAGATTAGACAAGAGGCTCATAAACATGAGACCTAATATAATTCCCTATTGAAACTCTTACCTTTGCCCCGACTTGAACTCGTAGAAGCAGAAGCTGTAGGCTAATGTGTACTTACATATATCTAGTTGCATACTCATCATATAATCTTTAAAAATATTGTTCAATTTTAGAAACTTTCATTGATAATCCAGATCCACCAGTTAGTTGAGCTATCAATAACTCCATATCAAAACTCTTACATTTACCCCGACTTGAACTCGTAGAAACAGAAACTGTAGGCTGATGTGTACTTACACCATATCTAGCTGCATACTCATCATATAATCTTTAAAAATAAGTTCTAATAGTATTATGATGAGTAAGAGCAGTAATATTTTGACCATCATTAATATATATTATTATGTTACCATACAAAGAATTTAACAAATTTCGAAGGTCAACATCCTTCAAACATGGATCAATAAGAACCCCAAACCAAAAATAATAGGAATAAACCTAAAATACTTATTAAATTTACTTTTCATTTGAAAAATTATATTTCCAAAATAATTATCCATATGCTAATTATTAAAAAAGTTTGAATATTTAAAACTTGTAAAGCAACTTGAATAATAGTTGGATAATAACAACCAAATAATAACATAGTAGCATCATAAAAAACTTGTAACATCTCTTTTGCACTATTTATAACAACCATTCATCCTCAGTTATTCCATACATATTACCAGAGATAGAATTAGAAGTATAGAAAGTAATAAAATTATTTATAATTTCTTTATACTCTATTTGCTATATTTAACATTGCATAGGTAGAATTCCACTTATGGTCAACAACTTTTAGAATTAATCTAGATTTAAATTTTTTTCTTTAACATAATTATTTCCATCTTTTAAGTCTTTGCTCAAAAGTATTATGGGTATAAGTTATTATCCTAACATTTTCTATCATGAATTTAATTTCACCGAATACATTTTGAACAATTAAATTTAAAATATGACACATACATCATATGAAAAATATCATCATGACATGATAATAGCAAAGATGATTTGATATGATCAATATCTACATTATTATTACTTGCATTATATAGTGAAAGAGAAAATATTTTTTTTTAATTTCTAATTTTATAAGTTCTTCCATTATTAAATTTACAATATTAATACCACTATGTGAATCTTTAAATGTAATAAAAGAAATAACTCATTTAAACATTTGCTAATTATCATCAATCTAGTGTGCTGTGATACATAAACAAACCAGTTTGTGCTTTTGATATCCAAATATTAGAAGTTAAAGAAAATTTACAGTTTAAACTTTGAAAATAAGAAATCAGTTTTGCTTATTCCTCGTGATAATATATCAAAATATCTGTTAGGTCTTATGTTTATGAGCCTATTGTCTAACCTGATTTTGATGATTAACAAATAATTCCTAATCTTATTTTCTAGTATTTATGTTTTCCTCCAACATGCATCCAGGATGGAGGTTGGATGGACTTGAGCTTTAACGATGATATTCATGAAGGTTGGAGGAAATCAGAATGAAGCGTAATGCCATTCAAGTCAAAGACCACTATCACTTTATCTTCACTACCAAGATCGAGATTAATGAAGATCATCTGCTTGGTATGGTATTTGTTAGTTTAGGTGTTTTACTTTATGTGTTTGTACTTAAGATCAAACCATACACGTACACGTTATTTTCGATTTATCGCATTATACATCATTTTGAGAAAATAACACATTTTTGGGTTATTGACTTAATGATAATATTTTACATCTTTTCTAAAGTCTATTAATCCAGTGAAAAGAATCTCAAAACTTGTTTGAAAGGATTTTATCAAAATCAAGTGTTCAACAAACTCGTATTTTTGACCATTTTGCAAAACAGTAGGTTGTCACAAATACGAAGTGCTATTTCAGAATTTTTTTCTCTAACATACTCATTTTTATATGTATAAACATTTTCCCAAGTTTTACTATTTTTAGAGTTGATTTTCTATTTTAATTTGAATTTAAAAAATTAACTTTTAAGCAAATTTAAGTATCTGTTGTATCAGTTTTTCAATCGACCGAATGCTTGGATCGATCGACCGAATAATTTTTTTAGTTGACAGATGAAACTTTTCAGTCGACTTGCCAATAGAAATTTTTACATCATTAGTTTTGTTAGTTGATCAGTCGACCGACTAATAAAATCAGTCGACCGAATAGTGCTTTTAGTCAACTTATCTTGGTTTTCAGTTGATCGAGTCATAGCTGTCTATTTTTTCTTTACAATAACAACTAGTTTATTAGTCAAGTGATATATTCAGCCAGTCGACTGATCATGTTTTTTACTATAACAGCTAGTTTTTGAGTTGTTTTCCTTTTGAGGCTGTATATAGTCCTCAAGGCCAATCTGAAATATAGTTTTTACTTAGTCATTTTGGCTCTATATTTTAAAAAGGATCAAATGTGTTTATTTATGTGTAAAAAAGTTTTTACAAAAAAAGATCTCAATTTCATTTTTTGAGGCGTTCATCCTCAAATCTCAATCTCTCTTTGTTTTGGAGAAATTTTCTAAACTCTTTATCTAGCTGATCTATATTTTTTATTCTCATATATATATATGCTAGATAATTTGAGTTTAATCTCGTTATACTCATTGTTTTTATACACAACCACTTGAGCTTTAATATTTCACATTTAGTATAATTGGGTTATGAGAGTGATTCTGTGAAAGAGCTTATATCTTGTAAAAGTTATCGGTGATCTTGGGAAACCGTTTGTGTAGATTTTAAGATATAATGGAGATCTCCTCGAGGTGAGAAGCGGAGACATAGGTCGAGTTGACCGAACTCCGTGATCATATTTTGTGTTTGCGTTTATCTTTGGCGCACCATTCTTCTTTACATCTTGTGCATTTTTTATATCACCTATTATCTTATTGTTTATCACCTATTGTCTCTTGTTTATCCTTACATAATCTTATAGTATATCATATTGCTAGGATATCGCTTCATAAGTTTTAATTTAGCATCAAAACTGGATTAGATTAGCAATTACATTATTCACTCCCCCTCTAGAGTACTTTCAATATCACGTTGACAAGAGTGACGAGAATTTTTTTAAATACGGGATAAAAACCATCTGTAAACATATCTTAAAATTCATCATCTTCTACTAATTTAAAAGGAATATTTTTAAGAATAATAAACCTGATGACGTATTTCCTGACTCTAATTGCGTCATAGTTCTAACTATCGAGACTACTGGAGGACGAGGATTTAGAGAGTAAAGATTGTCGGATATCAGCTTGAGGCGTTGCCTGACCTTTGTTGTACTTTTCTAAATGGTGTTTGAGGTGGTTGGTACCGTTTTTATGATGAGCTTGGAAAATACGGTCGCACAACACACACTTAGCCTTCTGGGTGAGAAGCCTACCGTGTTGATCCATGGTGATTTCTATCTTCTCGAAAAAGTTTCACACATGCATCAGATCTCGATCTTTTAGGAGTTCTAGGTGCAGAATCATCACCATCGGATTCGTGACCAACATCGGTAGGAGGAGTAACTGTAGCTCATGTAGTAGGAGTATTAGGACTCGTTGCAACATCGGGGGTTGGGATTTGCCCTTCATAATCAAAGGAGAAAGCCATTTGATTGAAGAATTAGAGAGAAAAAGTGAGAATAAGAAAGTATTAGAGAGTATTAGAGAGAAGTAGATGAGTTTTGGATGAGAAAAATAAATAAAAACTTTCTCTATTTATAGAGGCAGCCCCCTAGCCAAATAACCAAAATACCCTCAAATTTTAGCCGTTTTAACTATTTTAGGGGGTATTTTGGTTAAAAGCTAAAAAATAGTCGTTATGGCCGTTTAGACCATTATTACCAGGTCGGGCCGGCCAATTTGACC
>NC_033801.1:125931684-125941828 GCF_001876935.1 Asparagus officinalis | reverse complement strand
CCGGTCCCGGAGCCCGGCCGGTTAGGCCTGGATTTTCGGGCCATGCCTAGGCCCGGGCCGAGCTTGGGCCCGGCCAAGTCTAGGTCCAGACACCGGGCCGGGCCCGGGTCTTGGGCCCAAATGGACAGCCGTACTTATCCTTCACAACTATTTCTAAGGAATTTACACTCTATTTAGTTCTTTTCATCCCATCATGAAAAGAGTATAAGGATTAAGTGATGCTATTTTGACACTACCACTCGTAAAAAGAGTAGGATCATGATGATTCATCATTACAATTTGTAAGTGAGGAGTCAATTCTTTTGTAAGTGGCAGTGTCCAAATAGTACCAAAGAGTAGAATACTTATCATTTTTTTTCTATAATAATTGCATGGACCACTGCTGTCAAAGATATAAGACTAAAAATGTTTGCAATTTTATACAGTGAATATGTTTTTTTTTAATACAGAGTAATTTGTCTTGCACGTTGTGTGCCTTAATTGTACTTTTCTTGAAAGTCGAATGAATTTACATCGTTATATATCACTCAATATTTTGTATTTATTTATTTATTTTATTTTATTTTTGCTGCCAAGGGTATGGGTGTAGATGTGGGTGGGCTGGGGGATCAAATTACAGTATTTGCCTGAAAAGAAGAAGCACATACGTTCCTATTTGTCCATGTATCAGTTCTTGACAACGGTGGAGTCAGAATTTTGTATCCATGATGCCCTTACATATTTTGCCACGGTTGTATATGAAATCATATAGACATTTTACAATTTTATTTCCTCTAATGGTGCTATATCTAATTCTAGTGATGTCCAGAATAGTAAATAAAAATAAAAATATATAAAAATATGTTACTCAGCTGTTGCTTCTAGACAAGCTTATCATTTTATGAGCTAACGATATTCATGTCTCCTCAAGGTTTTTCGAAACTAATATTTTGGTAATAAAGATCAATTAACACAATTACATAAATGATCATCTTACTTACTGCTAAACAGAAGGGTGATGCAACTATTATTTTTTCAGAATAGTTAGGCATAATTATTATTCAAAAATGGTCACTACTTATTCCTAATTATCTTATATTGATTCTAGATAAATTTATATTGATCCTCATCATCTCATGGCTCGGTAGGTCTGCATAAAACGGGCATAAGCTCAATGTTCTTTTAAAAACCTAAACTACTTCAAACAATTTTGTAAGGAGGATTTTTGAGGGAGTAATATGAAATTAGGACACCGCCACTTGCTGATGTACCTGTCAAGATAACATTATCAAAATAAATAAATACATAAATAAAGAAATGGACAATATGACATCCCATGTGGATGACGTCACCATGATCCCGTCAGCATGATTACGTCACTTTCCTTCGCTAATGAGTGAAAATGGCCGTTCCAAAGACCAGGCACGCGTTCCCACACGTTATGAAAGCGGAAATGATTTTTATCACGCGAGATTGGATCAGGCACCCATCTCGCTTGAGAGAGAGAGAGAGGAGGGGTGGTGGGACAAATAGAAGGACTCAAAAATACGAAGATCACTTATTTTTAAATCCAAGTCTTTATAATAAGTATAAGTATATATTATATGCATATTAAAAACCCAATATCCTAATATTATATTGTCCTCTTCTTCATTCTCATTCAACTCTCTGTTCCCTTCCAAATAACTTTTCATCATCTCATTAATCACTGATCTCCTTCTCAGCTCCCTAACTTACCAATTGAATCTCTTTCCTCCTTCTGATTGAGCTTTATGTTTTTCCTCCTACCACTCCTCCATTTCCTCCACAAAAGACTTCACTATGAAGCTTGTACGCGACATCAAGTCCACCAACTTTCCCTTCACACTTTGGCCAACAAGCTCAAACACTCCAAGCTCGTCCTCGACTGCCGACTGATCCGACCAACTCTTCCTCATCCTCTATCTTGACTTTAACTATTCAAAGAGGTCCTCACTTAAAGATTAGCTTCACCACATTTGCCTACATGCACAAGATTACTTTTATGGTGGATTGAATTAGACTTTGAATTTAAGGCTTGGAATGCGAAAATGTATAAACAAAGTTTTTTGTATATTGTGTGTTTGATAAAATACTTCAAAAAGATTTTTAGTTGATTTGTAATATTTAAAAGGATTATGTGTATTAAATAGAATTTATTTGATGCATATTACATGTTTGACTAAATGTGTAATATTTAAAAGGATTATGTGTATTAAATAGAATTTATTTGATGCATATTACATGTTTGACTAAATGCTTTAAGAAGTTTATTAAATAGAATTTATTTGATGCATATTACATGTTTGACTAAATGCTTTAAGAAGTTTTTTGGTCGATTGCATCATTTAGAAAGATTATATAGCAAGTCGTCAATCACCAATGGAGTTTATGAATGATATAGAACTCATAACGAGTTATATGTTATTTTGAAAGGACTTTAACCCTTTATGATACATTATAGTTCTTATGATATATTGTAGCTCCATGTATGAGAAGTATAACTCTTTAATGAAAAATGTAGCATAAAAGTTGATGGGATTTTAAATAAGTTGGGATAAAACTTTGGGTTAAAAGACAAAACCCCTAAATATTATTATTAGCTTTGCCTTGTCACTAATTATAAAGTTAAATTAATTAGGTAGCTGATTATCACGGTGATTGTTTTTTTGGTAAATGAAGTAAAATTTATTCATCATCCAAATATGCAATAAAGTTCATACATCACTGTCCAGCTTAACAGACTGGAAACACCAAATCACATATACTCCTCAAATTACATGTCCTCAACTATTTCTTTCAAATGCGGAGGAAGATTTTCATTCAAAACCTTTGAATAAATAGCCATTTTCATTTCACGGAAGAGAGACTCAGAATCAAAAGTTTTGTTTTGAAAAATTCTCATATTCCTTTCCCTCCAAATCCCATACACAGTGACAGACAAGGTCATCCTCTTGAGTTTCTTCATAATGCCTTTACCCTTGTGGTTACAGCAATACCAAGTGATAACATGATACCATTTACATGATCTCCTTGCAAAATTCAGCCATGCCATCACCTTATTCCAGACTTGAGAAGAGAACTGGCAATCAAAAAACAAGTGCTGACAGGTTTCAATTTGATTTTGGTAGAGAACACACTTATTAGAATTAAGAATTCTCATTTTGCATAATCTGTCCTGAGTTAAAAGCCTTGAATGAGACATTAACCACAAAACAAACGAGTGTTTTGGATAGTTTAACCCCTCTCATACTGTGTCATACCAAGCAGTTTGAGAAGATGAAGCATTTAGAATCTTATAGATACTGGAGATTTGAATTTTACCATTTATCTGGTAGCTGTTGATGATGCTGGAGATACTGACAACATCACCAAATTTGTTCCTCAACATATCCCTAGCTCTTAAGAGTTGTTTCCACATCCAGGAATCAGATGCTTTTGCTTGAACTTGCCATATGTCAGATTGCTGCAAATAATTACCATGAACCCACCTAATCCAAAGTATATCCTTCGTAAGATGAATCATCCATAACAGTTTTGTAGCTGCTGAAATATTCCAGATTTTGGCTGAAAACAATCCTAATCAATCACGATGATTGTTCTTCAAATGGTTTTGGAGAGCCAATGAGGATTAAATGAAGTTCTTCATATGTTCTAATTTGAAGTTGCTATAGTACAAGTCACAAAGGCATAGCCAGGATTAAACCTTGGGAGATAACAAAGCTCAAGCTTTGGACTTTGGCTTATAGGTTTTGTTTCAAGAATCAAGCTTTGGGTCCTCAAGAGCAGAGAGGGCCAGGATCCTCCCGGCGCTGCTTAAAAGCTCAGCTAAAATTATGTCCCTTAAGTTTTACCATAGTTTCAAAGTTTTCATATTGGAAAAACACTTAATTAAGATAATGTCATGATATTATTTTAACATGGCTCTGTTCTGAGTCTAAAATACGACAATATTTTTTTAGCTAAAACTTAATCCATCGATTATAAAGTTGATCTAAAGCCTTGGCGAATTGACTCGCGAGGCGTTGGTGTTGCCTTTGACGTGCTCTCTTTGATAGAGTTGGCGCATCTTCAGAAGTCGACTCCTTGATCGAAGAGGAGTTCAGATCTGCAGATCTGGCTTCATTGGACGTTGGCGGATCGTTATGAGGTGCATCTGCAGCAGTGGTAGTGGGGAGATCACCTTATCGGGTATTCAGATCTGAAGACCAGCGGATCTTTAGAGAGGAGGAGGCCTTCCTGCACTTGCGAAGAGGCAGATATGGAGGAGGAGGAGGAGACATACTCCTCGAACTTCTATTAGTCGAACTCGTATTCGACCTCTTTAGCCACGAGGATCTTGATTGTCGGCTATGCGGCACGACAGCCTCGTTGACGAGACTATTGCCTCCCACTGTCGTCGCCAGCTTGTTTAGGGAGAAAGTCAATTTGTTCATTGTTGTGTTCATTATAACTTTAAACGTTATAATGAAAACAAAAGTTAGTCTTTTTATAAGACCCTAACACAATGAAAATAAAAAAAGTACAACTCTCCTCAAATAACTCAACGGGTGTTTATCGCCCGCTGCTTGCATGGGATCTTGGCCTGTGACGGGATTATTGATATCCGTGGATCACCAAATGATCAGATCATATCTGGAGCTTTGTCGATTCGCGAAGGAATCAAGAAGCCGAAGCAATTATCTTGGCAACGGCGAGATAATCACTCTTCTCGAGATCACCACAACATGGCAATCTTAAGACAAAGGACTGGGATGTGTAGATCTGACGAACTCCTCTTCTTTATGTTGAAGAATTCGCTAAAGTCTCCTCTTCCTCTCTAAAATTCGTGGTTCTTTAGTCCTTAATTCGGCAGGGCTTCGTCGACGCTCGAGAATTCCAGATCTAAAAAATGAAGGCCCTGTGACTGTATTTATAGGCTTCGGAAGCCCTATTTCGGATAAGAACAGACGATTCCCTCTTATCCTTAGTTGTAACCACTTAATCATATTTATGGATGATATTTTATCAGTTAGAACAAATTTAGGCGGTTAACAGTCGAAAAATCGTCAAAAACAACCAAATCTGAATTTCGGGTCTGCAGACACCCGTGGGTGTCTCGGCGTGGCTGAGACACTTGTGAGTGTCTCGGCCAAGCAGAGACACCAAGGGGTGTCTTGGCTTGACCGAGACACCAAGGGGTGTCTTGGCTAAGCCAAGAAGTTGTAACCACTTAATCATATTTATGGATGATATTTTATCAGTTAGAACAAATTTAGGCGGTTAACAGTCGAAAAATCGTCAAAAACAACCAAATCTGAATTTCGGGTCTGCAGACACCCGTGGGTGTCTCGGCGTGGCTGAGACACTTGTGAGTGTCTCGGCCAAGCAGAGACACCAAGGGGTGTCTTGGCTTGACCGAGACACCAAGGGGTGCCTTGGCTAAGCCAAGGCACCTTGGAGTGTCTCGACCAAGCCGAGACATCAAAGAGGTGTCTTGACTTTGGCTTAGGGCTTGGTCTGCGCGTTCCGTCCGTTTTCGTCGTATTTTTATCATCCGAACTCAGAATCACGTGATCTAGAATACGTCAGAAAGCTGACGAGGAGATCTACAAGATCCTATGATTGAATCATATGTAGAGTAAATGGGACACAAGGGGCGCTTCGTCTTTCGTAAGCGACATGCAGCTCCCGGTTCATTTGTGTTTCCGTTGTTTTGAAATTCCGTTGCTTCGCATGGTCCGTCGACTCACTTCATGCATTTGTCATCATCAAATGAGCTTTTGTGACTCAAATAACAACGTTTACCATCTATTCTCTATCTTGAGTTGCGTGCGGGGGCCTATAGGTAATTTTTGACGCCTACAGATACCCCCTCCAAAGTGTTTCAGTCTCGTTTTTTTATAGATGAGCCTGAAATACTTTGGATATGATCGTTCCAACCTTCAGTCGGTGTAAAAGACCTGTAGTTAGCTTTGATTTTTGACTCCTTCGATTTTCAATCTATTCGATATTTTGACGAATAGCTGAAGTTCTCCCGACGTTGCGTTTATCGTCTGGCCATCGTCAAAGTCTTAAATCAAAACTGGTGAGTTAATTTTGGCTCGTGTCATCGAGTTAACTTTAAACTGACCATCTCCATCACAATATATTGACTTAGGGCTATGCGTTGAATGACATTGACTTTACATCACAACGCATTGATTGGCAATGACCTAGGATTACGCGTTGATTGTCGTTGACCTTAGGGTTTAGGATCGCCTGGCGTTGGCTTTTTATTATAACGCGTTGACTAATGTTGACCTAGGGTTACGTGTTAACTGGAGACCTTAGGGTTTCGGATTGCATGGTGTTGACTTTTCATCGTAACGCGTTGACTGACGTTGACCTAGGGTTACGCATTGACCTAAGGATTTTGGATCTCCCGTCGTTGACTCAGTTTATACTCATACGTTTGTTAGAGTATACACAGTTTAAGATCTTAAGGTATTGGAGCATGGCGGTCCTAAATTTCAAGCTGCAGGACCAACTGTTAAAGTTGTTTCGTCTGCAGATGTGGATCTTATCCCGAATTTGTTGGAGGCTCCAGTCATAAGACCAACTAATAGGACTGGTGCATCAATGATTCTTGCATATATAGGATTTTTGGCAAACCCTCAGCCATTAATGGGTTTGATGAGCCTTTACTGACTACCGTTTGAGTCGGGCTAGCGTACGAATTGTTTAAGTCCGTTCTGCACAAAACGTTGTGCTAAGAGAGTTAACTCTCTTAGTGCTACGATATTAAATACGTATACTTCATCTTTCTCACGTGAAAAGATTAAATAACGATGCGTGTTAGGCGTAGACTTTAGGATTTTTGGCAAACCCTTAGCCTTCAACAGGTTTGATGTGCCTTTACTGATTACCGTTTGAATCGGGCTAGCATGTGAATTGTTTAAACCTGTTTTCACATGTAACATTGTGCTAAGAGAGTAAACTCTCTTAGTGCTACGATATTGAATACGTAGACTTCATCTTCCTTATGAGAATAGACTACCCGGTAACGCGTGTTAGGCACTGACTTATCCATTCTTAGGATTCTAGATGAAAGTCCCCAGACTTGGATTCTGGTATCTTCTTCAATCGGTAAAAGACTAAATTCGCAACGCGTGTTAGGCGCTGACTTATCCCTATTTAGGATTCAGGATAAAATTTCTCGTACGTATGAGGCACGGATTATGATGTTATTAATAACAACCTGCCATAATGTCGAATATGTAGGTTTTTATCCTTTTTACTAATACCACCCTGCCATAATGTCGAATATGTAGGTTTTTATCCTTTTTACGGTTAAAGACTAATCGGCAAAGCGTGTTAGGCGCTGACTTATCCCTACTTAGGCTTCGGGATAAAATTCCCCACGCGTGTTAAGTATGGATTATGAGAGTTAAAAAGGTGGTGTCTTCTCTTGGGGCAAAGTCAAACCCGATACTAAAAAGAAAGAATTTTATATTCTATTTCCAATTGCAAAGGAGACTTAAAGTGGGATTTCCACCTTGAGAATCTGAAGAGTAAAACTAAGAGTGTGATCTCCACTCCGAGAATCGAAAAGATTTAGATAATCCTAACTGTCGGAAGGTTTGATTACCGAACTGTAGGCGTCAAAAAATGCTAATAGATATCCAAATACAGCTCAAGAGGAGATCATCAAAAAATCAAAAGAATGACATAGACTCAATGGAAGCTGGCTCTCGCAGCGAGACGTCTTTACTGTCTCATAGCGAGACAGGTGTAAGAGCTGTCTCGCCAGTCGCGACAAGACCTAGTCTGTTTCCCGCTCTCGCCAGCGAGACAGGTGTTTACGTGGACTGATTACGACCTGGCTGTAGACGGTACGAACTACCCTTCAGTGCGAGGCTCTAGCAGCTCGAGGAAATTTGCCTACTGGAGAAAGGCTGGCGTGAACGCGCAACGCGTGCCCCAATTCTCCGCTTGAGGCACGGACCCTAAAGGCGCCCCGCGTACAACGTCGACCTATATCAGGTCCCAGTTGCGCCCTTATGAACGGTCGGACTCCAGCGACCGACGGCGCTGTCGGGCAGTGATGCTTCCGCAGGGCGCCAGAGAATGTGGGCTTCGATCAGGAGATTGCGAGTGAAATAGCTCTGGGCGACTTTCGCTCACCCTCAGGTCGCCCTCGCCGATGTTCGGGTGAGGTCCGAAGACTCCGCTGCCAGCCAAGCCCCGAAAACCTTCAGCTACAGCTTGGCGGGCTGGTGCTACAGTGGGCTCGGTATCACTACCCCACCGTGCGATGAGATGGACCTTCCCTCCCTCTCGACCCGGAGAATGGGAGAGACGCAGCACAGTACCCGAGGACCGTCAAACGGCGGCTCGCACTGTGCCGCACAGCGCGATGAGCGACTTCGACAGGTGTCGTAGTCAACCCTGGTGGCAGTATTGCATAAATACTTGCGCGACGTATCATCTCGCGCGCGGTTGTCTGAGTCTTGTAGTGGTGTGATCCGCGTCGCACTCGGCCAAGGTGGCGTAGGACACTGACACGTCGGAGTACTGTGTACCTACCCTGTCAACCGCCTCTCCTGGCGCGCGTGAAGAGGACGAAAGCCATTCGTGCTCAAGGGCACGGTCTCGCGAGGGCGAGCCCGGGTGACGCACAGTACAAGTGAGTGCCTGCGGAACAGACACTTCATGCCCGCATCTGCGAATTCATAAATGCGGTTCATTAGAGGCCTGGAGGCTGTCGAAAATCCCACTCGGTAGGTCAGTTCGTTGTGCTTGCCTCACGATACCTAGATTGCGGCCCTTCCCATCGATACCGGCGGGTGGAGTACTAGGAAGCACATTAGAACACAATTCCTGATGCCATTGCTACTCCGTTCAGATGTATCGCGCAGGAACGGCGAGACGTCTCTGAAGAGGATGTGGTCACCATCCACAATTCAAGGAGAAGTCAAGCCTGTCCGTGTGCTTATGCATTTAAAAGCAACCCCTTTCCAGCACTGAGGACTGAAGCGATGTGCCGGCGTATCTTCTTGGTCGCAAAAAGCCTTGGAGCGGGAAAGCAAGAGGTCAGAGCGACCAAGTACTGTTAGAGGGATCCTTGCATTTCGGTCGAGTACAGCACCTCTGCTAGTTCTGGGTCTCCCGATCGCCGACGAACCAAGCAGACCCGAAACTCCATTGCCCCGACGAGAGCTTGCGAGTGCATGCGCGGAAGACTGAAAGCTCCCTCCAGCAACCTCATTTCCAACTGGTCCAAGGGCAGGAGGAACTCGACCCGACCATCGAGCGAAAAGCGTTATAGCCACCAATTAGTCCCCACACAAAACAAGGGAAGGTCCCTTCCCTCTGCTTCTGTTGCTAAACATTTGATTTTGTTAGCTTTGTAATAAGCTTTCTTATAAATAGCAAACGAAACTCCTGTTCTTCGGAAGGATTCCAAAAATTTTCCCACCCTACAGAAGGACTGCGACCACATGGGAGCAGCCTGTTGTCATCGAGTGAAATGGGGGCGCTGGGATCAGAGGGGTGGTGCTCTCGGTAACTCTGCTTAGATGGGGCTTAGCTGCGTGTCGGGACGACCTACGTATAGTCCTCCGCGCATTAGAGATCGCACAGCTTGTACGCGGGCCGGACTCGCACCAGGCGCCAAGCTACGAAGATTACTTTGCTCCCTCCTCCTCCTCGCGGTGCAATGTCCGTCCCGCAAAAACGCCACCAGAGCTGGCGTCTTGGCGTGAGAACAAAAAGAGGGGGGCCGACCTCAGACGCGTCAAAGCACTCGCACCGAGGGCGCGTTCAATCGAGTGTCTCATTGTGAGGAGCCCACTCCCTCCTGCGATCGATCCAAGGCCCAAGCAGAGATCGAGCGCAAGAGGCAAGGTCTCGCCGATGGATCGCCAAGCGGCTTTCCACACCCAGACACTACCGTGGCGGCGCGTTTTTTTTGCTGGGAAAAGCCTGTCCGAGAGTCCCCAGCTGATCCGGCCAGAGTAAGAAAAGCAAACGACGCAAGTGCCAGAAACCCACGAGAGAAAGCAATATATTATATATATTAATAATATATATATATATATAGTATATATATACTATATATATATAATATATATATAGGGTATGTAACGTATTTTCTCCCCGCATGCGTACGAGTAACTAATACAAC
>NC_033801.1:125846593-125930684 GCF_001876935.1 Asparagus officinalis | reverse complement strand
CAAATGCACAGATCTGGTTGCCTATAAATAGGCGGGGTCATTCATCATTTTGGAGGACTTTTGGAAGAATTTTTGGAGAGCCAAAACTCTGCCGGATTAAGACCTCATCTTGGAGTTTTTGAAGGCTTGAAGACTTGGACGTCCAGATCTGATTCTTGGCGAGCACCCGCATCACAAAAAGGCAGGAGTTCGAGGGGATCGAGATCTCAGATCTACGTTGTTACACTCCGGATCAAAGCTTGGTCTTTGATCCCGAGATTCGAGCGATTGTTTCCTTGGTGAAATAATCCCTCCGGCTATTATTTCCTTAGTGAAATAATACCCGTTATACTACGTAGATCTGTCCGGATCTAGATCACGCGGTGGTCCACGGCAAACAACCCCGGCGCAGGCAAACAACCCACCCAAGCGAGTGACCGAATAACAGGAGCTCGCGATTTGTTCGACGAAAGAGAAAAAGTTGTAATTTTTAATTTTCTTTATTTTTGATTTTGTAACCGGATCTATAAAAGACCGGATCTTTGTAATCCAAGATGACAATTATCTCAATGAATAAGAAAGCAGTTTTCCACGCGAACAATCTGGCGACCACAGTGGGAGCCACCGATCTCGCTGCCGAGATCGGAGCGTCGCAGCCGCGGATCTTGATCCCGGTCGTGGAGGAGGTCGAGTATGAGTTCGACCAGCAGAAGTACGAGGAGTATGTGTCCTCATCTGGATCAACCTCCCCCCGTAAGTCCAAGAAATTCCAGAAGTTCTCCTCTAGGAGAAAAGTCCGTTGGTGCGAAGAAGTTGAAGCCACCAACGACAACCTCACCCCGATCGACGCCGAAGTTACGTCGGGTGAAGTCCCATCGGCCTCTAAGCAGGTCAAATCCGCCATCGAAGGCGTGGTGACTCTCTCTAAGAGAGCTCGCCAGAGGCAGCGTCAACGCCTCGCGAAGCAATTCGCCAAGGCCATGGAGTCCGTTGACGGGGTCCGCTACAATGCGGATCTGAAGAACAAACGAGGCAAACAGCCTCAACATCAAGTGAAGAATGGTTCCTCCAAGCCATCAACGATGGAGTGGGTCCGGGTCAAACGGAACCGTACGACGCTGGAGGAGCGTATCCGCAAGCGCCGCGCATTATCGGCGCAAGTACGGGCCAAAGCTGAAGAAGCCCGTAGAAGACTGCAAAAGGAGGTGACGAAGAAGCCACCACCAACCCGCCAATTCAGGAAGCCAAAGTCTGAAGTGGCGAACTACGGCGAATCAACCCAAATCGCTGGTAATTTCCGTAACTGTTCCGGGAGATCCCACAAGACCATCCCAGAGGAGGAAGTCAGTTTTGGAGCGCCTCGGTCCACTTCCCAAAGAACGAGGCAAAGCTCCAGTTCAAGAACGGTTGGGGCCAATGAAGAAGTCCCAAACAACTCAACATGCTGGGGGTTGCCGCAACCCTCAACAATTGGAGAAAATCGTGGCACCCAAGCGCACAACTTTGCGCATCGAAGTGCAGGAGCCCGCTGAAGATTCACACCCACAAAGGCGTGTTTCGAGGCGTGTGACTCTGGAGAGCTCAAAGAAGGAAATTCATTCTCAGAAGGAAACGTTGTTGTCTGATGACGATGACGTTATACCTGGGAGATCGTGCCAACACACGATAGGTTGCTCCGACTTTCAAACGGACAAGCTGTACTATCGTGCTGGAGGTACGAGCAAATCCAGAAAGAGGAGCCCTCAAAGATTAGAGACTCAATGTCCTTGCTCAAAACTCATTCGGGCGGTATTATCTGAGTGCGACTGCACCAAAATGTTTCCGCATCGCCTCAACATCAGCCCTGACGCCAAGCCAGTCAAACAACAGCAGAGGCGGTTTCGCCCCCAAATCATGGAGGCGATCGAATCTGAAGTAAAAAAGCTGATCGAATCCGGCTTCATCAGAGAGGAGCAACACCCCGACTGGGTGGCGAATATTGTTCCAGTCTTGAAGAAGAACGGCAAGATCCGCATCTGCATCGACTTTAGGAACCTCAACGCCGCATGCCCTAAAGACGAATTCCCTCTGCCCATCACGGATGTCATCATTGACAATACGTGCGGATTCGAGAGGATGTCCTTCATGGACGGCTTCTCGGGGTACAACCAAATCAAAATGCACCCCGAAGACGAGAAACACACTGCATTCAGAACTCCCATGGGGGTGTATTGCTATACCGTCATGCCTTTCGGGCTCAAGAACGCCGGCGCAACCTACCAACGCGCCATGAGCATGATCTTTCGAGATCATCTGCGAAAGACGGTCGAATGCTATGTGGACGACTTGGTCGTGAAGAGTCGCCATAAGGAGGATCACCTCCAAGACTTGAAGGCTATGTTCGAACTCATGAGGACTCATCAGCTCAAGATGAATCCTACCAAGTCATTCTTGGGAATGTCTAGCGGTAAATTCCTCGGTTTCGTCGTCACGACGAAAGGGATCCGAATTGATCCAGACAAGGTGCGAGCTATTCAAGAGCTCCAACCACCCCGAAATCTTAAAGAGCTGAGAGGCCTTCAAGGACGACTGGCTTATATCCGAAGATTCATCTCGAATCTCTCGGGCAAGTGCCAACCCTTCTCTAAGCTGATGAAGAAAGGTACCTCCTTCGTCTGGGATGAGCCATGCCAAAAGGCTTTTGAGGAGATCAAAGCTTATCTCTCAAATCCGCCTGTCCTTGCGGCGCCAATCTCAGGAAGGCCATTCCTCATATACATACGGGCTATGGAACATTCTCTGGGTGCCCTCTTGGCTCAGAACGATGATGCAGGCCACGAGCAGGGCATCTACTACCTGAGCAGAACCTTGCAGGGCGCCGAGCAACGGTACCCAATGGTCGAGAAGGAATGCCTAGCCTTGGTGTTCGCTATCCAAAAGATGCGGCACTACTTGGTTGGCCAAACCATCCATGTCATCTCCCGGATGAATCCCATTCGGGTCTTCATGACACAACCCGCAGCGCTAAACTGGCGCCTGGCCAGGTGGGCACTTCTGCTCTCTCAATACGATATTCATTTCATGCCGCAGAAATCAGTCAAGGGACAAGCCATATGCGATCTCATGGCTAGTCACCCGCTGGGGGAGAAGACCGATCTATTCGAAGATCTGCCGGATGAACCTCCCGAAGCCAATATGACTTCGTCGCCGGAGGTGTGGCAGATGTTCTTCGACGGTGCGTCCCGCGCAGGCGCGAGCGGCTCTATTTCTGCAGGAGTGGGAGTGGCCCTCACCTCCCCGCATGGTCACGTGTTTCCCCGGGCCTTTTCCTTGACGGAACCATGTACCAACAACGTAGCCGAGTACAACGCGTTGCTCATAGGGCTCGAGTTAGCCAAAGAGCTCGGGATAAAGCATCTGGAGGCTTATGGCGACTCGCAACTCATTGTCAAACAAATGACTGGCGAATACGAAGTCAGGAATGAAGATCTTATCCCGCTCCACCGAGCAGCGGTCAGACTAGTGGAGTCATTCGAGAGCTTCCGTATTGAGCACGTGCTCCGTTCAAAGAACACCCATGCGGATGCTCTCGCATCCTTGGCAGCTAACTTAGCCCAGCCTCCTGGAACGACCCAACGGGTCGCTGTCGCCAGCCGAAAGCTCTTTCGACCCACAGACGTCCCAGAGGCAAACGCCACTCATCAGGCCTCGGGTCAGCCAGATCAGGAAGATTGGCGTCTCCCGATCATCGATTATGTCCTATACGGCATGTTGCCTGAGGATTCGAAGGAACGAGAGTCGGTCCGACGACGTGCCTCACGGTTCTACTACGATTCAACCACTAAAACATTGTATCGCAGGTCATACGACGGCTTGCTACTTCGCTGTCTTTCAAAAGCAGAGGCGCAAGAAGCCGTACGCGAAGCACATGACGGCGTGTGCGGAGCTCATCAGCCCGGACCCAAGCTTTGGGATCGCTTACGAAGGATGGGCTACTTCTGGCCTGGGATGGTTACTGATGCAGTCGCTTATGCTAAGCGATGTTACGAATGCCAGATCCACGCCAACTACATACACCAGCCTCCTGAGGATCTACATCCGACGAGGGCATCTTGGCCCTTCGAGGCATGGGGGATGGACATAGTTGGACCAATTTCTCCACCATCGGCGAAAGGTCATCGCTTCATCCTCGCCATTACTGATTATTTCTCTAAATGGGCGGAGGCCATCCCCTTAAGAGAAGTCAAGACTAGCGACGTGATCAAATTCATCAAGCACCATGTCATCTACCGATACGGCGTACCCCGGCGTATCATTCACGACAATGGCACGCAATTCGTTAGCCATGCCTTCACTAGGTTCTGCGACAAATTCCGGATACAGAACCTCTCGTCCACGGCCTACAACCCTTCAGCGAATGGTCTGGCCGAAGCTTTCAACAAGACGATCATCAAGATCCTGACCAAGTTGACTTCCACTAGCAAGCGCGACTGGAATGAAAAGCTAGGCGAGAGCCTGTGGGCATATCGCACGACGGTTCGTACACCGACTGGCACCACGCCTTACTCGTTGGTATACGGCTGTGAAGCTGTATTGCCATTAGAAATTCAGATTCCATCCCTGCGCGTCGCCCTAGCGACAGGGATGACGACTGAGGAAAATCACCAACTTCGACTCGCAGAGCTCGAAGCACTGGACGACAAGCGACTGGAAGCTCAGCAGCACATTGAGTTTTACCAAGCTCGGATGGCCAAGAGTTTCGACAAGAAAGTCAAGCGCCGAGCCTTCAAAGAAGGAGAGCTCGTCCTATCCGTCCGTAGACCAATGATCCTCACTTCCAAGAAGAAGGGGAAATTCCAGTCCAAATGGGAAGGACCATTCGTGGTAGAGACAGTCTACTCAAACGGTGCCTATCGCCTCGTCAAACCGAACGGTGATAAGATCATGATGCCCATCAACGGCAAGTACCTGAAGAAGTACTACCCATAGTGCTCCTTCACAAACTCCCAAGAGTGCATGAGTCTAAACTGGCCCTCAAAACCTCCGACTAGTACACGAGGCTAAACTGTACCCTCTTTGCCCGCTCTGGCGAAAGCCTCTTGTGGGATTCAATTCGCCTGTCTCCCCTAATGAGAAGGCGGATCCACTAGAGTCGTTCATATCGCGACATATGGATTCAATTCGCCTATCTCCTCCAATGGGATGGCGGATCCATTAAAGTCGTTCCAATCACGACATTCTCTGTCACGTTAACATTAAACCTCTGACAAAATCAACTTACCAATCCTCTTCTAAAGGATGGTGGGTCCTCAAAGTCGTTCCAATCACGACATCCTCTGTCATGTTAACATCAAACCTCTGACAAAATCAACTTACCAATCCTCTTCTAAAGGATGGTGGGTCCTCAAAGTCGTTCCAATCACGACATCCTCTGTCATGTTAACATCAAACCTCTGACAAAATCAACTTACCAATCCTCTTCTAAAGGATGGTGGGTCCTCAAAGTCGTTCCAATCACGACATCCTCTGTCATGTTAACATCAAACCTCTGACAAAATCAACTTACCAATCCTCTTCTAAAGGATGGTGGGTCCTCAAAGTCGTTCCAATCACGACATCCTCTGTCATGTTAACATCAAACCTCTGACAAAATCAACTTACCAATCCTCTTCTAAAGGATGGTGGGTCCTCAAAGTCGTTCCAATCACGACATTCCCCGTCAAGTTAACATTAAACCTCTGACAAAATCCGCTTACCATTCCTATTCTGAGGAATGGTAGGCCCCCACGGTCGCTCCGATCGCGACAAAACCTCATCAGGTTAATGATCACCTCTGATGATTGGCACCGTTATTCTTACGAATAGCATAGCCTGAGCAATGGCCTACCATGCGACGTGCCATTACTCCTGTCAATAGTCACACTCCTACGTCGCTGAGCTATCTGACCTGTCGCCAGATATCCTCACATTGCTTTAGGACAACTGATGGGTAGAGTCTACCAGACGATGACTTTTACCACAATCAATTGTCTCATTCCCACATGACGACAATCGTCGAAGACGGTTCCCCAGACAACAACTCGCCGAAAGGCGAGTCGAAGTCAAGTTCTTCAGTTGGCCGTAAAGGCAAATGTTTGTTCTTTATTGCGATCCAAGGGTTACTCTCTCGATCCCGTTGGAGCTACAATCCTCACATTGCTTTAGGACAACTGATGGGTAGAGTCTACCAGGCGATGACTTTTACCCAGACAACAACTCGCCGAAAGGCGAGTCGAAGTCAAGTTCTTCAGTTGGCCGTAAAGGCAAACGTTTGGGTTACTCTCTCGATCCCGTTGGAGCTACAACGCGAAGATCGGAGTTAATCCGATCCCACGCTGTGAGCAACAGAAGGCAAAACAAGAGCTTAATATGACTAAGTCCTAAACAGGACAATCAGTGGATCGTCAAGTTCAATTCAAATGCCCAACGGCGCAGTCAAAGAGAGAAAACTGTATGCGTAAAGCAAAGGTGAACAAAATAAGCAAAAGGACCACTACGGGCCATAGTTTACATGAGTTTGCAGTTTGACTATGATAAGCTAACAAAATAGACAAAAAGAAAGGAGAATCCAGACGGCTTGAGGACTACAGGAACTTCAGCACGCTGAACGAGCCGATCTTGGCCTTGAGCTTCGCACGCTCTGCCGCACGTCGGGTCCTCGCCTCCTCCTTCTTCTTCTGCTGTTGCTTGGCCAAATTCGCCTGGCTGGCTTCTTCCTCCCGACGAAGGAGTTGGAGCTCCTGGTCCACTCGCGCGGCGACCTCGCCAAGCCTCCTCGCCTCGTGCCCACGCTCCACCAGCTTCACCTCGCCGCGGAGGGAACCGGCATCCTCGAAGAAAGCCCGGTCTAGGTAGGCGTCCATCCGGTCCAGCACCGCTTGTTGCCGCTGCTGCAGACGTCGGAGCTCCGCTTCTTTCGCCTGGATCCGCTTCGCTCGTTCTTCACGCTCGAGCAGAAAGCACAGAGAAGGGGGCGGGGGCGTGTCGGAGGAGTCCTCATAAAACAACTCCTCGAGGCGGTACGTCCACCCTGCCACCCGCTCAAGCTCTCGCTCACATCGCCGTGTGAGCGAGGCGTCGCCAGCACGACGGACCGCCTCCAAGGCCGCTTCCACAAAAGGAAGCGCGTGATGGTAGGGGCCGTCGCCTACGCTGACCGAGAGAGCGGTCCCGTGCACCATATCCACTAGGTGCTGGAGCGGCACGAAGGCAGGGTGAGCCAAGGGGTCCGGAATTGCAGGCGGAGCAGCCGGAGCGCCAGCGTCGACGACGGTGGCAGAGGAGCCGACGCCCTCAGCATCACTTTGATCGAAAGAAGAAGCCATAGAGGGAGAAGTTCTTGGGAAAGCTCTTTCTGGCGGATTTCTTTTGAAGCAGTAAGGATTCTGCTGGAGAGAGATGAGTAGGAATATATATTATAAGAAGCCCAACGGCTGAGATTCGGCACCCCGAGCGATCAAACGGTCAGAACGCCCTGCGACGCTTCGAACTCAGCGCCTTTAAGGCTACTCTCGAAACCCCAAACCGACAGATCGGATTGGGGCACGAGAGGCGAAGCGACCGGTCGCTTCACCATAAATGGGCATTAATGCGCCTGCAGAGTCTTGGCTGGCAAGCACTTGGGCCCGCCGACCGACACGTGGCACAAGTTTCGCCCGCAGTCGGATCCCCGACTATTGGATCAACTCGCTAGCTGTTCGAGTTTTCGCCTACAATTCAAACTCGCCAGGTGAATCAGGCCGGGTTTTCAACACAAGCCCACCATCACACGGGTCTCACACACAGCATAAACTCGTCAGCCGTTAGATTGCGTTTCCAAGCGAAACTCGCCGGCAAAAGAAGTTACTCATCTGCTTGAATTCGCCAACAGTTGAGTTTGGGTTGCGTTTCCAAGCGAAACTCGCCAACAGTTTAGTTTAGCTTCCAAGCGGAACTCGCCGCGGTCAAAATCTCGCCTGAAAACAAATTAAATCTCGCCAATACACAAGCAATGAGCGGACACAAAACCTCATTGATACTTTAAGACAGTACATTTGAACAAAGTTATATTTTTGCAAATTGCGAAAGTCATAATGAAATGTTCAAAGAAGCAAAACATACACCCAGTGTTTCAAAACAATACATTTGAACAAAGTTATGACCTTACGGGTCATGGCGTACTTTCAAATGCAAAACAGGCAAGCAAAAGGTCTTGATACAATCCTGAGGCAGAAGTCTTAGTCGGACACGCTGAAGGCGGAGATCTCCTCTTTGACTGCCTCTACCTGGCTCGCGTGGTCTTCCCGAGCCTTATTTTCAGCGGCTTTCTGAATTCGATCTTCGCGGTTCGACATGGCGGCAGCATCTGTCTGACGCAAAGCCAGCAGACGCCGAGTCTCCGCCTCAGCGTGCTCGTTCACCTTAATAACGTCGGATTGGAGCCCCTTCCACTTCGCCTCCGCCTGTCCCAACTCGGCCCTCAGGCGAGCCATGGTATGGTTGAGGTCAATAATTTGCTCCTCTAGCAAACGTTGTTGACTCACCCAAAAGTTAGCCGCAGACTCCAAATCCGCTATCTCTTTGGAGCGGATTTCCTGTTCCAGGGCTTCCTGACGCCTGAAGTGAGCTAGACAGGATGCCATTTTAGCCTCCGGACCTCCCCGTAGCAAGTCCTCTAGCACCATCATGCGTGGCTCCAAGAGACGGAGTTCACGCACGCAACGGGTAGCGAGACGGTTTTCACCTGATCGCCGTAAATCGGCCACGCGATCATAGAGGGACTGCCTGAAGCTGTCGAAGCTACCCATACCGAGTTCGACGAGGGAAATTGCCTGCCTTACAGCGCCCTCGAACTCTTCAATACGTGCCTGCCAGGGTTGAGACTCGGAGGGAACAGACCTCTGGCCTGGAGCAAGCATCGTAATGGGAGGAATTTCGAGGCAAGGTTCGGCTCCCGGCTGGGGAGCGGGATCCGGAGCAGCGGAGCTCGCACGGTCTTCAGATTCGTCGTCTGAAATCAGAATGGGATCGGCCGCATGCTCCTCGGCAGCCGGCACCTCCTCTCGACCTGTAAGACGCAACAAGCGATACAGGGAACAGTTGGGGGAGGAACACCTACTAAACTCACACGAAAGTCGAAGCAAGAACATACCTTCAGCCGCGACGGCTTCGGCAACACCTGAAGAACCAGGCTCTTTCCTTTTCTTGGAAACGACTCTCTTCACCTTCGGCGCCATTGGGAGTGTGAGGAAGAAGAAGTTCGGGTTTACTCTGAGGAGGACGATAGGCCCTCTCGAGGAAGAGTTAGGGTGTTAAATACCCTAAGAGTCCTAGGCGGTTACTCAGTACTTGATTAGACCGTTCAGGATTAAAGCAGCTAGAGAGCAAGACCGAACGGATCGGATCTGGACGGACGAGATCTGGCAGTTCCTTGAGCACGATCTTCAACAAACGGCTCAAATCGGACGTGGGGAGCGAAGAGGCCCACTACCTCGCATTTAATGCGAAGCGGCTATCCCACGTCTCCTTAACCGGCGTACACGTGGATTAACACGTGGCCCGCTAAAAGCGTAACCCGATCAGAGTCAGAATCGCCATTAGCATTTGCAAATCCGCCTGCGGGCCGAATTCGCCTGCAATCGAAATAAACCTACAGCGCAAATCGATCGATGATAATCCCGCTGCAGTTGAGGTCCTCTTGCGGCCAGATTCTGACCAATGCATGGTTACGAAAATGGCACACGCACACAAATGACAATAGGCCAGAAACAAAAGGGATAATTTCATTCGTGAAAGGGAAGTCCTATTACAAACGGAAAATTGAAAGCGAATTACAGAGATTTTAACCGCAGCTCCGCCTCACGAAGTTCTTCGGCATGGCGAAGTTCAAGCCTCCTTAGAATCTCTCGGCGAAGATCTTCATCCGTACGCGAGGCCAAGTCTTGAACGGTCTCTTTGGCTTCCTTATGGGCTCGCTCCTTTTCCTCCACTGAATTGGCAGTCAGCTGCTGGCGAGATTCAATGTTCTCCAACTCTTTGACCGCCTGCTCACGAGCCTTCTCTTGAATAGCCAATGAGGCCCGCGCCTTGGCTATGACCTGCTTCAGAGTCTCTACCTCCGAAGACAGGCGAGAAACGCGGTTGTCAGCCTTCTGTCGCTCGAAGACCATCCGTTCATTCTCAGCTCTGGCCTGCTCCAGCTCCTCCGACAATCTCGCCTCTAGTGACATAGTTTCATTCAGACGGCGATCCCGCTCTTGCACCACCGCTCGGACTTCGCCGGATGCAAGATCCACAAGAGTGGAACTCTTCGCGCGAAGAGCAAGCAACTGCTGGATGGCTTCTTTCACCGCCTCCTTACGCTGGAAATAAGGCTGCGCCCCAGAATGCTTTAGCCTCTTGATTAAGAAGCCTATGATGTAGTCGATATCCTCTTCGAAGCTCTCGAAAGGACAACTCTCTTCCAGCGCGAGCCTGATGCAGGCAGCCATAGTGTCATGGAATTCAGCCACGGATCGTGCCGCACTCTTTCTTCGCTCACGCTCCAAGGGAGAGAGGGCAGCCTCTTCCATCATAGATGGAACCGCGGTTGAAGCACTGGTGGCCGTAACTGTGGAAGTAGTAATTGGCGTCGCCAGGGCCGGTGTGACCAATGATGACCTCGGAACAGCAATCACGGCATCAACGGCGACCCCCGACAGGGAGGTGATCACTTGCTGAGCAGAAACCTCTCTTTGAAGCGGTGACTCTCGCACTGAGGAACGATCCTCAGCAGACACCGCCGCAGGAGCAGGGGATCCCCCTATTTGACCAGTCGCATCTTCATGAGCCAAGTCCTCTTCCTCACTCGACAGGGCCTCGTGTATTGAGGCGTCGTCGTCATCCTCCTCAGATTCGCCCGTCTCCCTAGACGAGCGATTCGCCCAAGAGGAAGGACCCTCTTTGCCGGCGATTTCGCGGGCAGGATCGGCTACAAATGCACCGAGAGAGTTAACGGAGACCCCTCGTAAGGGACCCTATTTACGGTGAGGCATGAAAGAACGAGTAATGCTAAAGTCTATACTTACCTAAGCCCGTAAGCCCCTCATCATCTCCAGCTTCTTCCTCTTCGTCGGAAGGAATGGAGATCACTTTCTCAACCGCACCTGCATAGATCCATTACCAATATCAAAAGGTGCAAGAGCAACATTGCAATCAAGGGTACTGTTGCAAAGACTACCTCGTGATGCGGGCAAAGAAGCCGTTGGAACTCCCGACGGTGACCCCACGTCGGACGGCAGAGGAACGTCCTTCGGAGTCTCCTGAACTGCCCCCGATGCGGCAGGTGAGGCAGGCGACACGGCTCCAGACCCAGACGGAGCCACTCCAGACCCGGACAGAGCCACTCCAGGAATCCTTATCGGAGAAACGTCATCCCGACCCCCTGCCGCTTGGATGGTCCCGACTGTCCCATCACAGCGAGCCTTCTTGGCCGCCTCCGCTCTGGAACTCTCGGCCACCGCCTCCCGCTGACGCTTCGAGAGAAGCGAGCTACTCGGGGATAGCAAAGGTGCCCCCATTTGTCCGATTGTCGGACTCTGAACCGGAGCTTGAACATCGGGAACCTCAGATTCGCCACCAGCATCGAAGCTCTCACAGTCCTCCACTGGATCCTCCGAGAACAACTCCCTAGCGGTTTGGTGGCCCCTTCTCTTTGAAGAACGGAGAGAGCCCCTGATGGGACGATCGCGTTCCGCCAGACATGAGCTTTGGAACCAGAAGTTGGCGGGGTCAGCACTAGCACCCCGATACCACCGACAGTACAAGAGCGTGTGGTGTAAATCGCGGTCCTTCGCAGGCAACTCAAAACGAGCTTGAGTACCTCCAGCATGGGTCCAGAACCACCCCCGAGCGCCGTCAACCAGTCCTCCTTCGAAGTGTAGGCGAGGGTTGGCGTTGCCCACATACAATTGATCATACCCAAACTGGCGGGCAAACCTGCAAGGGATGTATGGCTCGAGATAGCATGTGGAGCCTGTTCTCAGAACGTGATACCCTGGTCGAATGTCCACCAACCAGCGAAAGGCACCACGGGAAAGGATTGTGTGGTGATCCGCCGTCGGCGCATCCCTGAGAGATTCTCCATATCCACCCCCGCTAAAGTAAGGAAAAGATCGACGAAAATTATAGTGCCCGAAGTGGGAGAGCGTCTTCCTCGTATCGGGGATGTCCTTGCACTTCCAGGAGCACCTCTCCAAACGCTGGACAAAGGGGACAAACCTGTCTCCCTGAAGCGCTGCCGGGGCACTCATCAAGCATTCGCAGTGATAGACGAACCATGCCACCAAGTAGGTATACGGTAGCCCCACCCTAGGATTGGGGGTTCTGATAACTTCTCCTTCCCCCTCGTCGAGGACCGACACACGGCAGAATTGGCTCGTCAGAGTACGGAGCCCCCGATGGATGCACGCTATCGTCGCCGATACCAGGGAATAAGACTTCCCGTGAGCCAGGCAAACCGCCGGATACACGACCTCTATAGGAAGAGCCTCGAAGGAGTGAGTGGGGATTACGCACCTCTTCAGCCATAACATGAGGTACCCCGCGAGCAGCGCCTTCCCCGATTCCCAGTTTCGGCGAACCGCTCAAATCAGGCGAGCTTAACAGTTGAGGCGAGCTCATCTCTTTGAGCCAGGTTCCCAGTTTCGGCGAACCGCTCAAATCAGGCGAGCTTAACAGTTGAGGCGAGCTCATCTCTTTGAGCCAGGTTCCCAGTTTCGGCGAACCGCTCAAATCAGGCGAGCTTAACAGTTGAGGCGAGCTCATCTCTTTGAGCCAGGTTCCCAGTTTCGGCGAACCGCTCAAATCAGGCGAGCTTAACAGTTGAGGCGAGCTCATCTCTTTGAGCCAGGTTCCCAGTTTCGGCGAACCGCTCAAATCAGGCGAGCTTAACAGTTGAGGCGAGCTCATCTCTTTGAGCCAGGTTCCCAGTTTCGGCGAACCGCTCAAATCAGGCGAGCTTAACAGTTGAGGCGAGCTCATCTCTTTGAGCCAGGTTCCCAGTTTCGGCGAACCGCTCAAATCAGGCGAGCTTAACAGTTGAGGCGAGCTCATCTCTTTGAGCCAGGTTCCCAGTTTCGGCGAACCGCTCAAATCAGGCGAGCTTAACAGTTGAGGCGAGCTCATCTCTTTGAGCCAGGTTCCCAGTTTCGGCGAACCGCTCAAATCAGGCGAGCTTAACAGTTGAGGCGAGCTCATCTCTTTGAGCCAGGTTCCCAGTTTCGGCGAACCGCTCAAATCAGGCGAGCTTAACAGTTGAGGCGAGCTCATCTCTTTGAGCCAGGTTCCCAGTTTCGGCGAACCGCTCAAATCAGGCGAGCTTAACAGTTGAGGCGAGCTCATCTCTTTGAGCCAGGTTCCCAGTTTCGGCGAACCGCTCAAATCAGGCGAGCTTAACAGTTGAGGCGAGCTCATCTCTTTGAGCCAGGTTCCCAGTTTCGGCGAACCGCTCAAATCAGGCGAGCTTAACAGTTGAGGCGAGCTCATCTCTTTGAGCCAGGTTCCCAGTTTCGGCGAACCGCTCAAATCAGGCGAGCTTAACAGTTGAGGCGAGCTCATCTCTTTGAGCCAGGTTCCCAGTTTCGGCGAACCGCTCAAATCAGGCGAGCTTAACAGTTGAGGCGAGCTCATCTCTTTGAGCCAGGTTCCCAGTTTCGGCGAACCGCTCAAATCAGGCGAGCTTAACAGTTGAGGCGAGCTCATCTCTTTGAGCCAGGTTCCCAGTTTCGGCGAACCGCTCAAATCAGGCGAGCTTAACAGCTTAGGCGAGCCCCATCTCTTTGAGCCAGGTTCCCAGTTTCGGCGAACCGCTCAAATCAGGCGAGCTTAACAGCTTAGGCGAGCCCCATCTCTTTGAGCCAGGTTCCCAGTTTCGGCGAACCGCTCAAATCAGGCGAGCTTAACAGTTTAGGCGAGCCCATCTCTTTGAGCCAGGTTCCCAGTTTCGGCGAACCGCTCAAATCAGGCGAGCTTAACAGTTTAGGCGAGCCCATCTCTTTGAGCCAGGTTCCCAGTTTCGGCGAACCGCTCAAATCAGGCAAGTTTAACAGTTTAGGCGAGCCCCACTTCTTGAGCCAGGTTCCCGGTTATGGCGAACCGCTCAAAACAGGCGAGACTAGCAGTTCAGGTGGGCTGCATCAAACTCCCACTTGGTCAAACCTTCAGATAGTTAGGACCAAAGCCACAATCCCCCGCCAATCCTCTTCAATAGGATGGCGGGACCCCCACTGTCATGTTAACGGTCACCTCTGACAAATCAACTTACCAATCCTCTTCAAAAGGATGGTAGGTCCTCAAAGTCGCTCCGATCGCGGCAATCCCTATCATGTTAACGATTACCTCTGATAGCCGACACCATCATTCCCGCAAATGATGTTGTCCAATCAATCGTCACACTCATACGTCCCTGAACGATTTGATTCTCCCAGCACCGTCTTTCCCATAAAAGGCGTTGTTGTTTGATAGTGGCCTACTATGCGATGTGCTGCTATTTCAGGGTTCGTCTTTGCCCCAAGAGAAGACAAATCAGGGTTCGTCTTCATCTTTGCCCTAAGATAAGCTTCCCCCCTAGACTCCAACTGGTGCATGAGTCTAAACTGCCCCCTTACACTCCAACTGGTGCATGAGTCTAAACTGCTCCTACCCTCCGACTGGTATACGAGGTTAAACTGCTCCCTTAAATCCAAACGCCTCGAAAGGCTAAGGATAGAGGAGAAATTTTAGCATTGAGCCTAAGAGAGACTCCTCGACAACTTACCATGCTAAGGGCAAGAGCATGGCTAGTCCAACTCAAACGGCAGTTGGTAAAGACAAATCAAGTCCGTTGATAGCTGAGGGTTTGCTCAAAATCCTAGAAGGCGATCATCAGCTGCGAGTGAAGAGCAGGGATCACTTTACGGGACTTCATATCCAAAGTGTTCCAGACCCCATGCGGCCTGATTCAGGTCTGAAAACTTTGGAGGGGGTTTTGTAGGCAATAAAAATTGCCTTTAAATCCTTATCAGAGAAGTTCAGAACAAAACTGCTAAAACCTCACCCGAAATAGCGAAAAAGGGGAAAACGCAGATATCTCCCAAACCGTAAGGAATTTGGCAAAACGGAGGAAGCGAATCGGCTTGGTTCGGATGGCTCCATCTCGTCGAGATAGGCGATTTTCATATATAATTCGTCCAATTCCGACTTACGGTTTGAAAGTTACGGCCTATTCTTCAATCCATGCTCAGGAGCTCGCCTGCAACTCAAATTCGCCTGCAGTCCCAAATCCGCCTGCAGACCCAAGTCTGCCTGCGCACCTGAGCTCGCCTGCAAACCCAGTTCGCCTGCTAGCTCGCCTGCAGACCCAAGTCCGCCTGCAGTCCCAAACTCACCTGCAGACCCAGTTCGCCTGCAAGCTCGCCTGCAGACCCAAGTCTGCCTGCAGTCCTAAGCTCGCCTGCAGACCCAAGCTGCAGACTCGCCAGCTCACTGTCAACTGCCCACTTGGAGTATGGGAACAGTTACATCAGTGGTCAAATCCCACAAATCAAGGGAGAGGGCACAATACTCCAGGCCCGTCAGATGGCCGTCCACAGTACGAATGAGCGGACAGGCGCCGAAACAGCCTGCACCCTCATAAATGCGGCTCACCTCAGTTGTCCAGGTGAAGGGACGAGAGCCGCCAACGCTCGGTGGTTGGTCAGATCCACGCAAGCATCTGACAGCCGTTGTCACGCATACGAGGAGGGGCTTTCCCACTCCTATGTAGCGTGATGCAGAGCACAGCTCTTCGAATGACCATTGACGGTACGAATGAACAGCAGGACGTCTCCGAACAACGTGTGGTCACATCCCATAATTCAAGGAGCAGTCAAGCTATCTCCCTCACCTCTATTAGTGGTCAAATCCCATGAATCAAGGGAGAGCCCATGCCATCCCTTGCCTGTTAAAACCCATCTTCAGCAGCATGAAGAAGGGGGATTGGCCGTTGCATATTCTGCTGGCTAATCTCCCAAAGGTTGAACCTGGACCTTTGCCAAAGGCTCCCTCATTTGAGAACCGAAGCTCCGGCTCCGGCATCAACTTCGATCGGATCGTCCAAGGGAAGCAGACTCGGCACGAGCACCGAGCGAGGCGTCCTATCGCCACCGAGGAACCCACGTTAAACAAAGAGGGCCTTCCCTCTGCTTCTGTTGTAAACATTTGATTTGTTAGTTTGTAATAAGCTTTCTTATAAATACAAACGAAACTCCTTTCTTCGGAAGAATCAAATTTTCACCCTACAGCAGCGAGACAATGTTTATTGTCTCGCAGCGAGACAGTGTTTATTGTCTCACAGCGAGACAGTGTTTACTGTTTCGCCAGTGAGACAGTGTTGAAATGGTCAAAAAATACTTTGATAACTGCCGTACACGTGTCCATTAACTGCCAAGGACGTGGAAAACATCGTGGGCGAGAATCACATGGATAACTATCAAAATAACGGAGTTTGAAAGGTGGGAAGGCAGTTACTGAAGAAACCACTGTGCAGTTGGGGTTTTCTGAGACAGTGTTTACTGTCTCAGAACCCGAGACAGTAAACTTTGTCTCGACCGCCGAGATAGCAAACACTGTCTCGGTAGCCGAGATAGCAAATGTTGTCTCGCGAGTATAACTGTTCCTGGAGGTATAAATACCCCCCTGAGATCGATTTTTGAAGGGGGCTGATGATTTTTGAGCATTTTGGAGCAGACAGAGCAGAGTTCCTGAGCTTCTGGCAATTCCTTGAGATTCGAGCTTTGACTTGATCTTAAGAAGAGTGATCGTCTTACTTTGATAAGATCTTCACTTCAAATTTCTACTTCGATAAACGAAGGAAGAATCACTTAACCCCTTACGATTCAATCAGAATCTGTAATTTGGTGGTCCACGAGTCAAAGCGCTCCTGGCACAGGCAAAGATCCCACGCAAGCAGCGATCCAAATAACGATCCTGCGTTTGTTTCTAAAAAAGTTGTAATTTCCATTTTGTTGTGTAAAAGAAGTCTTATAAAAAATCTATTTCTTTTGAATTTATTATAATCGACCGAAGATATAATGAATTCCACAACGAGACCAACTTTTGACGCAAACAAACTGGCGACCACAGTGGGAGCCAACGGTCTCGCTGCCGAGACCGTCGTGTCGCAGCCGATCAAGATTCCAATTGAATCCACGGTCGAATACGAATTCGACCAAACCAAGTTTGAGGAATATCTCTCATCATCCTCTTCAAGATCTTCATTGTCTCGCAAGTACAAGAGGATCTCACAATTGAGGAAGACCTACATGCCAAAGAAGGCACAAAATGAAGACTTTCGCCTGATTGTTGCTAAGGATTTTACTCGCAACACTTCTGCTCACAATGACTCTTATCTAGTTAAAGAGTCATCGAATCAAAGCCCACCGACACTGACGAAGAGGGCTCGTCAGAGACAACATCAGCGCCGCGCTCGTCAAATAGCTAAGGCCTTGGAACAAACCGACGGGGTTCGTTATCACACGAACCTAGAGTCGAGGAGGCATCGAGTGGTTCAGTTGTCTCAACAACCAATTACTCATATCTCTGCTAAACTAACGACGGATGAATGGACTTTAGTCAAGAGGGCTCGCTCAACCCTCAAAGAACGTATACAAAATCATCGTGCAAACGCTTCTTATTCTCGTGCTCTCTTACAACAAAGACGAGAAAGAAACAAGAAAACGGTGGCCAAAGAACCACCAAAATTCTACGAAGTTTGGATTCCGAAGTCTGGACTTAAGCAAAATCAGCATTTGGAGCCCGTTAAGACTCCATACCCGCAAGGGGGTGGTTCTAAACGTGTGACTCCCGACATAACCTTGGATCGCTCAAAGACAGTAATAAATTGTCCTGAGAATGCCAACAAGGTTTTACACCTCCAGAAGAAGACGCATTCACCAAAAGACATCGTCATACTTGGGAGGTCATGCTAACAGACGATACGATTTTTTGGCAATCATACCGATGAATCGTATTATCAAGTTGGGGGTGTGAATAAATTTCGAAAGAGAATTATTCGAGAAATAAGCTCTCATTGTTCCTGCGCACGACTCATTAGAGTAGTATTGTCGAAATATAATTACGCAAAACGAGAAGCCATCCCACGAAGAGCCTCGGTATTCCATAGTCTTTTCACCAAAATATCGAAGCCTAAGCTGAGATATTTTCACAAGAGAAGATCATCTGTCCAAGATGACGAATTTCATGACGTCACCATCAACATGGCTGATAAAGGAAAATCTAAGTAGCATTCAAGTGAATCAAATCCTGACTTTTCCCCGAGGGGAAAAGTCAATTCAAGAATTGCCCAACGGATGTCTCGACTCCAGTTAACAGCTATCAGACGTAGAGATTATAAGAGAATGCAAGAAGGAATGTCCTCGGAGGATGAACTCTCGGACACTTGTTCTGTAATCTCTTCTGATGATACAATGTCTAGCACGGGACAAACCAGAGAAGTACTCACGATCACCTCTGATCAATTTGCTCAAATGCTTCAAGAAGCTCTAGCGAAGCAACGTGAAGAAATTAGAGCTGAGATGAAGATGGAGATGGAGTTGGCTATTCAACAAATGAGAGAATTACTAACTCAACGGCCTCAATATCCTGAGTCCAGTCAGCGAGCTGAATCCAGTCGCCACACTCAGAATGTTGTAGATGACAGTGATCCAGAAGTGGATAAAGTCATTATGGCTGATACACCTTCCAATGACAATAACACTGGGGGTGGTTCAACAGATCCTCCCAAAAACAATATTGGGGGTGGTTCAATTACACCGTTTAATAACACTGGGGGTGGCCCAATTATTTCTGCTCAACATCACTCAGAAAGAGATGAAGATGAGGACAAGAAAATGAAAGAGCTTGAAAACAAAATCAATGCTTTGATGACGGCTCAAGAAGTGAAAAAGACGGGTATTCCATGTCCCTATCCAAGAGAATGAGATTCAATACCATACCCGGTAAAGTTCAATCTGATTAACTTTACACCGTTTGACGGGAAGAGCTCGTCTATTCAGCACTTGATTTATTTCAAGTCCCATTTGGGCATGATTTCTGGAAATAAGGCTTTAATGGTCCGGTCATTCGTTGGCACCCTTCGCGGGTCAGCATTCGATTGGTATCGGCATCTCAAGCCAGGGAGCATCAATTGCTGGGATGACATGGAAAATTTATTCCTCAGCAATTTTTTCGATGATGATACCGAAGTGTCAATCAGAACCCTTCTGGATGAGAAGCAAAAAGACGGAGAGTCAATCGATAATTTTGTCAAGCGCTTCCGTAACAAAGCAATGAATTGTAGAGATCCTGTTACAAAGGAGTTCATCCTGCAAACATGTCATAATAATCTCTCCATCGATGTCCTGGAAGCCCTGGGGGTCGTACCATTAACCACTTGGAAAGAGTTAAAACTACGTGGCGAACAAGCTGAACATTTTCTTAAAAGAAAAAAAGCTGAGAGAAGCCGACCGACAACATCTACAATCGCTGGGAACGTGACTCTCGATCCAAAGTTTCAAAAGGAGTATTCTTTCGAAAATGGTGAAGCTCTAGCCATATTGAAATACCTCCTCGCCAATGATAAAATCGAGCTACCACCTATCAAAGATCAGGAGGGAGCTAAGAGGATTACGGATCCAAACTACTGTGCGTACCACAGAAGGGTTCTTCATCCCACCGAGATTTGCTTTGGACTAAAAAACAAAATCCAAGCCTTAATTGACTCCGGCGTCATAACGGCGAAACAAGCCAAGTAAAGACGACTCTAACTCCATTGGGTGCACGAGTATAAACTATTTCCCCTCGCTCCAAAGAGTATACGAGTATAAACTGCTCCTCAATACTTCAATAGGTATATGAGTCTAAACTGTTTCCTACTCTTGACGGGATGTTCCTGGAGAATTTTTACATGTAATATTCTTAAGGATAACTCGGTCATGTAACTCAACATGATGTTAGACCCAGTTTCATGAAGAAAGCTGGGGGTGGATGGTTCATGTAACGGAAGTTCCCGAAAGAATGTTATATGTAATTTTCTTAGGGATAACCCGATCATTACAAACAAGGTGATAAACACTACATCCCCACGGTGATTTCCGAATACTCTTTTGCTGAGATAAGATTCGATCACTTCGTTGGATCAATCTTCCCTCACAAAATTCTCACTTGGTCAAACCTTTAAACAGTTAGGACCAAAGCTAAAATCCCCTCTCGATTCCTTCCATGAACGAGAGGTCCACTCAAATTGAACGGTCAAACCTTTAAACAGTTAGGATCGTCTCAAACCCTCACTTGGTCAAACCTTACTACAGTTAGGACCAAAACCAAAATCCCCTCTCGATTCCTTCCGTGAACGAGAGGTCCACTCAAATTGAACGATCAAACCTTTAAACAGTTAGGATCGTCTCAAATTCCCATATGGTCAAACCCTTAAATAGTTAGGATCAAAACCAAAACCCCCTCTCGATTCCTTCCATGAACGAGAGGTCCTCTCAAATTGAACGATCAAACCTTTAAACAGTTAGGATCGTCTCAAACCCTCACTTGGTCAAACCTTACTACAATTAGGACCAAAACCAAAATCCCCTCTCGATTCCTTCCGTGAACGAGAGGTCCACTCAAATTGAACGATCAAACCTTTAAACAGTTAGGATCGTCTCAAATTCCCACCTGGTCAAATCTTTAAACAGTTAGGACCAAAACCAAAATCCCCTCTCGATTCCTTCCATGAACGAGAGGTCCACTCAAATTGAACGATCAAACTTTTAAACAGTTAGGATCGTCTCAAACCCTTATTTGGTCAGACCTTTAAATAGTTAGGACCAAAACCAAAATCCCCTCTCGATTCCTTCTATGAACGAGAGGTCCACGAATTGAACGATCAAACATTTAAACAGTTAGGATCGTCTCAAAACTCCCACTTGGTCAAACCTTACTACAGTTAGGACCACAACCAAAATCTCTTCTCGATTCATTCCATGAACAAGAGGTCCACTTTCAGTTGAATAATCAAACCTTATGACAGTTAGGATTATTCAAACCCGTCCAGATTCTTTAAGTGGAGATCCCACTTTGAGTTTCCTTTGCATCAGGAGATAGAATATAAAATTCTTCCTCTCCGATTTCGGGTTCATCTCTACCAACAAACAAGAGACCAGGAGATAGAATATAAAATTCTTCCTCTCCGATTTCGGGTTCATATCTACCAATAAACAAGAGACCAGGAGATAGAATATAAAATTCTTCATCTCTAATTTTTGGGTTTATCTCTACCAACAAAAAAAAAGAGACCAGAATACTCCAATAGGTACACGAGTCTAAACTGTTTTCCTACACTCGACAGGCAGTTTCTGGAGAATATTATTCTGAATATTCTTAAGGATAACCTGACAAACTCTCGATGGACATACAAGTATCAATTTGGTGATAAAAGTCAAAGAGATACCAACTTCGATTCAAGATCTCGATAACGGTCGAGCGATAAACGCAGTACCGAAAGAGTATTAGCTATTCTACAAAGAACTGAATAGGCTAAAGGATGAAGAGATCAAGAGCCGAAGCCATTTTATGGATTCCTCTACACGATCTACTCAACCAAGTATTGAAGAGATCGTAAGTAAAATCTATCTTATCCAAAGTATCCCAGACTCCTCTATACAAGAATGAGTCTGGAATACTTTGGAGGGGGTATCTGTAGGCGTCAAAAAATACTAATAGATATCCAAATACAGCTCAAGAGGAGATCATCAAAAAATCAAAAGAATAGTAGACTGTCTCGGCACGCGAGACAGTGTTTACTGTCTCGCCGTGCGAGACAGTGTTTACTGTCTCGCCGTGCGAGACACAGATATGAACTGTCTCGCCAGCGAGACAGTCTTTACTGTCTCGCAGCGAGACAGTCTTTTACTGTCTCGCAGCGAGACAGTGTTTAAACACTGTCTCACAACGAGACAATGTTGAAATGGTCAAAAAACACTTTGATAACTGCCGTACATGTGTCCATTAACTGCCAAGGACGTGGAAAACATCGTGGGCGAGAATCACGTGGATAACTATCAAAATAACAGAGTTTGAAAGGTGGGAAGGTAGTTACTGAAGAAACCACTGTGCAGTTGGGGTTTTCCGAGACAGCAAACACTTCTCGGCAGTCGAGACAGCAAATATTGTCTCGCGAGCATAACTGTTCCTGGAGGCTATAAATACCCCCTGAGATTGATTTTTGAAGGGGGCTGATGATTTTTGAGCATTTTGGAGCAGACAGAGCAGAGTTACTGAGCTTCTGGTAATTCCTTGAGATTTAAGCTTTGACTTGATCTTAAGAAGAGTGATCGTCTTACTTTGATAAGATCTTCACTTCAAATTCCTACTTCGATAAACGAAGGAAGAATCACTTAACCCCTCACGATTCAATCAGAATCTGTGATTTGGTGGTCCACGAGTCAAAGCGCTCCCGACACAGGCAAAGATCCCACGCAAGCAGCGATCCAAACAACGATCCTGCGTTTGTTTCTAAAAAAGTTATAATTTTCATTTTGTTGTGTAAAAGAAGTCTTATAAAAAGGCTATTTCTTTTGAATTTATTGTAATCGACCGAAGATATAATGAATTCCACAACGAGACCAACTTTTGACGCAAATACGAACTAAAGGTAAATTTCTCATTTATCGAGAGTGAATTGTGATTATGGCCCTAACTGTAGGAATGTTTGACCAAGCAGGAGTTTGAGGTGACCCTAACTGTAGGAAGATTTGATCAATTGAATTGAAAGTGGACCTCTCATTCATGGAAGGAATCGAGAGGGGATTTTGGTTTTAGCCCTAACTATAGGAAGGTTTGACCGAGTGGGAGGTTTGAGATGATCCTAACTGTAGAAATGTTTGATCGCTCGATTCGTGGACCTCTAGTTTATTAGAGGAATCGAGAGGGGATTTTGGTTGTGACCCTAACTATATGAAGGTTTGACCAAGTGAACAGTAAGAGTGGGAGTATAAATTATAGTAGGAGTGTTGATTCGTACAAATTACTCAAAGGAGGTTCCTGGTGTTAAGTGGCAAATACATAATACGGAGGGGTTTGATAATCGTCAATGATCAGGAGATTAAAATTTTGAATACTATGTTCAGACTCTAACAATAAGAATGTTGAGTGCACAGACGTAGCGGGAGTTTGTATGGGAGTTTCTTATTTGTCACCTTCTTGTAGTGACCGGGTTATCCCTAAAAATACACTATGTAGAATTCTTTCGGGAACTTCCCGTTACATGAATTACTCACCCCTAGCTTTTTTGCAAAACTGGGTCTAATATTAAACTCAGTTGGATAACCGGGTTATCCTCAAGAATATTATGTATAAAATTCTCTAGGAACTTTCCATCAAAGGTAGGAAATAGTTTAGACTCATATATCTATTAGAGTATCAAGGAGCAGTTTAACCTCATATATCGGTTGGAGGATGCATGGAGCAGTTTAACCTTATGCATCTATTAGAGGATAGAGAAGCAGTTTATACTCATATACTTATCAGAGTTTTCATTCGACTTAATTGAATGTTATGACGCTGGCTTCAACCAAGGTTTGGATGCTATTCTTGAGAGCGAAGCAAGCCTTGCTAGGATGAAGGATCTCCATGTGGTACGCACAGTATTTTAGATCTGAGGTGTTATCAGCTTCCTCCTGATTCGTGATAGGTGATAGCTTGATCTTGTTGTTTTCAAGGAGGGACTCAAAAAGGGCCGGAACTTCTTCGTCCTTAAAGGAGTATTTTTTTAGAGTCCCAGATCTGAAGTCTTTTGCTGTCTTCGGGGTTGCTGTCATGACGTCTGATTAGCATCAACAGCAACTGCAAGGGCCTTCCCTTTACTTAGAGAGACGAGGTTCGAGTTCGGAGGGTTGGCCGTCGGTTGGCTCCTCTCGGCCTCTTTCCTTCTGAGGAAGTGTTCGGCTCGTTCTCTATGCATCTTTAACTCTTTCTAGGTATTAGAGGGTGCTACTCCCATAACTTCCAACACATCTAAAGAGAGGTTATTATGACAGGTTTGGAAGATGAAGTTCTCTGTGATCAGATCTCGGCAATTCATCTCCTTATTCCGGAAGCGCTTGACGAAGTCGTCGACCGTCTCGTCGTCTTCTTGTTTCTCATCAAAGAGTGTCCTGATGGATACCTCGGCGTCATCATCAAAGAAGTGAGCGAGGAATAGGCTCTCCATATCATCCCAGCTTTTGATGCTCCTAGGCTTAAGACGGCGGTACCAATCGAAGGCAGGCCCACTATGGGTGCCAACGAATGACCGAATTATCAAATGCTCGTTGCTAGAGATTACTCCAAAGTGGGACTTGAAGTAGGTCAGATGCTGAGGGACGAGCCCTTCCCGTCGAACGGCGTGAAGTTGATCAGGTTGAACTTCGCTGGATATGGTATCGAATCCCACTCTCTTGGGTAAGGACATGGAATATCGGTCTTCTTCTGAATAGGTAATGCTTTATTGGCTTTAGCAAGAGTCACACGTTTGGAATCATACCTATGTGAGGGTGAAGTCTTAACAGGCTCCTGGTTTTGTGCAGGCATCTCCACACGTGTAGTTATAGGAATCAACTTGTTAGGAGGTCGCGTACGACCCCCAATTTGGATGGTTGCTCGGGGTTCCTTCAACGGTCCCAAATGTTCCTTAACAGGCGCTTTGCTTTGATCTTCGTATAAAGGACCCATGCAACCCTTCAACGGAATTCTAAATTTGGAGAGGTCCACGTCATCGTAGGGTTTCACCGAATGTGTGGTGGTAGAAGGAGCGGGATCCGAAGTTGATGAAGTCTGGGGAGCAACATTGTTTGCTTTTTCCTTAGACGTTGATTTGGCCTTTGGCATCGAAATTTGTTTGGATCTCAGCGATCTCTTAACCGCCTCTTCCTTTTGTATTTCTTATGCTTTTCCCATAAGGATCTAGGCATGCGCAAGAAGTGCATGACTCTTCTGAATGCGCTCCTCAAGAGTGGAACGATTTCGTTTGACACGAGCCCATTCGTTAGTAGGTGGTTGGGAAGCTTACTATGGAGATGGCTTAGCCACTTGGCGCTTTCTGAACTCCAGATCCGCTTGATAACGGAGTCCGTTCACTTGATCTAAAGCCTTGGCGAATTAACGCGTGAGGTGTTGCCGTTGCCTTTGACATGCTCTCTTTGATAGAGTAGGCGCGTCTTGAGTAGTCAACTCCTTGATCGAAGAGGAGTTTAGATCTGTAGATCTGGCTTCATTGGATGCCGGCGGATCGTTGTGAGGTGCATCTGCAGCAATGATAGTGGGGAGATCGCCTTCTCGGGTATTCAGATCTAAAGACCAGCAGATCTTTCGAGAGGAGGAGGCTGTAGTCTGTCTAAAAATCATAATAGATAGCTAGTCCCCGTCAAGTCTCAACTAAGAAGGTTATAATCAAATGACTTTCCTTTTAACAAAGGGAAGCTACAATCGGAGAATTCTCCTATAGATCAAGAAGAGATTACAAGTCAACAATTTCTTCAAACCGAGAGGCAGAATTCATCGCTGTAGTCAAAACACAAGTGGCTACATTCCAAAGATCAAAGCAATGCAATCACTATATTAACGCAGCTCAAACACAACACAGACGCAGCACAAATGCAGCTCTAAACGCACTGCGTTCACAACCGCTGAACGCAGCATAAACGCGGTACTAATTCAACCCCGGACACAACTCAAGCTCGAACGCTGACGCATCATCCAAAGGTATACGCAGGTTCAGGCCTAGCAACGCAAGACTTGTGTTTGACCTATTCCAACCTGATCTGGCAATCCCGAAACTGCTCTTCACCCACGATTCGGGGAGGTGGTTTGAGTGAGTTGTTATACCCGATTAATAGGGTGACTAAACCCCCATATAGGCACGGATTATGAGAGCAGTTACACCCCTAATACCCCTATAAATATCAACAAACTCAACAGAGTTCAGGATCGGATTTTGGAGATTAGATTCCGGAGGTAACAACCCTCAACAACTGAACATTTCCAGATACGAGATGCTTGGCTTCTCAACCGAATTATTTTTCGGCTCAAACAACTCTTTTTCACCAGAGTTCGTCACTCACTTTGAGTTAAAAAGCTCTTCAAGAGCTCTTAATCAGTTCTACTACACAAGTCAGCTGTTCCAATAGATTGAGACGTTCGGATCGTCAACGGAGAGAGAATTCGACGTGAGCATTCGAAGGAAGCACTCTATCATCATCATGAAGAACCCAGAATTAAACAAAGGGGAGAATCCAGATCATTCTCCTCTCTTTTGTAATCGAAATTCAAATTGTAATTAAGATCGAGAGAATATAAATCAATTTTTCCTTCATTCTTTTTACTTCAAATTTTCCACAAATAAAAGATGGCGACTCTGCTGGAGACTAGCTTCTTTGACGAAGAAGTGGTGGCGTAATCCGATGTCCATCTTACTGGAACAACTGTTGAAACTCTTGTTGTGGAGTTTGATCAAACCAAGTACGAGGAAGCTCTTTCCTCTGGATCATTTAGCCCCAAGGCCAGACGCAACATCCGAAAAGTCTCCAAAGAGATCCAACCCATTGCTGAAAGATCAAAGAAAGCCTTATCCTTTGATCGATATTCATAAAATCACCCCTCATCTGAAGGAGCGGACTTAGCCTCTGCTGGACTTGTCCAACCAGTTGAACAGTCCACGTTTACATCAACACGACGTGCTACGGGCTACAAACGGCCTATAGAAGAGTCAAACTCTATAAACGCTAATGACGTTGCTGCAAAGGCTCTGAAGCAAGCTAAAAAGAACGCCGCTCGAAGACGGAGAAGATCCATCCAACATGCGCATCTCCGAGAAAACCAATCCCTGGTTCAACACAAGGATTGCGTTTTTGAAGCTCAGCCCAAACATTGCGTTCCTACTCCAGAATGCATACTTCGCGGCAATGAGCCTAACTATGAGCCTCGGGTGATACAACTTAAACGTGATCCTCAGTGGTACGTTGTCCATCCAAAACACATTGCTACTAAGGATAAACACGTGCCTCATGAGTGCGTCCAAATAAAACAGGACCCTAAGGGGTCTGTTTCATCAATTAAACACAGGTTAAAGCCTAGCGTTTACAAATCACAACGCGACCCTCGCATTCCGTCCTCAGAACGCGATGTGGTCTGCCAAGTTCAAGGGAGTCGACATGGGCTTAAGGTTCATGTTCAACAAGAACCAGTCTCGCCCTCTCAAGGACAGGGAGTTTTATTCCCGACCTCATGCTCGACGAGGAATTACTCTTAAATCTCTGATTTGCAAGAATTACTCTCTAGAGGGAAACCAACGTAACATGCAGCTCATTCATGCCACTGTGAGTGGCTTATTTCAGCAATCCTTTCCGAATACTACTGTTTTACACTTGAGCCTCACAAGTCTGTGTTTGACAGGCTGACTGACGTCGCAAGACCTACCAAGCGATGACGTCATCAGAAGAAGAAGGTTTCTGAAGCTGAATATCCTCAGGTCACTATCAACGTAGTCGGCAGAGGGAAAGCCTCGCATCCTAGTTCTGACGAGTCACAAAAAAGTCATTCCCTGACTGTTCGGGAAATTTGTGACGAATTTTAAGGAGTATACCGATATACTCGGACGCGAACAGGAGCTATGCGCTCGTTCGATTATCAAAAGTTGGCCAAGGGGATTATTTCCGATGACGAATATTCGGCAATTGCCGAATCTCAATGTTCAAGCTCCGTTGTGGCACGAGAGACTTCAGTTTATATGACTGGAAATCCTAAAGACTTAGCCAAAAGAGTGGACGAACATCATGTCATGCTCTAGGCACAACAGGAAACCCTTCTCCAATTGAAGGATATGTTGGCCCAGCTCCTTGCTGAAAAAGACCAAAAACCTGAATCTTCCCGGAGGACAACCTCCAAGGGAAAACAGAAAGCACATGAGCATTCAGATCGCGAAGCTCAAAACATAGAATCTTCTTCCGAAAACGAGAAGGAGATAGAGAGAGAACTGAATCCTCAGTCAACTAAAGTGGATGAGCTAGAAGCCCGCCTTAACGCAATAGGTAACAGAAGTGAGCTTCGCGAAGCGACTTTACAACTTTTTGATGGTACAGGGTCACCGAACCAGCACATCTACTATTTCAAATCACAGACTAGAGATGTGGTAGCAAACGAAGCCATCCTGACCCGTTTGTTTATCAGTACTCTTAAAGGAGTTGCCTTTGAATGGTTTATGAAACTGCCTCCTGGATCTATTTAGAAATGGGTAGATTTGAAAAGGCTTTTCTCAGCTAGGTTCTTCGAAGATGATATGGAAGTTTCGGTCGCGACTCTTCTCACCACCAAGCAAAGGAAAGGAGAGTCCATCAAGACTTATATGGAAAGATTCTGTAGCATGGCATTACGATGCCCTTCAGGTATGACCCAATCAAACTTAGTTGAAACTTGCAGGCACAACTTGCAGACCCAACTCCTCGCTCAGATGGGAGTGGCATAATGTCGCTCCTGGAGATAATTAGTTTCGCAAGGAGAAGAAGCCAAAGAGATTTTTGCTCGGGTCAAGGCTGAAGAAGTTACTCAACCCAAGCCACAACAGCAGTGCAACCAGAACAATGCGCCGCGTTCCAAGGGAAAGGAGATGTTAGCTGCCGATACCGATGCACGCACGCCATCTAGGAAGCAAGGCAAAGCACGAAACCAACAAAGAGCGCCTAAGCAATACTCGTTCAAAGAAGAGCATGTGGAGACTCTGTTCCAAATACTTCGGAAGAACAACAAATTGCAGCTCCTCGAGATCAAAAAACCAGATGAAGCAAGGAAGGTAGATGACCCCAATTACTATCGCTATCATAGGTTCTTAGGACATCCTACTAGAAAATGTTATGTGTTCAAAGACATCTTACAAAACTTGGTGAACGCTAACGTACTTACTTTAAAGCCGGAGCAGAAGACTGTATCAACTAACTTAATTGCGGTCCAGTTGAGTGATTTTCTCCCTGTAGCTGCTACAGATGGCATCATTCTCATCCGTAAAGGGGAAATACACTTGAAAAATACCGACTTACACGGTCGGAATGACAGGGGGTTGGTGCCCCTCACTACCCCAAAAGGGGAGATCATGTGGGTCCACCCTGACCTAATTGAAGATCGACATTGGACAAAAACCACGTCCAAAAAGAAAGGATACATAGCTAAGTCATCCAACATGATTAGCCCCTCCGTTACTAAGAGTGATGACCACCTCAAACCTCTTACCGATCAGATGAAGAGAGGATTGCCCTGACGGTATACCCAGGAGGCAACCCTGGCACTCGGTCAGGAAAGGCTTACTTGAGAGACTACGATCAGAATGCTCAAGAAGCTAAAGAATAGCCCCAAGATGCTGGGGGTTTTGTACCAAAGAAACCGGTCGATAAAGTGAAACAAAAGGAGCTTCGGTTCAACAAAAATCTTTACCAGGATCTTGGGGAGTCGAGCGCTCCCTTCCAATTCAATGTCATGGCACAGCTGGCCAACATACCGGCTAGGATTACTCTATATGAACTCCTGAGGTTGTCCAAAACTACCAAGGAAGCTCTAATCAAAGCCTTAAAGAACACAGAGAGCTTTATCACTCAAGTCACTCAGATTCCTAAAGTATCTGAAGATCAGACTTGCCTGCAATGCTCACAAGCAGCAAGAAGTGTACCGTGTATATCATTCACTCAAGAGGACATGCAAGTGAAGCACAAACATGACAGACCTTTGTACTATACAGGATACATCGGGATATCAGAAATCAGCTGTGTTCAGGTTGACCCAGGTTCGGCACTCAGCATCATGCCTTATAGAGTCATGAAAGTCTTAGGGATTCCTATGCATCGGTTGAATGCTACTCAGACCACCATCTTCGGATTCAATGCTAACAGTACTCGTCCCCTAGGAAAGATCAAACTCAAATGTCAGATCGGAGATCTCAAGTCCGAAGTAACTTGTTACATCATAGATGCGGACACGTCCTAAAATCTGTTGTTGGGACGACCATGGATTCATGCAAATCGCATTGTCCCGTCCACCCTACACCAGGTTATGAAGTATGCCAATGATGAAGGTGAAGTTCGAACCTTGATTGCGGAAAAATACCCTTTCAGAGGAGTGGAAAACTTTCACACAGATTCGATCTTCTACTCAGAATCACAGGAGAAAGAAGAGATTGACAGCGATAATGAGGCAGACGTCGAGCCAGACCCTAAAGGAAATTGTCCATGGGAGTTGAACTTCAATGTAATGGGTCCAGTTGAGAATAATAATAATGTACCGAGTGAGGACGATGTTGAATATCATATCTCCATGATAGTGTTTTGATAATAACAATTTATACAGTGTGTGCACTAACTTTTATATGCAGATTTCAATATCAGAATATGTACAAGTGCAAGTTGAATTCAAGGCATTTTGAAGTGAAGAAAATGAAGAACAAATAAAGATAATGTATTTTACATTTTCTTTACCTAGAATAATTGTACAAGCCTTGATGACACACACGCACACACACACAATATTATAACACACTAACATAGGCTTAGTGTGTTGGTTAACTATAGAAATCTCCTATGTTAACCATTAGAATAATAGTTAAAACTTAAGTATAAAAATAGTTTATTTCATAATTTTTACTCTTAGTAGTCGACTAATTAGAATAGTAGTCGACTACTTGTGTATAAAACTCAAATACATGTTTCTGTTAATTTACAGTGTAGTCGACTAATGTCAACAGTAGTCGACTACTGAACGCAAATTTCATTTTATTAGTTTCTGCCAAATACAGTGTAATCGACTAATGAGCATTGTAGTCGACTACTGAGAAAATTTTCTGAATACACAGAGTCTGTTTGAACTTAGTGCAGTCGACTAATGTCAATAGTAGTCGACTATAGATACAGTTTTTCCAGTTTTCAAAGTTTGAATATCTGACAGATTATAGCCGTTTTTAAACGTTTTTAAAGTTTAAAAAATTGTCTTTTCAAGGGATATAAATAGGTTATTTGTTCAGAAAAATGACAGACACTTACATATCCATAAGCTTTGATCTTTGTGCAATTTTTCAAGTGAAAAATATTCAGATTTTGAGAAAAAGAGAAGTTTCTGAAATTGCTTTTGCACATTATTCAAAAATCTATTGCTTAGGCAATTTACAGAGATTAAAAGAATCCTAAGCCACTGCTGCACTTCACTACACATTCAAGGCTTATAGGATCAATTGTTTTCTTACTTCAACAAGGATTACTCTCGGGTTTGAGAGGGTTGATCTCTTGGTTTAGAGATTGGTGTTCAAATTGGTAAGGTGTTTGTCAATTGGTGTTGCAATTTGTAGGGACTTGCAAATTATTCAGGTTTGCGTTTGATTTTGTAAGTTTATTCAAAATCATAGTGGAAACTCTCAAGCGGGATTTGCTTGGGGACTGGATGTACACCGGATTGGTGAAACTAGTATAAAATCCTTGTGTTCGTGATTGTGAATTTCTGAGATTGCCATTTTTCTTTACAATTTATAATATACTTTGCATTAATTTTAAAAGAACACTATTCACCCCCTCTAGTGTTCAAGTGTATATATTTCAGATCCTACATTTGGTATCAGAGCAAGGTGAAAGATGGCATTGTCAAATACATCACAATTCAAGGAAGGTCACTCTACAAATCGTCCTCCAATGTTCGATGGTTTGAACTATAACTATTAGAAGTGCCGAATGAAGATTTACCTTCAATCAATTAGCTAGAAACTTTGGAGCATTGTGGAAACAAAATATAAGAAGCCAACCGCTCCTTTCACGAAATGGACTACATCTCAAAGGAACAATGCAAACTTGGATTCTAAAGCAATGAATGCCTTATTTTGTGCACTTGACAAGAATGAGTTCAATAGGGTGTCAACGGCCACATCCGCATATGATATTTGGCATACACTTGAGGTAACTCATGAAGGTACAAATAAAGTTAAAGAATCCAAAAATTTTGTTCTTGTGCACAGATTTGAATTATTCAAGATGAAGGAAAATGAGACTATTGGAGAAATGTTCACAAGATTCACCGACATCACAAATTCTCTCATTGGTCTTGGAAAAACTTATACTCAAGTGGAGATGATAAGAAAGATACTTCGATCACTTACTCCACAATGGGAAAAGAAAGTTACCGCTATTAAAGAAGCCAATGATTTGTCAACTCTTACGGTTGAAAATCTTATTGGTAATCTTATGACATATGAAGTTCAAATTGAAGATAGAAAGAATGATGAAGAATCAAAGAATAAGAAAGTTCTTGCATTCAATACAATTTTCGATAAAGAAGATTCAGATGATGAGGATGAAGAAATGGGCATGTTTGCACGAAAATTTCAAAAATTTATAAAAAGAGGTAATTTTAAATCTAAGAATTCAATTTCAAATAACCCTCTTTGTTTTAAGTGTAATAAACAAGGTCATATGAAGAAAGATTGTCCAATGTTGAAGAATAAGCAAAAATCAAGTTATTTCAACAACTTCAACAATATTCAAAATAACAAGAAAAGAAAAGCAATGGCAGTCACTTGGGATGATAGTGATGAATCATCTTCGGATGAAGAAATTGAAGAAAAGGAAAGTGCTCACATGTGTTTTATGGCACAAGATGAAGAAGTAAGTGACAATGAAGAACTTTTAGATGCTTTCAATGAATTATATGAAACTTTTGTGAGATTAAAAACATCACATAATTTTCTTAAAGGTGAAAATAAAAGATTACTTGAAGAAATTTCTGATTTAAATTCGTCTACTTTTTCTAATTCTCAAATAATTGAATTGAAAGAAGAAATTTTTTCTTTACTTAAAGAAAATGAATGTTTATCTAATGAAAATAATTATTTAAAATCAAAATGTAATGATTTAAATATTCATATTAATAGTTTAGATAAAAATATTTCTTCTTTTAAATCAAGATATGAAGATATATATTTAAATGTAAGCAAATTTAATAAAGGTAAAGAAAATCTTAATAACATTCTTTCTTTTCAAAGAGAATCACAAAAGACAAAAGGATTAGGTTTTCAAATTAATAAAAATAAATCAAAGAAAACAATTTTTGTAAAACCTTCTTGTGATTTGTATGAATATAGAAATAAAAATTTGTGTAAAAAGAAATCAAAATTGTTTTCTATTTGGATTCCAAAAGAATTATCTTCTTTACATAAGAATTTTTATATTTCTGATTTTATTAAAAATGTTTGTTTATCATCTAACTATTTAGGCAAATCAAACTCTTCATGGGTTTGGTTTCCTAAAGGCTAATTTAAAGGACCCAACATAGTATGGGTACCAAAATATAAATGTTTATTATTTCAGGTACCCAAGAAAGATAGGTGGATTTTGGATAGTGGTTGCTCTAAACATATGACTGAAAACATACAATTGTTGTTATCATTTCAAAATAAGGATGGTGGTACCGTTACTTTTGGAGATAACAACAAAGGAAAAGTCATTGGTATTGGATCCGTCGGTATTGGATCCGTCGGTAATCCAAACAAACCTATCATTGATAATGTTCTATTAGTTGATGGTCTTAAACATAATTTACTAAGTATTAGTCAACTTTGTGATAAAAGTTTTAAAATTGTTTTTGAAAAAGAATCATGCTTAATTTATGATATTAATTTAATAACTATTATTTTTAAAGGTCATAGAAAGAATAATATCTATGTGTTATCTATGAATAATATTTCAAATGAACATTGTCTTATTGCATCATTTAATGATTCTATTTTATGGCATAAACGTTTTGGACATGTTAATTTTAAATATATGTCTAAGATTTCTAAAAATGATCTAGCAAATGGTTTACCAAAGATGTCTTTTAAAAATAATTTTTTTGATGCATGTCAACAAGGAAAAATGCACAAATCTTCTTTTAAATCTAAAAATATAATATCTATAAATAGACCATTAGAATTAATTCACATAGATCTTTTTGGTCCATCTAGAGTAGCATCTTTAAATGGAAGTGGATATACATTTGTTCTTGTTGATGATTATTCTAGATTCACATGGGTAATATTTCTTAAACATAAAAATAATGCTTTTAATGAGTTTTCTATATTTTACAAAAGAATTCAAAATAAAAAATCTACTTCTATTATCTCTATACGTAGTGATCATGGAGGTGAATTTGAAAATAAATTATTTGTAAATTATTGTGACAAACATGTATATCACATACTTTTTCTTTTCCTCGTGCTGCTCCACAAAATGGAGTTGTAGAAAGGAAAAATAGAACTTTACAAGAATGTGCTAGAACCATGTTGTGTGATAGTAATTTACCTAAATATTTTTAGGCAGAAGCTGTATCAACAGCTTGTTATGTTTTAAATAGAGTTTTATTAAGACCTATTTTAAAGAAAACTTCTTATGAATTATTTTATAACAAAATTCCTAAAGTATCTTACTTTAAAGTTTTTGGTTGTAAATGTTTTATCTTAAACACAAAGGATAACTTAGATAAATTTGATTCAAAATCCGATGAAGGAATTTTTGTTGGATATTCTAATCATAGTAAAGCTTATAGAATATATAACAAAAGAACACTAGTTATTAAAGAATCTTTACATGTTTCTTTTGATGAATTTTTTTCAAAATCACCTATTATATTAAATAATGATGATGATGTAATTGATACTATTCATGATACTCCTATGATAGATATTACAAAAGATGATAATCTACAAAATGATTTACCTAAAGATTTTGTAGAAGTTAAAAATCATCCACATGATTTAGTCATTGGAAATATTTCTGATAAAGTAACTACTAGATCTCATTTTAATTTGATTGCTCATAATGCTTTTATTTCAACTATTGAACCTAAAAACATTAAAGAAGCACTTCTTGATGATTCATGGATAATTGCTATGCAAGATGAACTTAATCAATTTACTAGAAACAATGTTTGGGATCTTATACCTAGACCTCAAAATAAATTTATTATTGGAACAAAATGGATTTTTAGAAATAAACTTGATGAATTTGGTCAAGTTGTTAGAAACAAAGCTAGATTAGTTGCTCAAGGTTATAATCAAGAAGAAGGAATTGATTATGATAAAACTTATGCACCTGTTGCACGATTAGAATCAATTAGAATTTTACTTGCATTTGCATGTTTTATGAATTTTAAATTATTTCAAATGGATGTTAAAAGTGCTTTTTTAAATGGTTTTATAAATGAAGAAGTTTTTGTAGAACAACCTCCAGGTTTTGAACATGAAAGTTTTCCAAATCATGTTTTTAAACTTAAGAAAGCATTATATGGTCTTAAACAAGCACCTCGTGCATGGTATGATAGATTAAAGAAATTTCTTTTAACTTCAGGTTTTGATATTGGAAAAGTTGATTCAACATTATTTATTAAGAAAATAAATAAAGATATTTTACTAATTCAAATATATGTAGATGATATTATTTTTGGTTCTACTAACAACAATCTTTGTCAAGAATTTGCTAAGACTATGCAGGATAAATTTGAAATGAGTCACATGGGTGAACTAAATTTCTTCCTTGGACTTAAAATTAAACAATTGAAAGAAGGAATATTCATCAATCAAAGTAAGTATGCAAAAGATTTACTCAAACGATTCAGATTGGAAAATTCATCAAGTAAACCAACACCAATGAGCACCACTACATCACTTGACAAAGATGAAAATGGTAAGAATGTTGATCAAAAGCTCTATCGAGATATGATTGGATCACTTCTTTACATTACTTCTAGTAGACCTGATATTATGTTTAGTATATGTTTATGTGAAAGATTTCAATCTAATCATAAAGATTCATATCTTAAAGTAGTAAAAAGAATTTTTAGATATATTAAAGATACTATAAATTATGCTTTATTTTATCCAAAACATAGTTCATTTGATTTAATATCATATAGTGATGCTGATTTTGCCGGATGTAAATCTGATAGAAAAAGTACAAGTAGAACATGTCATTTCTTAGGACATTCACTTGTATCTTGGTTTAGTAAAAAAAAAGTACAAGTAGAACATGTCATTTCTTAGGACATTCACTTGTATCTTGGTTTAGTAAAAAACAAAATTTAGTGTCATTATCAACAACTAAAGCTGAATATATTGCTGCAAGTCTTGCATGCGCACAAATATTATGGATGAAACAAACTTTAACTGATTATGGCATAAATTGTCCCATATCATCTTTTATGTGTGATAATTCTAGTACAATTAATTTATCTAAAAATCCTATTCAACATTCACGTACAAAACATATTGATATTAGACATCATTTTTTACGTGATCATGTATTAAAAGGTGACATTACATTAGAATTTATACCTACAGATAAACAAATAGCAGATATTTTAACAAAACCTCTAAAAGAAGAAATTTATGTTAAATTAAGAAGGGAATTAGGTATATGTTCAATTGAAGATTTAAATTAATTTTTAAAACAAACATATATACATTTATACCCTAAATAGTCGACTAATCTGACTTATAGTCGACTACTCTATGTTAAAATCTTAAAATCAAGTTTCTGTTGTTTACAGTAGTCGACTACAATACAGATTAGTCGACTACTCTGTGTTAAAAAAACTAAAACTCATCTTTTTGTTGATTACAGTGGTCGACTACTCTCACTATTAGTCGACTACTGATTCTGAACTTTTAGTTTTTCAGTTTTTAAGCCTAGTGGATTTTTTTTCTTAGATCCAAACCAAAAACCCAATACCCATACCCGTTTCAGTTAAGTAAAATTAATCTCAACCATTGTTTTTCAACTCTATCAATCCTAACCACACATTTAAGATTAAATCTTAACCCTACACTCAATTTACTATCAAATCTCAACCATACATTGTTTTTCATTCTTAAAAGATAAAGTAAAAAGCAAAAACTACCCACTACCTCTACCCAAAACCGAAAACCCATCTTCCCCACTTCAGAATCAACGATTACAGGTTAGGGCATCTCTCTTCTCTCAACATTTTCATCAATTTCTTCAACTCTCTTTCAAATCTTTCAAGCAGTCAAGCTTAGTAGTCGACTAATCCAAGCTATAGTCAACTAATCTAGGGTTTCTACAGTTTGGGGTATTACTTCTAAACTTGATCATTACATCTTTTGTTATTTATCTATCTAATCATGTCTAGATCTAAGAAATCTAAGCAAACCCATACCTCTATCAATGATGAAATCATCATCTATTTAAAAAGTCCTGATTTATTAGAAAAATTTAATAAAATATCATCTTTTGAAGTTCTTCCAGGACGATTTGTGAAATTTGGTGATTTTATACCCTGGAATTTTAGTTCATATTTTGAAAATGTGGGATTGCTTGAACTGTTCTCTACTGAAAATAAAAAACCCACATATTCATTTCTTGTGCAACTGTTCTATACTAATATAGAACGTGTGGGAACTATTGGTGGTTCTGAAAAACTCAAAACTCTTGTTAAAGGAATAGAGATTGACTTAACTACAAAGTCAATTGGTAAAATCTTCAATATTCCTTATCAAGGAGTTTCTCTTAGGTCTGTTAAGATGAATGACTCAGATTTGCTATCTAATCATATTTTTCTTCCTGGATATGGCAAACATTTAAATAACTCAAACAAACTTCGTCCAATTCCTAGGTTCATTGCTCGAATCCTAGCCTATAACTTGTTTCCAAAGACTGGGAGTTTTTATTTCATTTCCCTAGATTTAGCAAAAGCTCTATATGATATAATGGGAAATATTCAAGTTAATTGGGCTGAAGTTTACTTTGATAGTCTTCTGACAATTCCAAGAGGATTTCTTCCTTATGGTGCATTTCTAACAAAAGTCTTTGACAAATTCCATGTCGATCTCCATTCTGAAAATTCTGTTGTCCGTTCTATTGAATTTTTTGATTACAATGCCCTAACTAGGATGAAATTGATAAATTTTGAAATTCAAGAACAAAATCCTCAAAATGAACCTGAACAACATCAAGAAGAAATTCCACAAGAAAATCCACAATCTTCAACTCAAGCAGGAGCCTCTTCAAGTCAACCTCCACCTTTTCCTACAGAACCCTCATGCTTTTCAGACGTGCAATACAACACTTTAAGTGCACGTATCCTTGAACTTGAAACTGGTCAAAGAGCTCTATATGCACAGAATTCATATATCATTAGTAATCAAGAAGAGCTAATCAAGAAGTTTGAAGACTTGGACACAAAGCTTAATACATATTTTCAAGGACAGCAACCTCCTCCAGCACCTTAAGATGTTTTTATGTTAAGTGTCAAAGCAATTATGCTATTCTGTTTAAGTTTTAAAAACTATGTAGTTGTGTGTTGTTAGGACTTATGTAATATGTTTCTTATGTTGCTATTATGTCACTTATGTTAATTATGTGTTTTTATTATCTATGATAATGTTTGGTTAGATAATGCATGTGCTACTATGTCACTTATGTTAATTATGTGTTTTTATTATCTATGATAATGTTTGGTTAGATAATGCATGTGCTACATATTTTAAACAGATCATGGTGATGAACATTATGGAACTTTTAGTCTTTATGGCAAGTCTTTACCTACCTATTTGGATGGGTGACGTTATGGACTATGTTCATAACCTTGATGATTTGTTTGAAGTTTTAGCTCATGTTGAAGAAATAATGTCATGTTTAGCTTCCTCTTTTTTTTGATAACAAAGGGGGGGGAAATAGTTATGTTTTGTTAGGTACTGTTATAGTTTAGTTATTTATGTACTGTTATAGACTCAAATTTGCATATATGCAGGGGAGTAAGTATTATATGCAGGGGGAGTAAGTATGGTTATTTTAAGTCTTTAATCTGATGCATAAATTATTTGTTATCATCAAAAAGGGGGAGAATATTGAATATCATATCTCCATGATAGTGTTTTGATGATAACAATTTACACAGTGTGTGCACTAACTTTTATATGAAGATTTTAATATCAGAATATGTACAAATGCAAGTTGAATTCAAGGTATTTTGAAGTGAAGAAAATGAAGAACAAATGAAGATAATGTATTTTACATTTTCTTTACTTAGAATAATTGTACAAGCCTTGATGACACACACGCACACACACATAATATTAGAACACACTAACACAGGCTTAGTGTGTTGGTTAACTATAGAAATCCCCTATGTTAACCATTAGAATAATAGTTAAAACTTAAGTATAAAAATAGTTTATTTTACAAATTTTACTCTTAGTAGTCGACTAATTAGAATAGTAGTCGACTACTTGTGTATAAAACTCAAATACATATTTCTGTCAATTTACAGTGTAGTCGACTAATGTCAACAGTAGTCGACTACTGAACGCAAATTCCATTTTATTAGTTTCTGTCAAATACAGTGTAGTCGACTAATGAACATTGTAGTCGACTACTGAGAAAATTTTCTGAATACACAGAGTCTGTTTGAACTCAGTGTAGTCGACTAATGTCAACAGTAGTCGACTACAGATACAATTTTTCCAGTTTTCAAAGTTTGAATATCTGACAGTTTATAGCCGTTTTTAAACGTTTTTAAAGTTTAAAAAATTATCTTTTCAAGGGCTATAAATAGGTTATTTGTTCAGAAAAATGACAGACACTTACATATCCATAAGCTTTGATCTTTGTGCAATTTTTCAAGTGAAAAATATTTAGATTTTGAGAAAAAGAAAAGTTTCTGAAATTGCCTTTGTACATTATTCAAAAATCTATTGCTTAGGCAATTTACAGAGATTAAAAGAATCCTAAGCCACTGCTGCACTTCACTACACATTCAAGGCTTATAGGATCAATTGTTTTCTTGCTTCAACAAGGATTACTCTCGAGTTTGAGAGAGTTGATCTCTTGGTTTAGAGATTGGTGTTCAAATTAGCAAGGTGTTTGTCAATTGATGTTGTAATTTGCAGGGACTTGCAAATTGTTCAGGTTTGCGTTTGATTTTATAAGTTTATTCAAAATCATAGTGGAAACTCTCAAGCGGGATTTGCTTGGGGACTGGATGTACACCGGATTGGTGGAACCAGTATAAAATCCTTGTGTTTGTGATTGTGAATTTCTGAGATTACCATTTTTCTTTGTAATTTATAATATACTTTGCATTAATTTTAAAAGAATACTATTCACCCCCCCTCTAGTGTTCAAGTGTATCTATTTCAGATCCTACAGGCGAGTGGTGTATTAATAAAGATTTTATTTTGGCGTACTCGTCTGATGGATCTTTTAAAGCTGAACAAACACAGAATAATACGAAAATAGGTAACAGCTCATGGCACACATTATGCGCTGATGCATCACTAACATTGTCGATTAACTCATCATTCGCTTCAGATGAAGAAGTAGAAGATGCTCAGAAGGTTTTCTTTAAAGTCTCATCCAAAAAGAAAGGGCAGAAGTTGATTCATTTTGGTAAAGTTAAACCTGAACCACTCAAACAAGGAAGTTCGGAAGAGGATAATAGGGTTCCGCAATTCCATTACCATGAACCTAATTCTATACATCTGATGAAACGAATGGGATACAACTTTAACAAAAAACAAGGTCTAAACTTTAGGAAAGGAAGACGAACACCAATCCGGATGTCTTCAACCCCTGAAGAAAAACCTCCGGATTATTATCAAAAAACCGGAAGAGATGTAGATTATATCACGACTCCCTCACTTTCAGAAGATGAAACTGGTGACTGTCTGTGTCACGATCATTCGTCCGGAACTTCTTCATAGGAATCTGACATCAGTGCTGGACCCTTCTTTAAAAGTTTGACCGTGAACATGGTTTTAGCTAGTCATACAGACGAAGACACAGAGGGTGATGAAGATTTAATAGAATCAACCGATGACCCTTGGATTAAACGTATTAACATCTTATGGGATATGTGTTTCGAACAACGTGAACCGCCCACTGAAGATAAAGTGATCTAGGTCAACATAGGAGATGAACATGACCCTAAGCCCATCTTCATAGCTAAAAATTTATCATCATCCAAGAAAGAAGATCTTATATCTCTTATCTGAGAATATATAGATGTCTTTGCTTGGAACTATGAAGACATGCCTGGCCTTGACCCAAAAGTTACCATGCATCGGCTTAACATCGATTCGGATGTAAAACCCATTAAACAACAACAACGCTGGTTTTGTCCAGAGATCATGGAAGCAATTGAGTCCGAAGTTAAAAAGCTTATGGACTCGGGTTTTGTTAGAGAGGAACAACACCCAGACTGGGTAGCCAACATTGTTCCAGTTCCCAAGAAGAATGGTAAGGTCCGAATATGCATCGATTTTCTTAACCTCAACACAGCTTGGCCAAAAGACGAGTTTCCTCTTCCTATCACTGATGTCATGATCGACAATACCTGTGGATATGAAAGGATGTCTTTCATGGACGGATTCTTAGGGTACAGTCAAATCAAGATGCATCCTGAAGACGAAAAGCATACTGCGTTCAAAACCCCACTAGGAGTGTATTACTACACAATGATGCCCTTCGGTCTGAAAAACGCAGGTGCAACTTATCAACGAGCAATGAATGCCATCTTCCACGAACATTTGCGTAAAAAGATAGAGTGCTACGTTGACGACGTAGCAGTAAAAAGTCAGCATAAAGGCGATCATCTTACAGACTTGAAGACAATGTTCGACATCATGCGAGTACATCAACTGAAGATGAACCCGACAAAATCGTTCATTGGGGTATCGAGAGAAAAATTCCTAGGATTTATTATCACGTCCAAGGGAATTTCTCTTGATCCAGAGAAGATCCGCGCTATCCAAGATATGCCACCCCCAAAGAACCTCAAAGAGCTCAGGGGTTTGCAAGGGAGGCTGGCCTATATTCGGAGATTCATATCAAATCTTTCAGGGCGCTGTCAACCTTTCTCTAAGCTCATGAAGAAAGGAGTATCCTTTGTTTGGGATGGGGATTGCCAAAGAGCATTCAAGGAGATTAAGAAATATCTTACTCAACCGCCGGTTCTTGAAGCCCTAATATCGGGAAAACCATTCCTGTTATACGTGAGAGCTATAGACCATTCTCTGGGAGCTTTATTAGCTCAGAACAACAATCAAGGTCAAGAGCAAGCCATCTATTATCTAAGCAGGACTATGATGGGAGCCGAACACTGGTATAACCCAGTTGAAAAAGAATGTCTCGCTTTGGTATTCGCGGTCCAGAAGATACGATATTATTTGGTAGGACAAACAATTCATGTCATCTCTAGGGTGAATCCCTTAAGAGTTCTAATGACAAAACCATCATCTCAGAATTGCCGGTTGGCAAAGTGGGCTATCCTCTTGTCACAATATGACATACAATTCATGTCCCAAATAGCAGTCAAGGGTCAAGCGTTAGCAGATTTCTTAACCGATCACCCGGTGCCAGGGACATCTAAGCTGTATGATGAATTACCCGACGAAGTCGCTGAAGCTTGCGTCACTCAAGAAGCTACGCAAGTATGGAAATTATTCTTCAACGGTACATCCAGAGCAAATCCTCATAGAGCAATTACCACAGGAGTAGGAGTGGTGTTCGTCTCTCCGAACGGTCACGTGATCCCAAGAGGATTTTCCCTGATCGAACCCTACACTAACAATGTAGCTGAGTATAATGCTCTGCTACTAGGAATGCAATTTGCTGAAGAACTTAATATTCTACATCTTGAAGCTTACGATGACTCTCAGCTAATCGTAAACCAAGTTCGAGGGGAATACGAAGTACGTCATGAGGATCTGATCTCGTATTACTTCGTAGTGCTAAAGCAAGCTAAGAAGTTCGAGGGTTTCTTTATTGAATACATTCCACAAGCTCAGAATGCTTACGCAGATGCTTTAGCCTTGTTGGCAACCTCATTAGCATTGCCTCCGGAGGCCGAAACTACGATTCCTGTTACAGGACGTGAGTTATACTATTTTAAGATTCCTATAAAGAAAAGTTCAGACAAGACACCGACCGGAGAAGTCTGTACAACCTCGATGGAGCTTGAATCTAGAGATTGGTGATTCCCGTACATCGACTATGCTATATATAGAATTTTGCCCGATGACCCTAGGGAAGCAGCCACTATCAAACGAAAGGCCCTCCAATTCTATTACGATGCAGTTTCTTAAATCCTATATCGTAAATCATATGATAGATTTTTGCTTCGATGCCTCTCACGGAAGGAAGCAAAAGAGGCCCTCAAGGAAGCTTACGACGGAATGTGCGGAGCTCATCAGCCTGGAGCTAAATTAGGCGATCGTCTCCGACAAATCGGTTATTATTGGCCAAGGATGTTCTCAGACGCAGTGGACTACGCTAAACGTTGTCACGCATGCCAAATTCATGGTGATTTTATCCATCAAGTGCTAGGAAACTTACATCCCACATCTGCTTCTTGGCCATTCGAAATGTGGGGCATGGACATCGTGGGACCAATTTCTCCTCTGACTTCCAAAGGACACCGGTTCATTTTGGCCGTAACTGATTATTTCTCCAAATGGGCGGAGGCAATCCCATTGAAAGAAGTTAAGACTTCGAATGTGATTAAGTTTATCAAACATCACGTCATCTACCGCTTTGGAGTCCCGAGACGAATAGTTCACGACAACGGGACACAATTTGTTAGCTTTGGATTTCAGAGATTTTGTGATAAGTTTAGAATCAAAAGTGTTGTATCTACGGCATATTATCCGCCAGCGAATGGTCTTGCAGAAGCTTTTAACAAAACCATTGTGAAGCTTCTCAAAAAGTTTCTTTCCAAGAGCCGACACGATTGGGACGAAAGACTCGACGAATGTTTGTGGGCCTACCGCACAATAGTGAGGACCCCTACAAGAGCTACGCCGTTCTCTCTAATATACGGCTATGAAGCTGTATTACCATTAGAAATCCAAATCCCTTCCTTAAGAGTCGTTATCACAACCGGACTGACAGAGAAAGAGAAACATCAACGACGTCTTCAGGAACTTGAAGCTTTAGACGGCAAGCGACTTCAAGCTCAACAATAGATCGAGCTATATCAAGCCTGTATTTCTAAAGCCTACAACAAAAAGGTTAAAGAACGGATTTTCAAGAAAGGCGATTTAGTTTTGGCTAATCAACGACCTATGGTGATGACCCACAAAACTAAACGGAAGTTCAATCCCAAATGGGAAGGACCTTTTGTGATAGAGACAATCTATTCTAATGGAGTCTACCATCTCATCGATAAAAAAAGGTGATAGACTCATGATGCCAATTAATGGGAAATTTCTTAAGAAATATTACCCATAGATTACAAAGTCTCTTTTCACCAAACTTCCCCCCAAGTAAGCCAAGCTGGGGGTTGCCTACTAGGAGTTTGATTGGATGAGGAGTAGTAATTTGTTTCTCTTACTATATACGTCGTCAAGTAAACATTACACCTCTGATGGTTGAAGTTGTTGAGAACTGTTATAATAAAGAAAATTTCCCAAAATCTACCAGAAATTCGTCAGATTGATTTGATTCAGTGGAAAAGTCTTAACCACTTGGGACACATTCCCAAGGTTAGAAGAGAAAGCGTCTAACCTCCCTGGACACAAGTTCTATAACTGCGTTTCAAGTCTCTTGGACGCGAGGCCCGACACTGCGTTTTTGGTTACTATAAAGGGGACAGACTTACGTCGAGTTCATTCGAGCACAGAATTTCAACTATAAAGAAACTTCCAGAAGTTACTCTAACAATAGCTAAGAAGATTCCCAACAGATTGGAATGCGTTAGGTCTTCCTAAATGCAAGTTTTATGAATGTAGCTTAAACCTCAGGGTTGCGTTCAAACCTGTTTAGACGCAAGCACAAAGCCATGCGTCCTTGACTGCTAAAAGGAGAAAGGCCTGCGTTCAAATCAGTCAAACGCAAAGAGGCAATTTTCAAAAATTCCAACATCACAAAGAAGCCATAGCGTTTCAGAAAAAACACAGAAAATGCAAGGAAAAGATAAGCAACAACAGTTCATTCCATACAGATAATAAGTGTTTAATGTGAAGTTATTACAAAACAAAAACAAAAGTAGGAGCGGCTGAAGTTTAAAATAAAGAGAAGCTTAAGAGGGAAGCTTCAGTCTCCGACATATCTTTTTGGTGCTTCGCTAGCACCTCTCCTTCAACCCTCTTGCGAAGCTGGACGTCAGAAGCCGCGGCAGCAGCAGAAGCCTCCTGTTGTAGCACTTGGATGTCCTCCTTTTCTGCTTGGACCCTCGCCTCGAGGGTAGCATCCCCAAGATTGAACTCTTCTTGGATTAGCTCCCCTGTAACGAGTTTGGCCTTGGCTTGGAGACGCTGCTTCTGCAAGCTCTAGATGATGGCCTTCCTCTCCGAGATATCATGAGATCGGGCTCTGGCAGCGACTCTTTCTCTTAGCCTGGCATTACTGATGGCCCATTGTATCTTGGGCCTCAAGTCTGTCTGCTTCAGCTCCTCTAAGTAACGAGCGGCACCTGAGAAGCGGTGGATCTTCTCTGCACAATGCCGAGCGTGATAGAGGTTGACTTTAGCCAGATTATTCAAGCTCTCCTCGATGGAAGCTTGAAATTCGAGGAAAGAGCCCCAGCCATGCATCACAATGGAGAAAGCCTGCTTCACCTGATTCTCCAGGCGCCTGAGGAGGAAGAGAGTGCAGTCGGGTGCCAAATAAGAAGCCTCATCAGTCACCCGCTCGAAACCCTCATTTGGAAGGATTGCGGAGATGGGTGGAATGAGAGGGGCATCACCTGAATTATGGGGTATGATAGGCTCAGAAGCAGAAGCACCACCTTGCAACAAAACAAATAAAAGCAAAGTCAGTAAAATAGACGAATTCAAGCGCAGTGGTATAGACATGCGTCGAGATCAACTTGAACACAAAGGGATCTAGACCCGCGTTAAATCATTATGAACGCAGTGAATTAAAATTGCGTCATGAACTTTTAGGATGATAAGGCTTAATTCTGCAACAAATGCAGCAGGATCAAACCTGTATATCGAAATGAAGGGATCGACCCTTGGTTTCGTCAATGAACGTAGAAACTTCTTTCTGCGCCCGAAACGAAGGGATCGACCCTTGGTTTTGTCAATGAACGCAGAAACTTCTTTCTGCGTCCAAGATTAAGGTATCAACCCTTTGTTTCGTCAATGAACGCGGAAGCTTTTTCCTGCGCCCAAGATTAAGGGATCAATCCTTTGTTTCGTCAATGAACGCAGAAGCTTTTTCCTACGCCCAAGATTAAGGGATCAACTCTTTGTTTCATCAATGAACGCAGAAACTTCTTTCTGCGCCCAAGATTGAGGAATCGACCCTCTGTTTCATTAATAAACTCAGGAATTTCTTTCTACGTTCGAGAGTAAGAAGACGAATAGTTTTTGTTAAAGGACGCAGAAGTTTCTTTCCACGTTCAAGATTGAAGAGACGAATCGTATTCATCATCATCAACCAAAATCCATCTAAGGGATTTTCAGAAAACTTATTAAACAGGGAATGCCAAACAAAGGAGACAGCATTACTTACCTTGAGGATCGGACGTCGGTGGGGGTGACGTCGCCGGCGACCCAGAGGTCGACCCAGGAGTGTCCCCTGACGGCGACATTCCATGCTCAGCCCCTCCGTCCTTCCGTAAGCAAACTTTCTTGAAAGCCATGGTCAGAGACGAGGAGAAACAGTCAAAGATTTTTTTTAACGAGAAGAAACTCATTTCTGAGTTCAAGAAGGAAGTTTAAGCGTTTGAGACTCTTGACAAGACTAATCGGGCCTATTTATAAACAATTAATAACGGTGATATGGAGTTCCGAGACTCCCACCAAGTATGGTCTCTTCGTCATCATTATAGTCGTTTGGACTTCTGATGAGATGCAGGATAAAACCCTGTGTTTAAAAGATATATAGGCGAAGCCAGACGTGACGATCTAGAGATGCGTCCAAATCCATAACGCTATTACGCAGCCCAGTTCAAAGACCCAAACGAAGGGGGTGCTTTTGTCCTTGCGTTCTCAGAATATGGTGCTGAATCTCTACAAACCATGTAGTGAGTGATTCCAAAACCAAATCACTCAACAAAATTGTCAAAGTGGCATCATATTTACAACGACTTTCATTGTCACGGAGTTTAAATCCCGTCTGCATCACTCCGTCACATAATGATATTCTTTTGTCGAAATGAACTTATCGACTCTCGTCAATAGAGCGATAAGTCCTCAAAGTTGCTCTGATCGTAACATTTTTAACTTATCGACTCTTGTTAATAGAGCGATAGGTCCTCAAAGTTGCTCTGATCGCAGCACTTTTAACTTATCGGCTCTCGTCAAAAGAGCGATAGGTCCTCAAAATTGCTCTGATCGCAACACTTTCAACTTTTCAGCTCTCGTTAATAGAGCGTTAGGTCCTCAAAGTTGCTCCGATCGCAACACTTTCAACTTATCGGCTCTCGTCAATAGAGCGATAGGTCCTCAAAGTTGCTCCGATCACAACACTTTCAACTTATCGGCTTTCGTCAATAGAACGATAGGTCCTCAAAGTTACTCCGATCGCAACACTTTCAACTTATCAGCTCTCGTTAATAGAGCGATAGGTCCTCAAAGTTGGTTCGATCGTAACACTTTTAACTTATCGGTTCTCGTCAATAGAGCGATAGGTCCTTATAGTTGTTCCGACCGTAACACTTTTAACTTATCGGCTCTCATTAATAGAGCCATAAGTTCCCCCATTTTAGATGATCTCAAGACGTCTACAACTTCTATAGGGGCTAAAGAAATTACCAATAAAGTCGCTGGTGGGAGAGTTGTCGTTGAGAGCTCCAAGCAAGGTGGCTCTGACACCTGAGCTGGTGGTAGCATAAGCTGTTGCGTCGAAGGAGGGATGATAGCGCTCGTCTCATGTATCATAGGATCTGTATGAGAAAACTATTTAAATGTAGAACAAAGATTAGTCGTGAGTCAGAACAAACGACACTTACCAGTGAGAGGCAGGGGAATGTAGGCTGACGTCTTGTCTGAAGAAGGTGGTGGTGGAATATCCCACTCACCGAGATCATCGCTATCATCACCCAAGTTGTCATTACTCCCACTTTGGTCGCCACCATCATCTGTGTTATTCGCACCATCGCTATGGTCCATAGGCTCCTCTTCGTCTACGGGAGGAAATGCTGGCGGATCCCCGATGATGGTAGGTTTTGATATGATTCCAGTAGTAGGGCTGGGATGTGTGTCTCCTACAGGTGGTAATAACACAGAAGCGGAGGGAGACTTGTCCGCTACTAAGTCTTGCTGGACAGTCACTGTAGGTTCTTGGACCGGAGGTCTATCTTCTTCAACATGAGGGGTAGTAGAGGCAGTATCGTGAAGCGTGTCTTCAGGGGCAAATTCTGCATCCCCTACAGATGATTCATCTCCACGCTCTTCTTCATTCAATGAACGAGCAGAAGAAATAGGGCCTCCTAAAGCGGGACCAACTGTAGGGAGACCAGGCTGAGGCGAAACTCTCATAGCAGTAGACTCTCGTTCTTCCTCTTCTGCATGCCATGCTTTCTAAGCATCTGACATAAGTTTAGAAGCAGGGGGTTCGAGCGCTAACTTTCAACGAGCTCGTTTGTCATACTTAGCTTCCTCAGCTGGGTCAAGTGCCCTCTTTCTAGTAGCACTTTTGCTCGGGGTTTTAACTCTCTAAGATTCCACCTCGTGGGTATCCGGCATCCTGATCTCTTCCTGAACTTCCTCTGGCGATTGTCGATGTTCGTCTTCAGTAATCGCCTTTTCATATGATAAGTACTCGTTAACCCCCCGGGCACGGAACCTTTTAGCCCTCCTCTTTGAAGCATACCATTTGCGAATGGCCTTCAAGCAGGAAGTATTCATGTTGTAGGCTAAAATTTGAGAAGCAGTCTGGTACCATGTACAAAAGCTTAAAGAAGTACGAATATTTAGCATCTTATGCGGCAGTTAGAATTTTGCTCCCGTATAGCCTGCCACTGAGTAATACCAAGCTCTTGCTCCTTCATACACATTACCTGTATACGCAAGAGTAGGGTTTGGATTTTCGACATAAATCTGATCATAGCCAAATTGCCGAGAAAAACGATAAGGCTGATATGGTTCAATGAAGCATTTTCTCCCTTGTCAGCCCAGGCGAATATTTATGAGCCACCAGAAGGCGCCTCTACTAAGTGTAGTAAAAGAATTCTTCCCTGGAGTATCTTGATAGATCTCTCCATATGCACCACCCTCGAAAACAGGAAATTTACAAGCGATCTCGTAATTATAATCACGCCTAAATATTTCGCAGAATTTAACCTGATACCAACCGACCCATCGAGCGGTTTCCAATTGTTGAACGAGAGGAGCCGAAGTATTGCTCGATTTAGGGGTCGACATTATCGAAGGACAGTACAAAACAAACCAAGATACCAAATAAATATATGGCATCGGTACCCGAGGGGTTGGGGTTTGAATGGTTGTTTTCCCATCTGAGTCCAATTTCTTGACGGCAAAAAACTCAGAGGCTAATTCCCGCAGACCACTCTGTAAGCAGCATACCATGGCTGAAAGGAGATTTAGAGACCATCCATGAGCTAGGAGAACAGCTGGGTATAATACTTCTACTGTGATAGTATCCACCGGCCTAGTGGGTACTACACAACGTTTCAACCAAAGAGTAAGAAAACCAGCAAACAAAGCCGTGTCAGAGATTTGGACTTCTGCCTGATAATGGAAGCTTTCGAATGTGGTGAAAGCCGGGAAGACATCCTCCTCTACCTTGCAAGTATAGTGGGAGGTCGCGTCATTGATACGCTCATTGATTTCCTCAAGAGTACTGGCGGCTAAGCGAGTCACCTCAGCGTCCTTGTCCTACAGATTTCGGAAAAGATACTCTGCCCATTATCCTTGTTTCACACCACTGGCCCTTTTCCCAGTAGTTTGTGCACATACCTGGAAATGGTACATCAATTCCCAATAAGTGTCATAGATTTCGGGGGCACCATGTTTCAGGATCTTCAATTCCCTATTTCCGGGAACAAATTCCTCATAAGGAAGCTCCCCAAAAGACAATCCAGAGATTTTAAACATCTCATGGAGAGCGAAGCCTAATTCACCAGCAGGAGTGAAAAAGGTACCAGTGTGAGGATTGTAAAATTCTAGCATAGCAAAAAGTCCGCTATAATTTAGAGAAATCCCATATCGAGTGGCTATTATTGGAGTTCTCAACTCTGAAATTCTCAAGGATTCTTCTAGATCCTCTAAGACAAAATTTATCATCCGGGCCCACCAATCTGTCTCACTTGAATGTACCCATGTTGGAGCCCTGAAATCTTGAGCGGGAAACTCTCCTTTGACAGAAATAAACATCTTGATGAAGACTTCCGCCAGCTTAGCAGGTTCACCGACGGGATGTTTCTTTTTGAATAAACCTGGCTTCAAGGCCACAAAATGATTAAAACCATCCGGATAAGTGCCCCGAGGAGTAATATGCCCAGTAGCAACACCTCCTTGGTCCTAAACGAGTTCCCAATTCATTGACCGTGGGATAGAAGCGCACTGATAATAAGAAATCAGCCACATTCACTCTAAATTGGGAAGGAAAAGACGACGGTTGTTGACAGCCCTCAGCCATTTGTAGTTTCCCTCCGACATCCGCTTGGGATCCATTTTAACAGAATCCCTGAAGAGGAATGATGGTTTCTTTAAAATCTCACGCTCTGTGGTTTCAAATCTAGCATCCGTAACCAAGGACCTGAGAGTCTCGGGGAAAGCTTGAGTAATGAGTTTCGCCTCCTCGTTGTTAGTATCCTGGAATGTTGGGTACTCTAAATGAAAGTTGAAGATTGTATTTTTCTCCGCACCTCCCGCATGACCAAAGTAATGGTTGAAAGAAAGAGGCTCGTTGGAGTAGCACACTAGAAATGGAAAAGAAAATCAGTCAATTAAACTAAGAAGTCTAACTCAAGAAGGCAAGTTCCGGATCTACGTCCAAAATTTTAGACGTAAGGTCCAGACCTGCGTCTAGATTCCTAAACGTAGGGTCTCAACCCGCATTCAAAATTCGAAACGCAGGGTCTGAACCTGCGTTGAAATATCATGAACGATGGAGATAACCATGCGTTTTAAAATTGATAAACACTAAGGATTATCTCTGTTTTTTTTCTAATGGTGGAATACAAACCACCAATCCAAGATTGAGGATAAGGAATCTGTCAAAACAACTCATGACTGCCTAAACTTACCGTTAATTAAGGAAATCGGAGACGATGGCGCAACAGTTTGAACATCCCCGGAGGTTTTAGCCGAAGGAGCGCCCTGAGCTTGGGCGATCTTTGATTTGGAGGCCAATCTCTTCTTGGGAGCCATTCTAATAGTGATGAAGAAGATATAGAATGGTTAATGAAAGATTTAATGACGAATTTTTCCTTCGTTGAAGCGCCGGAGAAGATGAACAGGAACCCTGTTAAGCGGTCGACAGAAAAACAAGAAAGAGAAAAGTCGAATGACTTTTTGATTTGACCTCAGTGGTCTATTTATATATAGTTCTAGTTGTCAAATCAGCGTGGGATTTTAGGCGAAAATCCCACACAAAACGCGATTTTCGCATTTTCAAATAAGAGATCTCAACTTCCAAACGCATCCTCGCATTCAGACTGTCGAATGCATGATTTAGTCATGCGTTTTGGTGATTGACCTCAGCCTTTCACACAACTAACCCTTTCAAAGGGCTTAACATTCCAACCAAGAGTAATGACAATAGGGTTAAAATCATTACCCCAGTTGAGCTGATCAAGAAAGGAGATAAAGTGGGTTCCTCTGAGGCTACCCTCCTGACTAAACTTTAGATAAAGCCCTTCTCATACGGGTTTGTGATTCTCTCTGTCTATGACAATGGATCTATCTTAAGCCCAGATGTGCTCAACCTCACTGAGGATGACCTCGTTGACAAGTTTGCAACTGGTGTTTCTATGGTTGCTTCAATGTCCTTGGCTCTATCTTACCCAACTCTTACCGCTGCGCCTCACATGTTCATGAATTCCTACAAGAATTTTCTAGACAACTGAATGCACCTCATCGCAGATTGAGTGGAGTATCTCAAAGACCCAGACGAAATCCGATAAATACACCTCATTGCAGATTGAGCGGAGCATCTTAAGGACCCAGACAAATTCGTTGTCATCATCATTCTTGTTTGGTTCGTCAGTAATGACTTGGGCTTTAGCTCGTTTGACTAAGTTCATTATCATCAAGACGCAAAAGTCACTATCCAAATAACCAGGTTCACGACGCCTTCGAGTCAGACGAAGTGAGCAATCAGTCAACAAAATTTAGGGATCCAAAGTATTCTAAAAATTCGTCCCAATCAATCGCGAACTTTCGAAAACTTTGGAGGGAGTTCTGTAGGCTATCTAAAAATCACAATAGATAGCTAATCCCCGTCAAAACTCAACTAAGAAGGTTACAATCAAATGACTTTCTTGTTAACAAAGGGAAGCTACAATCGGAGGATTCTCCTATAGATCAAGAAGAGATTACAAGTCAATGATTTCTTCAAACTAAGAGGCAGAATTCATCCCTGCAGTCAAAACACAAGTGGCTATGTTCCAAAGGTTAAAGCAATGCAATCAGTACATTAACGCAGCTCAAACACAACACAGACGCAGCTCTAAACGCACTGCGTTCACAACCACTGAACGCAGCATAAACGCGGTACTAATTCAACCGCGGACGCAACTCAAGCTCAAACGCTGACGCATCATCCAAAGGTATACGCATGTTTAGGCCTAGCAACGCAAGACTTGTGTTTGACCTATTCCAACCTGATCTGGCAATCCCGAAACTGCTCTTCACCCACGATTCGGGGAGGTGGTTTGAGTGGGTTGTTATACCCAATTAATAGGACGACTAAACCCCCATATAGGCACAGATTATGGGAGCAGTTACACCCCTAATACCCCTATAAATATCAACAAACTCAACAGAGTTCAGGATCGGATTTTGGAGATTGGATTCCAGAGGCAACAACCCTCAACAACTGAAGATTTCCAGATACGAGATACTTGGCTTCTCAACCGAATTATTTTTCGGCTCAAACAACTCTTTTTCACTAGAGTTCGTCACTCACTCCGAGTTAAAAAGCTCGTCAAGAGCTCTTAATCAGTTCCACTACACAAGTCAGCTGTTCCAGTAGATTGGGACGTTCAGATCATCAACGGAGAGTGAATTCGACGTGAGCATTCGAAGGAAGCACTCTATCGCCACCGTGAAGAACCCAAAATTAAACAAAGGGGAGAATCCAGATCATTCTCCTCTTTTTTGTAATCAGAATTCAAATTGTAATTAAGATCGAGAGAATATAAATCAATTTTTCCTTCATTCTTTTTACTTCAAATTTTCTACAAACAGAGGCCTTCCTGTACTTGTGAAGAGAGGTGGATCTGGAGGAGGAGGAGGAGACATACTCCTCGAACTTCTGTTGGTCGAACTCGTATTTGACCTTTTCAGCCACGAGGATCTTGATCGTTGGCTACAGCATGACAGCCTCGTTGACGAGACTGTTGCCTCCCACTGTGGTCGCCAGCTTATTTGGGGAGAAAGTCGATTTTTTCATTACTGTGTTCATTACAACTTCAAATGTTATAATGAAAACAAAAGTTAGTCTTTTTATAAGACCCTTACACAATGAAAATAAAAAAAAGTACAACTCTCGTCAATTAGCGTAACTGGTGTTTATTGCCCGCTGCTTGTGTGGGATCTTGGCCTGTGATGGGGATGTTGAGATCCGTGGACCACCAAACGATCAGATCAGATCTGGAGCTTCGTCGATTTGTGAAGGAATCAAGAAGCCGAAGCAATTATCTCGGCAATGATGAGATAATCACTCTTCTCGAGATCATCACAACAGGGCAATCTCAAGGCAAATGACCAGGACGTGTAGATCTGACGAACTCATTTGGGTGTCTCGGGTTGGCCGAGACATCAAAGAGGTGTCTTGACTTTGGCTTAGGGCTCGGTCTGTGCATTCTGTCCGTTTTCACCATATTTTTATCATCTAAACTCAGAATCACGCGATCCAGAATACATCGGAAAGTCGACGAGGATATCTATAAGCTCTCATGATTGAATCATATATGGAGTAAATGGAATACGAGGGGTGCTTCATCTTTCGTAAGCGACGTGCAGCTCCCGTTTCATTCGTGTTTCCATTGTTCCGAAATTTTGTTGCTTCACATGGTCCGTCGACTCATTTCTTGCATTTGTCGTTGTCAAATGAGCTTTTGTGACTCAAATAGCAATGTTCATCATCTTTTCTCTGTCTCGAGCCATGTGCGGGGACCTATAGGTAATTTTTAACACATAGACCCCCCTCTAGTAAGGAACGACCCATTAAAACTGTCATCTCATCTCATCGCCCCAATGTCTTTACATTAATAAAGTGTCTCAAACTACCATGAGCTTGACACAAATGCAAGAAAGAACCCCTATCAAAGCTAGAATGACATGTTACCTTTCTGCCAATACACTTCTTCTAATTGTTGTTGACTTCTAGGACTTCACACCAACGGACCTGGTTACAACCCACCAATGCCTAGAATAATCCCTAACTACGGAAACCAAATACCGATTACCTCCTAATGATGCCTCCTTGGAAGGCCCCCAAATGCCTGACTGAATACCACCTAAAAGACCCTTCGATCGATGGATAGAAGTGCCAAACTACACCTCGGTCTTCTTACACATACCAATGTGCTCAAAGGACTTCATTCTGCAGGTCAAAGCACTCCTCAACAAATCATGCGTGGCATAACTAATCAAATAACCCAGACTCAACAAATACCACAGTCTAGCCAAATCCAAAGAAGTCGTTAGCTCTTTATCAAACACCGTGCTCCTAATCAAATAATACAAATTATTCCTCCTGACGTCCTTCATCACAATCATTTCATCACAATCATGGACCCCAATGTGATCTACAAACGAGAATCGATCAATGTCATCCTATAGTCTGCTGCCTCCAAAACTCCAAGTAAAATAATGTTCTTCTTCAACTGAGGAACAAACCTCACTCTAACCAACTCCCGAATCACTTCATCACTCATCCTAATCCGAACGGTACCGATACCACCAATAGGACATTCATGATCATTACCCATGAGCATGATCTCCCCTCTTTTTAACTCCTAAAAACTAGAGAACCAATCCCTCCTAGGGTAAATATGGTAAGAAGCACCCGAATCCAACATCCACTCTGTAGAGTCGGTAATAAAAACTGACGGTAGTGCAGATAACGAGTAGCCCGAAGAATCCGAATCTGAATTATTACCACTAGCCTTGACTAGTGCAGATAACGAGTAGCCCGAAGAATCCGAATCTGAATTATTACCACTAGCCTTGACAACATTCACACCTGAAGCATGAATAGCTTTCTCCTTATTCTTCCCGGCTCGATCAACCAACTTTGGACACTCGGCTTTCCAATGTCCATCCTCTTTACAAAAGGCACACTGATTCCTACAAACTCTAAGATGTGCCCATCTAGACTACGACCTCCTATCACGGTTTGGACTCTTTGCTCTTACGACCAATGTTCCCGCTACCGGCTCAACTGAAGTCTCATTATTCTTCTTTCGAAGTTGATAATTCACAAGTGCAGCGGTGACTTCACTATAAGAAAGAGATGCCTTCTCATTAATAAGAGTAAGAACGAAGGTCTCATATTTCTTGTCAGGCAAGGAACTCAACAACAACAATACATTATCCTCATCTTCAATCATCACATCTATATTCACCAAATCCACAAGAAGCTTCGTGTAGTGGTTCATGTGATCACCAATGGATGTTCTCTTCTTCAATTAGAAGCGATAAAGCATCCTCTTCAAATGCAAGTGGTTCACTACACTCTTGGTCAAATACTTACCCTCTAGGATCTCCCAAATCTTTTTAGCCGAAGTCTCATTGATCACATCATATTTTAAATCTTGATTCAAACAAGATCTAATCACACCACACGCCGTTCTATTCATCTTTTTCCAAACATTCTCCTTAATGTCGTCCGGTTTTTCGTCCAACTCTAAAGTATCTTTCAAATTGTGCGCATTGAGTGCATCCAATACTTCACATCCCCAAAGACCAAAATTGTTTGTGCCATTAAATATCTCCACATCTATCTTCATAGAGTGGATATTTAAACTTTGAACAGTCTTCACGTTGGAAATACCCTCTACAACTCCTTCTTTCCCGACCATCTTTCTCAAAGTACCAAAACAAATACGAAACAAATGAAGAATAGATCCAAAACTATAAAAGATAGTCTTTACCAAAAAGATTTCATCTTTATCACCAAACGAAGCTCTAGGCGAGCCTCCAAAATGACCTACTCCTCCAAATAGCCCAAGCTCTTATACCCCTTGTTGAGCACGGCGAAAGCCAAACAACCGATGTGCTTCGAGAGATCAAATCAAACAAACGTTGAGAGAAGGCCAAACGAACCAAATCAATGCCACAAACACAAACAACCAATTTTAACGTGGTTCGACAAGTTGTCTACGTCCACGGTGCAAGAAAGGGATAGAGTTTTTCACTAATAGAGAAGAAGAGTACAAAGTGATATTACAAATCACTCAAACTCACTAATTAATCTCACCAATAAAAATCTAATTCTCTCCAAACAAAACCCTAACCAATAACTCAGAAAATATCTCTTTTCTATGCTCTAAATATCCCCAATTTTCTTCTTAATTTTCTCTTCCAATTGTTCCATATATATAGAATCCAAGATTTATTGTTCATGCTACAATAAATACTACCGTAAATTATTGTTTCATGAACAGTAAATCGTTGGGTCCCCAAAGTATATACGAGTAAATATATTGTTCATGCTACAGTATGTTACTGTATAGTGAACAATGCCATTTAAGTAGGTAAATAAAATTTGTAATTTTAAACATACATTGGTAAAAGTAAATGTATTAAACCTCAAAGGGAGGCCGATTTAAAATACAATGCTTAAAAAAAATAGGGGGTCGTATACAGTAGTACTCCTAATTTGGGAGAAACTGACGCGCTTAGATTAAAATCCTCAAATTCCCAAAGCTGACCAAAGAGAAGCTGATAACACTTGAAAGGGACATCTCAAGTCCCTTGAAATTTATTTACACTTTGCCAGGGTGTTCTTCTTCTTCCAAGCTACTTCCATCCACTTGAAATAATATATATGTACACATCACCCTCCAATTATTATTATTCATTTATATTTATCCATCCTTTCTCCAACACTTTCAAATATAAATAGAGGATTGTATACATAGAACTAGTTGGCATCTACCTCTAGATATCAGATAAAACAATCAATGGCTTCTAAATTCTCAATGAGGAGTGCCATTGAGGAGATCAATAGAGGAAAAAACCTAATGAATCTCCTCTACCCTCATCTTCAGCAACACACTGAAGCAACTGAGCTCAGTAAAGGAATACAACAAGCATTTGAATCCGCCCTAGCTATTCTTAAAGAGGCCGAACCGAAGATCGTCTCCGGCAAGAAAAGGCGGCGGCCGGAGGTTAACTCCGATGATCGGAAGGAGGGAGGTCAGAAGAGAAAGTAAGTTTTTAGTTATAATTGTTTATCGTGATATGATTGTGTCTTAGTTTTTATTTTATTTATTTATTGAAATAGGAAGAGTATTGATTCTCGGACGATAATTACACCGGCGCCTTATGATGATGGTCATCAATGGAGAAAATATGGGCAGAAGAAAATTCATAATTCCAAACATCCAAGGTGAGCTAAAGCTAAAGCTCTTTTCCCTTTAACTTTGGCTTAAGTATGTTTAGATTCTAGCAGTGACATGGTATAGAGTTTAATTCACCAAAATTAATTGATGATGAAGGGAAATAGAAATTAAGTTTTTAAAAGATTAATGATAGCTAAAAGGTTGCTTTATCCTGGATATTCAATCAGATAATAAGGTAAAAAATATGATAATATTTTTTATATTCAACGGCTATAGTTAAAGTAGTGGTTAATTTCTAGATTCACTATTTTTTTTTAATAGTGGAGACAATCCAAATCATCCAAATTTATACAAAAACTAAATCTCATAGAATAGAATTTTTCATAATGGACATTTTTCCTTGCCTAAGTACATAGTCTGTGTTCTGTTTTTCCCCTCTTTTTTATGTTTTTAATTTTTTTAATTCTAAACAATACAAGTTTTGTTCATTGGAGCCTAATATAAAAGTCCGTGCTAGCCAATAACAAGTCTATGAAGTAAAGAATAATGTATTATTTATCTATAGATCAATAATTGAATTTGGTTGCTCATTTGATAGATACCCTTGAGATCCGGTGAGGGGGGCGAGAGAGAGAGAGAGAGAGAGAGAAGCTGAGAAGGGACAAAAGCACAAGCTGCAAATAATTAATTAGAATTATTAGATTTAAATTAACATTCTAAACAAAGGATTACTACTCCAAGTACACATCGTGATAATGATACGCTAGTGAAATTAAATAAAAAATTTAATAGTGAACGTATTCAGATCTCATTAATATCTTTATCCAGAAATAAAGAAATGATTACATTAAAATATTCAATAAAAAATGATGGGCGGAAAAGTCGTAGCTCTTTAGATATTGTGTAAGCAAGAATTCATAGTACTGTATTAAATTAATACTTGGTCCTTTATTTAAATTACACCTGTTATATTAGTATATTAAAGAAATTAATTAGGTTGGTAAACTAATCCATCAAGGATAGAAGGAACATAAAAGCAAAGAAGAAAAAATAAAGGGGAAAAACTCATCAATTACAGCTTATGCCTTTGTGATTAAGTAGCTCAATATCTAATCATTATCAGCTACCTTGGTTTATATATTTGTTTCCCCACATTATAAAATGACAATAGATATATACTTGCTTGGCTGTGAGAATTGATCTAGATTAATAATTAATTATACAATTATGAAGAGGGGAACAATCATAATGCTCAATGGTCTGACTAGAAGACCTTTAGATAAATGATTTTCTATCTTAAGAATATTTGCTATAATTTGTTTTCTTAAGTTTGCTGTTTCTTTCGATCAAAAATGACAAGATAAATGAAGGTGTTAGGTTAAAAATCAAATCAAGCAGAGAAATGCAGTCCATAAGGGGGGAAATGAAGATCATAGATTATACAAAATCATAATTGATTGTTATTCAATTCAATGGTATTTTCTACCAAAAAAAAGCTACAAGTTATGGACAAGGTGGTAAATTCTTCTTTGATATTAAAACAGGTTAGAGACTATTTGAAATAAATTTGAGATCATCCCATATTGGGTGATTAATTATATATACTTTCCCTTTGAAAATATCTTTGATTGTAAATAAATCATATATTGCATAATTATATTCACTGAAATTATAATTATATGCTATACAGGAGCTACTACAGATGCACTCATAGTGATGATCAAAAGTGCCAAGCTACAAAACTTGTGCAACAAGAGGATGATGACTCTCAACTGTTCAAGGTTATCTATAGCAACAAACACACATGCAACGATACTATGTTAGATAATTCTCCTCAGATAATTGTCACCTCTCCATCAAAGGAATCTAACTTCTTCATTTTTGAGTCCAAGAGTTCATACTCAAAAAGCAACAATATTAGCAAGAAAGATCACAAGGACTCAAGTGAAGAAAAATGCAGCCTGGAAAGTGAGATTTGCTCCTCATTGACCATGAATTCAGCTATGAAGGAGAAAACTGAAGAGGATTCAAGCATTACTTCCATTTTCAGTGATTTTCCATCTAGCCCTTCTTCGCAGCATGATCCTTGTGGAATTAATTTTGATGACATAGATGATATTTTAAACTTAATAGTCTAGTGTGAATTTTGTTACAAGTTGGGAGAGAGACTGTAAGAATCATAGAGCTTTTCCATGTTTGGATAAGAAACGTAGTGTCACAAATTTCTGCCATTTTATTTCCTCACTAAGTAGCATATGTTTCCTATCTATCCAGATCTTGCTCTACCATACAATTGATGGGTTCTTGCGTTATTTATCTCGATTTGTTATTTATCTGAATCATCGATTAAAGTTAGAATAAATCCAAGTCAAATGAGGGCTTTGTCCACCAATTTTTTAAGTCGTTAAATTTGTTTAACATTCTTACTGGTGTGCGATACACATCAAAACTATTTTTGAGGTGTGCCACTTGAAATGTGTCAAACACTAGGACTAATCTCGAAACAATATTAAAGGACTAAAAAGTTGGTGAAAAAGAACTTTGGTTCAATTAACTCGATTCTACTTTTAATCCTCAATCATTTGTTTTAAAAAGCCAAGTGAGGATAACTGTAATTTTGAGTAAAGTAAGAATATCTTGACAATAAAAATTAACTGTGACTACTAGTTTTCTTTTCCTTTTTTGTCCTTTTTAGACATGACAGTACCTTGTCAGAACATTGTTCAGGTAGAATATTGTTCATGCAACATCTCTTATTTGATTAATAACAAAATCTTATTTACTACTGATATGTTCGTGAGATGATATATTTTAGGTATAAGCAGGTATGAACAAGTTGCGGTTTAAAATGATGCAAAAATCAAGACGAACGTTGATTTCAGCCTTTGAACCATCGATGTCAAGTCAAGTCATCGATGGACTAAGGAAAGACTCGAAGAAACAGGAATCAGACTTCGAATCATCGATGGTCTACAGTCAACCATTAATTATAGAAAGGATCATTGATAGACCACAGTCGTCAATCATAGAAATCCAAAAATAAAAATTTACATAATCGATGGACTATAGCCAACCATCAATGATCATCAATGTACCATCGATGATCACTTCTCACCATTGATGGTTTGGACGTGATTTGGCAGTTTTTGAAAGATTTCAAGATTCAATCTCAGCCGTTCGTTGATAGTTTTGGACTTATGTTAGAACTCTGATTGGGGATCTCTTTCCTATGTTTTCAAGACCTATTTAAAGGAGATTTGAGAAAGAGAATTAACAACATGAACAACAAGAAGAGAGAAGGCAACTAAGGTTTGTGAAAGAGTTTGATTTGAGAACTCAACCCTCGGAGCCTCATTCCACTTTTTCTTATAGCGCTTAACATTGGAGGATTGTTTTAGTGAGGAGAAACGCCCTTTGCGTGTAAATTTAACATCTCTTCTTCATGGATCTTCATCATCATTAATTTAAAGGGCGGTTTGTTAAAAGGGTTGTAAGATTTTTCTAATTTTGCTTTGGCTGTTTTTGTGTTGGTTTTGTATTTTAAACTTATAAGTTTGACGACGTACTCAAGCTGCGGTAATTGAGGGTTAGCATACTCAAGCCGGGTAAATTGAGGGTATCTAGTTAGAGCTAGGTTTCTTATGGATATTGTGAGGAGTTAGCTTAATTAGTTAACTTATTTCGGTTAGATTTTAAGGTCCTATCTGTAAAGCCTACCAAATCAGGTTGTGATTTGGGAGAACTATGGTCATAATGAATAAGGCCTTTCATGAGAAGGAAGAGTGTACATAGGATTTTAATCTGAACAACTATAAAAATATTGTGTATTCCTGTGTTGGTTTGCTTTTAGTTTTTCGCATATTATTTTCGCTTAATATTTTGAGTTTAGTCAAAAGTTATAGCAATCTTATTCAACCTTGCCCCCCTCCACCTCTAGGGTTGCATCCCAGATCCATCATACTTTGTGTGAAGTATCTCTTTTATTGTGTATCTGGTACAGGGGAAACAAATCATTTTCAACTAATTTTAGGAAGTGCTTAGCATTAATGATGTGCATGCAAATGTTGGTTACAGTAATGAGATAGATGTCCAAATATATGAGTAGATAATATTTTATCTTAGAGATAACATATTCATATGTGAGTATAGGATTCTATCTCAAAGAGCTTATACATAGATATCGGGTTTTTCATGAATGAGATAAAGATATGAGTCTATCTCTAAGCCGTTATATATAGATACATAGTTTTTCGCGAATCAGATAGAGAAAAAAAAGGATACATGCATAACCATCATCTCCTTCACAAGTCAAGTTTATGCCGGTAGTCGTGGTATAATATGCGGAGGCTTCTTGCTGGTTGCATGATATGGTCACCATATGGCTATTGATCAATATAGACATGACAATCTTACAGAAAAGATCCAAAATGATAACCTTAAACTTGTTATTCACGTTTCCTTGATGCATGCTAGGATTTCTTTATTTTTCGTTATGCATAGTCTAGTTGTAGATTAACTCTATTGTATGTGTTTTGTTATCCGGATCCTACAACAAATATAATGGAAGAAGAGAAAACAATGTCTATCAAAGTTCGTAGTCCCTTATGCAACTTTGAGATGTTAGAGGGAAAACTTTTGGGCTTTTCATGAGAAGGACCCAAAAGTTCGGGGTGTTTTATGAAATTTAACTACCCCAAAGACTATAGCTAAAGATAAACAAACGGCGGGGCGATTGCAATATATTTATTCAGCAATTCTCCCCTCTATTACTTCCAATGGGCATAAAATATTTACGTACTTGTTACGGGTAAATTTCATTAAATCCCGATGAAATTTAAGCATTTTGCAAGAGGCGCCCAATAAGTTCTAAAATTACACCCAGCTTTCAATATGTATTTGGATTGTTAAAAATAAAAAGGATTGTTAAAAAAATCTCATTAAGTTTTTGCATTTTGCAAATGGCCCTCGTAATTGTTGTGGGTCCAACCCAACATAAAGCCCACATGAAGTCTACATGAATTAGAATTCTATTTAGAAGTGGATTTGGATGATCTATTTAAAATAGAAATAGGTTTGTAGAACTCTATATATGAGAAACCTGTCATTTATTTTTTTGGATGAACAATAACCTGATACTACAGTAATCCGAGAAGAGAGAGAGAGAGAGAGAGAGAGAGAGAGAGAGAGAGAGAGAGAGAGAAGGGAGAAGAGAGAGAGAGAGAGAGAGAGAGAGAGAGAGAGAGAGAGAGAGAGAAGTTCAGATTCCGGATCGCTCGGTTATCCGATTGCAGTGATTCAAAAGACATTGTCTTCAAAACGACGTCGTCGTCGAGGGTACGGTGCTGGTTTCTCCATGAGTGTTAGAGATTTTTGGTGAGACGGGTTTTAGCGTTTTGGTGTCCTAGAGGTAACATTGTATCTTTCTCTTATGATTTAATCCGCAAGTTCAGGTGTAACTTGGAGGAATTGAACTCTTGATTTATAGTAAAATATTTCTCTCTAGATTGCCCCATGGACGTAGACACGATTTGCCGAATCACGTTAAATTTTGGTGTTTGCTTGCTTGTGATATTTTTATCGGTACCGTTATTCGTTTAGTGTTTAATTCCATAGATTAATCTTCATAAAATTCCCAACAAGTGGTATCAGAGCCCTGGTTCAAGGCGTGCTTTGGGATGGAAAAGATGAAGAGTTTTGGCACAATGATAAAATTGGATGGTTCGAATTGGCAAGTATGGAAGTCTAAGATGAAAGATATTTTGTATTCTAAAGATTTACATGACCATATTGAGGGAGATAATGCCAAGTCAAAAAAAATGACTGATAAAGAATGGGAGAAACTATACAGGAAGGTGATCGGTTATATTCGGATGTGGATCGATGTTAGTATGTTTCATCATGTATCGGGTGAGACTAATGCAAAGTCTCTTTGGAAGAAGTTTGAGGATCTCTACGAGAAGAAGACCGCGGAAAACAAGACGTTTATTATGAAGCGGTTGGTGAACTTGAAATTCAAAGAATGAAGCAACATAGCAGGGCACTTGAATGAGTTCAAGAGTTTGATTAATCAGTTAGCTACCATGAAGATGACTATCGATTATGAGGCTTTATAGCTATTGGTTTTTTTGCCAGAATGTTGGGAGACACTGGTTGTAACAGTCAGCAACGCAGTTCCATATGGTGTGTTATCGATGAGTATGATTACTAGTAGTTTATTCAATGAAGAGACTCGGAGGAAGTCTAGCAGCACAGATAACACACAGGCACTTATCACGGAGAATAGGGGCAAGAGCATGTACAGGGACCAGTCCAGAGGTCGTGGCACATCTAAGGGCAGATCAACGTATAAAGGGAGAGGTTGTTTTTATTATGGGAAGCCAGGTCATATCAAGAAGAATTGTTGGGCATTAAAAAAAGTGCAAGTTGGGAACAAAGATGAAAAGAAAGATGAGAAGAAGAAAACTGACAGTGACACTGCAGCTAGTTTGTCTAAGATCGATTTTATTCTCATTTGTAGGGAAGAAGACTGTATGCATGTTACAAGTCAGAATTTCGAGTGGATAGTGGATACAGGAGCTACATGTCATGCTACCTCCAATCGAGACATTTTCACATCGTATAAAACAAGTGACTTTGGCAATGTGAAGATGGGTAATACCAGCTACTTAAAGATTATAGGACTTGGTGATATACACTTACAGACAGATACCAGATGCATATTGATCTTAAAGAATATGCGGCATGTTCTCAATTTGCGGCTCAATTTGATTTCGAATCTTACTTTGGACCGAATGGGATATGAAATTTAATTTGGTGGAGGAAAATATAAGATTACCAAAGGCTCTCTTGTGGTGGCTAGAGGAAGCATATGTTGCAATTTATACAAGACTCAAGCGAAGGCTTTGTAGGGTCCAAAAAAATGTATGATTGAATCTCTTGTTTTAAGAATAGGTTCGATCACTTGGTACGAATCCCTTACAATCACTCACTCTCTCTATTACAGAGGAAGAGAATATATATTTGACTTCTCTTTTATTTGAGGTGGATTCTAGGTGGCGAGAGGATTCTTCACTCGATGCTTGAGTCAAGATTGCTTCCCGTTGACATTCAGAAATAGATCACAAGAGCTTCTGATAATGACTTAGGCTGTACGGACCGAAGTTTGGGTCTTAGGCTTGTGCACGAGAGACTCGCTTGGTGTGGACGTCAAAAATTACATATGGATTCCTGCACGTAGCTCGAGATAGAGAGAAGATTATGAACGTTATTATCCGAGTTAAGGAAGATTATCTAACACCGACAAGCATATGAAGTGAGTTGATGAAGCGTACAAATTAATGGAATGATAGAATAACAAAGAAATGATCCGATCGAGAGTTACGTTTCACTCACGAAAGACGAAGCATCACTCATGTCTCATCCACTCCATGTGTGATTCACTATAGAAGATTGTATATCTCTTCTCTGGCTTTCCAATGCAATTTGGATCACCTCATTCTGAGATCGAACGTGAAAGTTAGAGCCAAAACAACCGAGACGGTCCAGGCTGTTTCACACCTACAGAACATCAGTGATGACTCACATATTTTAGCCATGATGTGGTTTGAATCTTAAGAATCTCAAAAGATAAAAGCTATAGATCTCTTCATCAGCTTTCCAATGCATCTTGAATCAATTTATTCCGAGGTTAGATAAGAGAGTTAGAGGTAAAACAACGGAGGGATACCAGTCGAGCCGAGACACAATTTGTGTCTCGGGCAGCCAAGACATAGAAGCTGACTCAGGCCTCAAAAATATTATTTTTGCTATTTTTCGCTGTTTCTTCGATGTTAACTGCTCGGATTCTGATCCAAAGCCTTAAAGCTATCTTGCGACGTGATTAAGTGGTTATAACTGAAGATAAGAGGGAATCGGCTGTTCTTATATGAAAACCAAGCTCCTGAACCCTATAAATACAACCCTAGGGCCTTCATTTGCACAGATCCAAAACTATTGAACCTCGACAAAGCCCTGTCGAACTGAAGAGTGAGGAGCATGAATTTTAGAGAGGAGAAAGAGGTCTCAGCGAGCTATTCAGCATAAAGAGGAAGAGTTCGAGAGATCTCAATCTGTTCATCCATTTCCTTGAGATCGTACCTAGCTGTGATTCTTAAGAAGAGTGATTATCTCGCTTTACTGAGATAGTTACTTTAGTTTATTGTCTCCTTTGCGAGGCAATAAAATCTATATTGGATCTGATCAGTCGGTGGTCCACGGATAAACCCCGGTACAGGCTAAGATCTCATGCAAGCAGCGGGTGATAAACGTCTATTACGTGTGTTTTAAAAAAGTTATAATCTTTTGTTTTTTTTTGAATTCATTATAACGACTGAAATTGTAATGAGTCCACTAATGAAAGTACCAACTTTTCTATCAAAACACGCTGGCGACTACAGTGGGAGCCAACAACCTCGTTGTCGAGGCTGTCGTGCCACAGCTGCTGATCAAGATCCCTATGGATGAAGAGGTCGAATATGAGTTCGACCAGCAAAAGTTCAATGAGTACATCTCCTCCTCATCCTCTAGATATTCCTCTCCTTACTAGCGCAGGAAGACCACTTCCCTCAAGAAGGTTCGTTGGTCTTTAGATCTGAGGACTCAGGGTGACAATATTTACCCAAGTGTTGTTGAAGACTCCTCCTCAGCGTCCAAAGAAACTGGATCTGGTGCTCACCCCAACTCCTCAAAAGTCAAGGAGTTGCCCGCTGAAAGCGCACCAGTGCTAACGAAGATGGCTCGTCAGAGCGCCACCAACGTCTTGCCCGACAATTCACCAAGGTTTTGGAGCGGGTGGACGGACTATGCTACCAAATAGATCTAGAGTTTAGAAGGCGCCAAGTGGCTAAGCTGTCGCCACAGCAAGCATCGGGGTCCTTCTCCCAACCACGGACTAACAAATGGGTTCGTGTCAAACTAATCTGTTCTACTCTTGAGGAACGCATCCAGAAGCACCGTACACTCCTTACGCATTCACAGATCCTTGTACAAAAGGCACAAGAATTATAAAAGAAAGAGGTGGTCAAAGAATCACCAAAATCAAAATAAGTTTGGGTGCCAAAGGCCAAAGTAGAGCCTAAAATGGCACCAAAAATAGCCAAGATGCCCCCCCGCTTGGGAAGAGACACCAGTCATGTCTCTCACCGAATTCGGTCTCCAAGGCTGCTTCCAAGCCTCCGTCAGCCTCCGATCCCACTCCTCTTGCTCCTGTTCCTCTGGTGAAGCCTTACGGCAGCGTAGATCTCTTCAAATTCAGAATTCCGTTGAAGGATCGCCTTGGTCCCCTACACCGAGATCAAAGCAAAGATCCTGTTAAGGAACACTTTGGTCTGCTGAATAATTCCTGAACAACTATTCAGACTGGGGGTCGTACGTGCCCTCCTAACAAATTGATTCCAGGAACCACTCGCTTAGGGGTTCGTGTGGAAGACCGGGAGCCCGTTAGGATTCCACCTGCACGAAGGTGTAATTATAAACGTGTGACTCGTACGAACGCCAACAAGGCATTACATCCTCAGAAGAAGACGCGTCCGTTACATGACAACGGCATACCTGGGGAATCAAATTAACAGCCGATAGGTTGCTCCGACCACAATGTTGATGAGTTGTACTATCAGGCTGGGGGTATGAATAAATCTCAAAAGAAAAGTACCCCAAAATTAGAGTCACACTGCCCTTATGAGAGGTTAATCATGGCAGTCTTATCAGAGTGGAGCTATCCCAAGATTGCTCCACAGAGGTTCTCGGTATTCCAAAGGCTTTCCATTGAAGCGTCAAAACCCAAATCAAGATGCTCCCGTAAAAGAAGATCAGCCATTCAAGATGACAAACTCCTAGAAGTCACCATCAACATGGCTGACAAAGGAAAGTCTGTGTTCAATTCGAATAACGCTAATCCCGACTTTTCTCCGGGATGAAAAGTCAATTCAGGAATAGTCCGATGGGTGTCTCAGCTCCAATTAGAAGCTGTCAGTAATGGGGATTACCCGAGGATGCATGAAGGACTATCTTCAGAAGATAAAGTTTCAAATACTTACTCCGCAACCATCTCCAACGATATAATGTCTAGCATGGGGTAAGCTCGAGAAGTATTCATGATCACTACCGAACAAGTGGCTCAACTTCTTCAAGAAGTCTTGGCCAAATAAAAAGAAGATTTTAAAATTAAAATAGAGATGGCCATGCAGTAGGTCAAGGATTTACATGTTCAACAACTTCAGGAGCTGTCAAATCAGCACTCCAGTCATTACCACACTACCAATCAGATAGATAGCGACTCAGAGGTAGAGGAGACTATCAATGCCAATGCTCCTCCCAATGACAAAGATGTTGGGGGTGGCCCTGACAATAATATCAACACTAGGGGTGGCCCCAATAATAATACCAACACTAGGGGTGTCCCCATCACTAATGACAACACCGAGGGTGATCACATCGTTCGTCCTCAAAATCATCCGAAGAAAGATACAGGCAATGACGAGATGATGAAAGAGCTAGAGAATAAGGTCAATGCCTTAATGTCCACTTAAGAAGTGAGGAAACGAGCATTCCGTGCCTGTATCCAAGAGAGTGGGATTCAATCTCGTACTCGACGAAGTTCACCCTAATTAACTTCACGCCATTCGACAGGAGAGGCTCGCCCACTCAACACCTTATCTATTTCAAGTCTCATCTGGGAGTGATCTCCGGGAATGAACCACTGATGATCCGATCATTCGTAGGCACCCTTCAAGGGGACGTCTTTAATTGGTATTGACGTCTCAAGCTAAGGAGCATCAACTACTGGGACGATATGAAAAGCTCATTCCTCAGTAATATCTTTGATGATGACACTGAAGTGTCAATTGAAGATCTTCTAGATGAGAAGCAAGAAGACGGAGAATCAGTTAACACCTTCGTCAAACGCTTCTGAAACAAGACGATGAACTGCCGAGATCCTGTCACAGAAGAGTTCATACTCCAGAGCCATCATAATCTCTCCCTCGATGTCCTCAAAATCATGGGAGTTGTCCCCTCAACCACCTGGAAAGATTTAAAACTACGTGGAGAACAGGTTGAGCGCTTCCTCAGAAGAAAGAAGGCCGAGAGAAGCCAGCCAACAACACATGTGGTTGCTGTTGATGTTAATCAAACATCACAACAACAACCTAAGAAACAGCGAAGGACTCCAGATCCGAAACTCCAAAAAGAGTACTCCTTCCAGGATGAGAAAGTTCCAGCCATCTTGAAATACATCCTCGCCAATGACAAGATTGAACTACTGCCTATTAAAGATCAGGAATGTGCTAAGAGGATTACGGATCCAAACTACTGTGCGTACCACAGGAAGGTTCTTCATCCCACCAAGGTTTGCTTTGGCCTCAAAAATAAAATTTAAGCCTTAATTGACTCCAGCGTCACAACGACAAAACAAGCCGAATGAGAGCGGTGTAGACTCCGATGAGTATATAATTATAAACTACTTCTTCATTAAGCTGAAGAGTAGATGAGTATAAACTGCTTCTCCATATACTCCAACAACGTATACGAGTATAAACTATTTTTCAAACCTCCAACTGGTACACGAGACTAAATTGTTTCCCAAACCTCCAACTGGTACACGAGGCTAAATTGTTTCCCAAACCTCTAACTGGTACATGAGGCTAAACTGCTCCCTGCCTTTGATGGGAAGTTCCTGGAGAATACTACACATGGTATTCTTAAGGATAACCTAAAACCAATAAATTCTTAATCATGATAAAGAATGATTAAGAACCTCCCACTCTGACTATTTAATTATTTTCAAGATGATTAAAACCCTCCCTTTGTGACTTCTCAAGCATTCCTTTATTGAGATGAGATTCAATGACTTTATCCGGTCAATCTTCCCTCAAGAAACCCCCACGGTCTAATTGTGGAGTGCTTAATCTCTCACTGATCAAATCAATTGACGGTGGGTCCACTAAAAATTATTTTTGGTTTGATCCACTCAAACTCCCGCTGTGTTTGTACACTCAACACTTCCATTGTTAGAATCCGAACACAGTATTAAAAGTTTCAAACCCCTTTGTGTTAAAATCCTTACAACTTAACATCAGAAACTTCCACTGTATTGACACAGTGATTTGTACAAATCGATACTCCTACTGTTATTTGTGCCAGCTCACCCTCATTTGGTCAAACATTTAAACAGTTAGGGCTAAAGCTAAAATCTCCTCTCGATTCCTTCCATGAACGAGAGGTCCACAAATTGAACGATCAAACCTTTAAACAGTTATGATCGTCTCAAACTCCATTCAGTCAAACCTTTAAATAGTTAGGACCAAAGCCAAATTCCCCTATCGATTCTTTCCATGAATGAGAGGTCCACTAATTGAACGATCAGACTTTTAAATAGTTAGGGTCGTCTCAAAATCTATCTTGGTCAAACCTTTAAATAGTTAGGATCAAAATCGGAATCCCCCTTCAATAAACGAGAGTCTTCCACCCACATCGAGCGATCAAACCTTTAAACAGTTTGGATCTTCTCAATCTCCCCTTTGGCTAAACCTTTAAACAGTTAGGACTAAAGTTAGAATTTCATCTCGATAAACGAGAAATTTATTGTCAGATTGGATAACTAAACCTTTAAATAGTTAGGGTTATCTAAATCTTTTCGATTCTCGGAGTGGAGATCCCACTCTTAGTTTCATCCTTCAGATTCTCATCTTTTCGATTCTCGGAGTGGAGATCCCACTCTTAGTTTCATCCTTCAGATTCTCGAAGTGGAGATCCTACTTGAGTTTCTTTTGCACCGGAGATCCCACTCTTAGTTTCATCCTTCAGATTCTCGAAGTGGAGATCCTACTTGAGTTTCTTTTGCACCTAAAGACAGAATATAAAATTCTTTCTCTCCAGCACAGGTTTCGTTTTTGCCCTAAGAGAAGACAGAACACAGCTCTTCAGCACCAAAATCCATGCATTTCACGCATGGAGAACTTTATCTCGACTCCTAAATAGAGATAAATCTACGCCTAACACGTGTTACCGGTTAGTCTTTTACCACGAAAAGAACAACAGCCCACGTATTCGACATTATGACAGGTTGTTATTAATAACACCAGAATCCATACTTCACACATATAGGGGATTTTATCTTGATCCCTAATTAGAGATAAGCCTACACCTAACATGCATTGCCGGTTAGTCTTTTACCGCGAAAAGGATAACAACCTACGTATTCGACATCGTGATAGGTTGTTATTAATAATGCTAGAATCCATACTTCACACGTATGTGGGATTTTATCTCGATCCTTAATTAGAGATAAGCCTACGCCTAACACGCGTTATCACTTAGTCTTTTACTACGAAAAAGACAACAACCTACGCATTCGACATCGTGGCAGGTTGTTATTAATAACGCCAGAATCCATGCTTCATACGCATGAGGAACTTTATCTCGACCCCTAATCAGAGATAAGCATATGTCTAACACGCGTTGTCGGGTGGTATGACGCGTTGTCGGGTGGTACGTTCCTATGAAAATGACCAAGTCTATGTATTCAACATTGTAGCAATCGAAATCCATGTCTTTGAGGCATAGGGAATTTTATCTTGAACTCAGAGTAGAGATAAGTCTACGCCTAACACGTGTTTCCATTTAGTCTTTTCTATGAAAAACACACCAGGATTCGTGCCTGGGGAAATTTATCTCAATCCTAAAACCGAGATAAGTATGTGCTTAATACGCACTGTCGGGTGGTACGTTCACGTGAAAACGATCAAGTCTACTTATTCAACATCGTAGCAATCAAAATCCATGTCTTTGAGGCATGAAAGATTTTATCTCGAACCCTGAGTAGAGATAAGTATACGCCTAACACGCGTTGCCATTTAGTCTTTTCTGTGAAAAAGACACCAGGATTCGTGCTTGGAGGAATTTATCTTAATCCTCAACCGAGATAAGTCTGCGTCTAATACGCACTGTCGGGTGGTACGTTCATGTAAAAACGACCAAGTCTACATATTCAATATTGTAGCAATCGAAATCCATGTCTTTAAGGCATGAGGGATTTTATCTCGAATCCTAAGTAGAGATAAGTCTACGCCTAACACGCGTTGTCATTTAGTCTTTTCTGTAAAAAAGACACCAGGATTCGTGCCTAGAGGAATTTATCTTAATCCTCAAATTGAGATAAGTTTGGGCTTAATACACGCTGACGGGTGGTACGTTCCCATGAAAACGATCAAGTCTACGTATTCAACATCATAGCAACTAAAATCCATACCTTTTATTCATGGGGGATTTTGCCTCGAACCCTGAGTAAAGATAAGTATGCGCCTAACACGTGCTGCCGGATGGTCCATTCCCATGAAAACGACAAAGTCTATGTATTCAAAATCATAGCACTGAGTCTAAAAGAATTCATTCTTTTAGCACAATGCTACATGTGAAACGGATTTAAACAATCTGCATATTAGCTCGATTCAAACAGTAATCGGTAAAGGCAAGTCAAATCTGTTGATGGCTTAGGGTTTGCCAAAAATCCTATGAGCATCCCGTGGGGGATGATTAAGCCTATGTATTTAATATCATAGTACCAAGTCTAAGAGAGTTTATTCTCTTAGCATAATATTACATGTGGAACAGATTTGAACAATCTGCATACTAGCCTGATTCAAACGGTAATTGGTAAAGGAAAGTCAAATCCGTTGATGGCTGAGGGTTTGCTAAAAATCCAATGAGCATCCCATGAGTGATGATTAAGCCTATGTATTCAATATCATAGCACCAAGTCTAAGAGATTTTATTCTCTTAGCACAACGTTACATGCGAAACGGATTTAAACAATCTACATACTAGCCCGATTCAAACGGTCGTCGGTAAAGCACTTCAAACCCGTTGATGGCAGAGGCTTTGCCAAAAATCCTATGAGTATTATGCTTATCTATTCAAAACAGAATGGGTAATCATAATAAGGGACAAAAGTCACTAACGCATCAGCTTTACCAGTTGATCTCGTGACTTGAACAGGCGAGCTAACCTCAACTCCAGCCGAAGCTTTGAGGATAATAACTTCAGATGTTCAGCAACTTCAGATATAGTAGTTGTATCAGCACCAACGGCTGGTACTACGATCAAATCTCGCACAAAGATCTCAACCTGGCGAGCATCCGAAACATTCTCAGCTCGCTCTTCCCGACACTCCGATGAGTATTTGAGTATAAATTGCATCTCCTTGAACCTCTAATGGGTACACAAGGTTAAACTGATTCCCAAAACTCCCAGGAGTATATGAGTATAAATTGGTCCTCCCCGCTCCAGTTCCTTAAGAGCCTAAATTGTGTAGACTCCAGTTAACTTATGAGTATAAACCGTATTTACTCCTGTCAACGCGTTGCGATGAAGGTCAACGCTGGTCAACACGTAGCCTTAGGTCAACACCAGTCAACGTGTTATGATAAAGGTCAACGCTGGTCAAAGTGTAGCCATAAGTCAATACTGATTAATGCGTTACAATGAAGGTCAATGCTAGTCAACGTATTGTGAGGAAGAGTCAATGCCAGTTAACACATTGCGATGAAGGTCAATGCGTCGATAATTTTTTGCCAAAACAAGGCTCAGATCCACTCCAAAACAAAGGATGATCCCAAGGATTTCAACCATATTTCAGATATGAATTCCTGACGAAAATAGTTAGTTCAAGCATTGACTCAATGACATGAACTAAAATCATAAATCAACACACCAGTTTCAATTTGAGACTTTGACAATGGTCAGACGATAAACGCAGCGCCGGAAGAATTTTGACTATTTGACAAAATACTGAATAGCCTGAAAATCAAAGAAGTCAAGAACTAAAGCTAATTACATGTTTTTTACACCAACTGAAGGTTGGGCCTATCATATCCAAAGTATTTTATCATCTTTTATAAAAAAAGGAGACTGAAATACTTTGGAGGGGGCATCTATAGGCGTCAAAAATTACCTATGGGTTCCCGCACGCAGCTTGAGACGGAAAGAAGATGATTGTAGGTGTAAATTTGGATTTCCCGAAAACAGGGAGTTTCGTTTGTATTGATAAAAAAGCTTATTACAAACTAATGAATCGAAATTACAACAGAAGCAGAGGGAATGCCCTCTTTGTTTAGTGTGAGGACTTTAGGTGGCTAAAGGATGCTTCGCTCGATGCTTGTGTCGAGTCTGCTTCCCTTGGACCGTTCGATCGAGGTTGCTGGAGAGCTTCAGTACGCAGTAGAAGCTTGAGTCGATGGAGTTCGGGTCTGCTTAGTTCGCCGGCGATCAGAGCTCAGAACTAGGCAGTGTTGTGTAGTGCAAGGATTATGGCGAACAGCTTGGTCTCAACTATTTTTCTCTAAGTTTTTCGACCTCTCTCAAAGTTTGCTGGAAGAGGCTTTTAAATGGAAGAAGGACAGCTTGACTGCTCCTTGAATTATGGGATGTGACCATACATTGTTCCAGTCAACGTGTTATGATAAAGGTCAACGCTGGTCAAAGTGTAGCCATAAGTCAATACTGATTAATGCGTTACAATGAAGGTCAATGCTAGTCAACGTATTGTGAGGAAGAGTCAATGCCAGTTAACACATTGCGATGAAGGTCAATGCGTCGATAATTTTTTGCCAAAACAAGGCTCAGATCCACTCCAAAACAAAGGATGATCCCAAGGATTTCAACCATATTTCAGATATGAATTCCTGACGAAAATAGTTAGTTCAAGCATTGACTCAATGACATGAACTAAAATCATAAATCAACACACCAGTTTCAATTTGAGACTTTGACAATGGTCAGACGATAAACGCAGCGCCGGAAGAATTTTGACTATTTGACAAAATACTGAATAGCCTGAAAATCAAAGAAGTCAAGAACTAAAGCTAATTACATGTTTTTTACACCAACTGAAGGTTGGGCCTATCATATCCAAAGTATTTTATCATCTTTTATAAAAAAAGGAGACTGAAATACTTTGGAGGGGGCATCTATAGGCGTCAAAAATTACCTATGGGTTCCCGCACGCAGCTTGAGACGGAAAGAAGATGATTGTAGGTGTAAATTTGGATTTCCCGAAAACAGGGAGTTTCGTTTGTATTGATAAAAAAGCTTATTACAAACTAATGAATCGAAATTACAACAGAAGCAGAGGGAATGCCCTCTTTGTTTAGTGTGAGGACTTTAGGTGGCTACAGGATGCTTCGCTCGATGCTTGTGTCGAGTCTGCTTCCCTTGGACCGTTCGATTGAGGTTGCTGGAGAGCTTCAGTACGCAGTAGAAGCTTGAGTCGATGGAGTTCGGGTCTGCTTAGTTCGCCGGCGATCAGAGCTCAGAACTAGGCAGTGATGCTGTAATGTAAGGATTATGCAAAGAACAGCTTGGTCTCAATCGTATTGAAGATTGAGAGATAATGGTTCAATTAGCTGGTTCAACTATGAGCGAATCGCTTGCACGGTTAAACAGCTGAATCTCTTCTTCTTGACTTGGAAGAAAAGCTGAACTGAACTGAACCCCTTCTTCGTGGCTGGAAGAAGTTCCTAAATAGCGGAGAAACGGCGCGGTCGCTCCTTGAATCATGGGACGTGACCATATCCTGTTGAGAGATGTCTTGCCGCCTCTCGGTACTATGAATGGTCATTCGAGGGATTATGCTTTATGTCGTGTCACGTAGAATGGGAAGGCCCATCCTTGTATGTGAGGCAACGGCCGCCTACTATTCGAGTGGATTTGACCAGCATTAATGAACCGTATTTATGAGTCCGTAGATTGATTTGGCATCCGTCTAATCATTCGTACCGTGTGTGGCCGTTCGGCGTGCTTGGAGCATGGTGCCTTCTCCTTTCCGGTCAGGAGAGGCGGTGAAGTAGGTGCACAGTACTCGAGTGGGTCTGGCCAACTTGTCGAGTGCCGGCGGATTCAGTTCTCAACCTGGATGGGTGAGGTGAACTATATTTATGAATGTTCAGGTGGATCTGACACCTGTCCGATCACTCGTACTGTGAACGGCTACTCGACGGTCCTGGAGTACTGTGCTCTCTCCCCTCTCAGGTCGAGAGGGATGGGAAAGCCTGCCCCGGTACGTGGGGTAGCGGATACCCAGCTGTACTGACAGCCTTGAGGTTTGCGGGCGGATTCGACTTTGGACTCGGGCAGGCGAGTTGTGTTAAAGGCGAAATTCCGCTATCCCCAGTTGATTCTGACTCGTGCAGGCGAGTTGATCATTCGGGTGAATTTCTTGCAAGCCCACAGAGGTATTTTTTTACCGTCTACAATGATAAACATCATTATCTAAGTCAAGAAGGATTATCTGATACTTACAAGCATATGAAGTAAATCGACAAAGCGTACGAATCAACGGAACGACAGAATAACGAAGAAACAATTCGATTGGGAGTTACGTTTCACTCACGAAAGACAGAGAATTACTCATGTCTCATCCATGCCACATGTGATTCACCTATGTAAGATTATATATCTCTTCTCCGGATTTCTAACGCACTTTGGATCACCTCATTCCGAGATTGGACGTGAAAGTTAGAGTCAAAACAACCGAGACGGTCCAGGCTGTTTCACACCTGTAGGACATCAAGAATGTCTCACACATTTTGGCCATATTGTGGTTCGAATCTAAAAAATCTCAAAAGATAAAAGTTGTACATCGCTTCATCAGCTTTCCAACTCATCTTGAATCACTTTATTCCAAGGTCAGATGAAAGAGTTAGAGATAAAATAACAGAGAGATACTAGTCGTGTCTCCAAAAGCTGTCTCAGGCCCCGAAAATGTTGTTTTTGCTATTTTTCACTGTTTCTTCGATGTTAACTGCCCTGATTCTGATCCAAAGTCTCTCCAACTAATTTTAAGCTATCTTATGACGTGGTTAAGTGGTTATAACTAAAGATAAGAGGGAATCGACCGTTCTTATCTGAAAACCAAGCTCCCAAAGCCTATAAATACTGCCCTACAGCCTTTATTTGCACATATCCAAAATTTTTGAGCCTCGGCGAAGCCCTATTGAACTTGAGAGTGAGGAGCACGAATTTTAGAGAGGAGAAAGAGATCTCGGCGAGCTATTCAACATAAAGAGGAAGCGTTCGAGAGATTTGCATCCATTCATCCATTTTCTTAAAATTGTACCTAGCTGTGATTCTTAAGAAGAGTGATTATCTCACTTTGCCAAGATTGTTACTTCAGTTTCATATCTCCTTTGCAACGTAACGAAATCTATATTGGATCTGATCAGTTGGTGGCCCATGAAAAAACCTCGGTAGAGGCTAAGATCCCACGCAAGCAGCGGGTGATAAATATTCGTTGCGTGTATTTTAAGAAAGTTGTAATCTTTTATTTTATTTGTGTAAGAAAGGTCTTATAAAAGACTAATTTTTTTGAATTCATTGTAACGACTGAAGTTGTAATGAGTCCACTAATAAAAGAATCAACTTTCCACCAAAATACTTAGGATCTCCTCTTTTTATAGCTGCTTTTGGCAATTTATAGAGCTTTAGCACGTAACTGACGTACTAAAATCATGGGTAGAGGGCGTAACTGCCTCCTGCAATTTAGCCCATGTTGGTTAATAGGGCGTAACGTGCTCCTGAAGTTTAGCTCATGTGGCTAACTAGGTCTTCGGAGCCATTACAGTTGGATCTCCTACGGACGACGAGCCTCGCTGCATGACAAGGTTCGTCAGATTAGACGAGCCTCAATAGCAGTGAGGTTCGTCTGGCAAGGCAGACTTTGCAGTGTAACGAGCTTCTTCTAACGAACTTTGTCTTCACTGACTTCATCTGACGAGCTTCGTCTTCACTGATGAACTTCGTCTTCATTGACGCACATTAAATATTATTTCCAACAACAAGATTTGTTGTTTGAGACGAGGTTCATCATTATAATGACTCTCGTCATGCTTGTTATGAGCTTCAATGCTCCAAGGCCAAATAATTAGCCGATGATCTATGAATGTCCGTGAGAGTGGAGGAGAGATATGCTTTTTAAACTAGCCTTCTTAGATCCCCCCCCCCCCCCTCCTCCTTTCATGTTGATCATGCCTATTTATAGGCTTAGGACCATTATGAAGTGAGTTAATAGGCTTTAACCCCCCTTATAATGAGAGAGTTGGTGGTCATTAACTCCTATTAAAATGGGTGAGTTAGTGATCATTAACTCTCATTAAATGGGTGAGTTAGTGGTTATTAACTCTCCTTAAATGAGTAAGTTAGTAGTCATTAACCCTTCTTAAATGTAGCCTCTGAAAATTATGACATACGAGGTTCGGCTATGCACGAGGTTCGTCAATAATGGCAATGGCGAAGTTCATCTTCAATGACGAACTTCATTTCTGGACAAACTTCGTCTTCAATGACGAACTTCGTCTTTGGGTGAACTTTGTCTTTTATGATGAAGGTCGTCTTCTAAGAGGTGAGGTACTGCTTGTCCTATTTAGCTGAGACAAACTTCATGAATTAAGACTGCGGTTCATCGTTATCACGACCCTCGTCTGTAGGCGTCTAAAAATACCTATAGGTTCCCGCACACGGCTCGAGATATTGAGAAAATGATGAATGTTACTATCCTAGTCATAGAAGCTTATTTGACGTCGACAAGCACATGAAGTGAGTTGACGAACCGTGTGAAGCAACGGAACTTCAGAATAACAAAAACACGAACTGATCGGGAGCTACGCTTCTTTTACGAAACATGAAGCACCCCTCATATCCCGTTTACTCCACATGTGATTCAACCATGGGAGCTTGTAGATCTCCTTGTTGGCTTTCATATGTACTTTGAATGACACAATTCCGATTTTGGACGACGAAGATACAGTAAAAACAAGCAAGACGCGCAAAACAGTGCCCCGGATCTTAGCGGAGACACTGCAAGTGTCTTGGCCGAGGCCAAGACACCCCAAATGTCTTGGCCGTGGCCGAGACACTTCGGGTGTCCGTAGGCTCCAAAAATCCGTTTTACGCAGTTTTGAGCCGTTTTTCAACCGTTAACCACCTGGATTTGTTTCAACTGATCTAATATTATCCAAGAACGTGATAAAGTGGTTATAACTGAGGATAAGAGCCAATCATTTATACTTATCAAAAAACAGGGCTCCTTAAGCCTATAAATACAGCCATAGGAGCATGAATTTCAAAAGAGAGGAGGTGATCGGATCGAGTTCTTCAGCACAAAGAAAAAGAGTTCGTCAAATCTACAGTTCCCGGTTCTTTTCCTTGAGATTGCCCCATTGTGGTGATCTCGAGAAGAGTGGTTATCTCGCTGTTGCCAAGATAATTGCTTCGGTTTCTTGATTCCTTAGCGAATCAACGAAGCTCCGGATCGATCTGATCATTTAGTAGTCCACGGATATCAACGTACCCGTCATAGGCCAAGATCCCACGCAAGCAGCGGGAAATAAACATATGTTGTGTTTGTTTGAGGAGATTGTAACTTTTAAATTTTCATTGTGTAAGAGTCTTATAAAAAGACTATTCCTTTTGAATTTATTGTAACACCCAAAGTTGTAATAAATTCATCAATGAAAGCAATTTCTGAACCAAACATCATCGTGCTTGTAGTGAGGTTCGACCCTCCTTCGTTTCTAGGCATTTTTTAGTGCCTACAGGCTTTATATGATTCTTTGAGCGTGGCTCAAGACGGTGACACTTTCGATTTGTGGTATAGGAGGCTCGGGCACATGAGCAAGAATAGGTTGTAGATATTAGCAAAGAAGTCTCTCATTCCCTTGGTCAAAGGTTCGTCACTCACCCCTTGTGATTATTGTTTATTTGGCAAACAACATAGAGTTTCTTTTAGAAAGTCTTCTAAAAGAAAATATAATATCTTAGATTTAATTTATTATGATATTTGTGATCCTATTTAGGTAGAGTCCTTGGGTGACAATAAGTATTTCGTCACATTTATTGATGATGCATCGCGAAAGATGTGGGTCTTCTTGTTAAGGACAAAGGATCAGGTGTTTTCAGTCTTCTAACAGTATCATGCCATGGTAGAGAGGTAGACAGGAAAGAAGTTAAAGTGTTTGTGCATCGATAATGGAGGAGAATACACTTCCATTCAGATTAGAGATTATTGCTCCAAGCATGATATTCGACATCAGAGGATAGAGCCCGGCACATCGTAGCATAATGAAGTTGCAGAGAGGTACAACAGGATCATTGTGGAGAAAATCAGATGCATGTTGAAGATGGCGAAGTTACCTAAGCTTCTGGGCTGAAGCTATTCGCACTACATGCTACATAATCAACAGGTCTCCTTTAGTTCCTTTTGGTTTTGATATTCCAGAGAGAATTTGGTCCGAAAAAGATATTTTCTATTCTTATCTGAAGGTGTTTGGTTGCAAGGCGTTTGCACACATTTCAAAGGAGAAGAGACAGAAGCTTGATGATAGAGTGGTTCCTTGCATCTTTCTTGGTTATGAAGAAGATGAGTTCGGATATAAACTATGGGATCCAGAAAAGAGACGAATTATCAGATGAGCAGATGTTATTTTTCTGGAGGATCAGATTATTGCAAATCTTTGGAGAATAGAGCAATCAGAGAGTGTTGCTAGTGAGATCCAGATATGACACACATTTCGTCTCTAGTACAATTACATCCTACAGATATAGAGCAGGTGCATGATGATAATGTTGATGATGACGGTCATATACCAGAGCAGGGAGACGGTGATTAGGATCACGAGCAGGAGGCTCCTCAGCAGGGGGAGCATCACCAGCAGTAGGAGTTTGCAAATCCACAACTTAGAAGATTAGCTAGAGAGCATCGATCATCTATGAGATAACCTCTTTCGGAGTATTCTTTGCTAACAGAAGATGGGGAGACAGAAAGCTTTCAGGAGGCACATACTCATAAAGACAAGGACAGATGGTTCCAGGCTATGTAGGAAGAGATGAAGTCTTTTGAGAAGAACGATACTTATGAGTTTGTGGATTTGCCGAAGGACAGAAAAGCTTTGAAGAAAAAGTTGTTGTTCAAGTTAAAGAAGGATGGCTATAAAGAAATTTAGAAATATAAAGCCAGATTAGTGGTGAAAGGCTTTGGTTAAAAAAAGGGCATTGATTTTGATGAGATTTTTTCACCGGTTATGAAGATAACGTCCATTAGAGTAATCTTAGGATTAGCAACTAGTTTAGACCTCGAGATTGAGCAGTTTGATGTGAAGACTGTATTCCTTCATGGTGATTTGGAGGAAAAGATCTATATGGAGCAGTCAGAGGGTTTTGAAGTGAAGAGAAAAGAGCACATGGTTTGCAGGTTAAAGAAGAGCCTCTATGGTTTGAAGCAGACACCCAGGCAGTGGTATAAGAAATTTGATTCTTTCATATTGAATCATGGCTACTAGAGGACAGTTACAGATTTGTGTGTATATTTTAGGAGAATTTCAGATTCTAGCTTCATTATCCTTTTGCTTTATGTGGACGACATATTGATTATTGGTAAGGATAGTCAAATAATCGGTGGGCTAAAGAAGGAATTAATTAAATCTTTTGATATGAAGGATTTAGGCTCTGCACAACGAATTCTTGGTATGAATATTACTCGTGACAGGAAAACCAGAAAGTTGTGGTTATCACATGAGAAATATGTTGAACAGCTACTTGATGGATTCAACATGAAAGATGTCAAATCAGTCAGTACTCCTCTTGTTGGTCATTTCAAGCTCAACAAAAAGTTTTGCCCGACTACAGATGAGGAATAGAGTAAGATGGAAAATATTCCTTACTCTTCAGCTGTAAGGAGTTTGATGTATATCATGGTTTGTACTCGGCCAGATATAGCTCATGGAGTTAACGTTGTAAGCAGGTTTCTTTCTAATCCAGGGAAAGTTCATTGGGAATGTGTAAAGTGGATCTTAAAGTATTTGAAAGGTAGTTCCAGATTGTGTTTGAGTTTTGGAGGTTCGAAGACAGTATTATATGGTTTCACAGATGCGGATATGGCAGGTGATCTCGATCACAGAAAATCTACCTCTGGTTGGTTGTTTACTTTTGTAGGGGGCAGTATCTTGGCAGTCCATATTGTAGAAGTGTGTTGTTTTATCTATAACAGAGGTGGAATATATTACAGCTGCATAAGCCGGTAAAGAGATGATTTGGTTGAGAAGATTTTTGCAGGAGTTAAGCTTGCAGGAGGACAATTATCAAATCTTCATTGATAGTCAAAATGCTCTTGATTTGAGCAAGAATTCTACATTCCACTCCAGTACAAAAACACATTGATGTGAGATATCATTGTCTTAGAGAAGCCGTTGAGAAAGAGGAGCTGAAGCTACAAAAGATTCACACAAATAAAAATCCAACAGATTTTTTAACGAATACTATTTCCAAAGAGAAGACCAAGTTATGTCGGCGATTGGTCGGCATGAACTCTAGTTAAGTAGTTAAAGATTGGCATACCCCGTCATTGGGCTAGAGGGGGAGATTGTTGTGGGTCTAGCCCAAGATAAGGCCCACATGAAGTCTACATGAATTAGAATTCTATCTAAAAAATGGATTTGGATGATCTATTTGAAATAAGAATAGGTTTGGAGAACTCTATATATGAAAAACATTTCTTTTTTCGGATAAACAGTAACCCAACGATGCAGTAATCTGAGGGGGGAGAGAGAGAGAGAGAGAGAGAGAGAGAGAGAGAGAGAGAGAGAGAGAGAGAGAGAGAGAGAGAGAAGTTCAGATTCCGGATCGCTTGGTTGTTCGATTGCAGTGATTCAAAAGTCGTTGTCTTCAGAACGACGACGCCGTCGAGGGTGGTGCTGGTTTCTCAGTGGGTGTTGGAGATTGTTGGTGAAACGAGTTTTAGGGTTTTGATGCCCTAGAGGTAACATTGTATCTTTTTCTTGTGATTTCATCCTCAAGTTCAGGTGTAACTTGGAGGAATTGTACTCTTGATTTATAGTAAAATATTTTTCTCTGGATTGCCCCGTGGACGTAGGCATGATTTGCCGAACCACGTTAAATTTTGGTGTTTGCTTGCTGGTGGTATTTTCATCGGTGTCGTTGTTCGTTTAGCGTTTAATTTCGTAGATTAATCTCCATAAAACCCCCAACAGTAATGATCTCAATCTATGTTTTGCGTTGATGACAAATTTGGATTCTAAATGTGAACAGACACTATTATAAAGGTTATTTGCTAAATATAAAAACTTATTGCGAGTTTTATACAATTCCGAAGGTTATTTTTAGGTTACCTTTTATATTTTTGCTCTATTTCATAAAGCCTGGTCTATCAATTCATACAAGATAAGGTTGGACCATTTGAAATTTTCCAAGCAACTTACGATATAAACTGAAGTACTCATGCGATTGATAATTTGTAACTTCTTGTCGTGTTGTACAAAACTTATAGAGGGGCTTACAACATATTATAATAGAACAGAGTCTACAGTCAATACAATTATAGAGGGGTTACAAATCTGAAATTTTCAAGATGAAGTTGAAACAGTGACGTAAACTATCTAAGGATATGCTGACGTTGAACAAACAATACAATTACCGTTCATGATGTGGATAAGTGCGAACGCTGACTTGTAGTTTCTTTCACTATTACAGTTGGCGTTGTGAGCAGATTTCTTTCTAATCCAGGGAAAGTTCATTAAAAAGATGTAAACTGGATCTTAAAATATTTAAAAGGCAGTTCCAGATTATGTTTGAGTTTTGGAGGTTCGAATGCAGTATTATATGGTTTCGCAGATGTGAATATGACATGTGATCTCGATCACAGAAAATCTACCTCAGGTTGGTTGTACACTTTTGCAGGGGGGGCAGTATCTTGATAGTCCAGGTTACAGAAGTGTGTTGTTTTATTTATAACAGAGGCGGAATATATTACAGCTGCAGAAGCCGGTAAAGAGATGATTTAGTTGAGAAGATTTCTGCAGGAGTTAGGTTTGTAGCAGGACAATTATCAAATCTTCATTGATAGTCAAAGTTCTCTTGATTTGAGCAAGAATTCTACATTCCACTCCAGGATAAAACACATTGATGTGAGATATCATTGGCTTAGAGAAGCCGTTGAGAAAGAGGAGCTAAAGCTACAAAAGATTCACACAGATAAAAATCTAGCAGATTTTTTAACGAAGATCGTTTCTAGAGAGAAGACAGAGTTGTGTCGGCGATTGGTCGGTATGAACTCCGTTAAGGAGTTAAAGATTGGCATACCCTGTCGTAGGGTCTGGAGGGGGAAATTGTTGTGGGTCCAGCCCAAGATAAGGCCCACATGAAGTCTACATGAAATAGAATTCTATCTATAAGTGGATTTGGATGATCTATTTAAAATAGGAATAGGTTTGGAAAACTTTATATATGAGAAAGTTGTCTTTTGTTTTTCGGATAAACAGTAACCCGATGCTACAGTAAT
>NC_033801.1:125834093-125841593 GCF_001876935.1 Asparagus officinalis | reverse complement strand
AGTAAATTGGTTAATTTCATAGAAGATGAAGGGTATTTTTGGGAAATGAAAGTTTTTCTAGTACTCCTTCTTTTAAAGGGAGAATGATATTCAACTTTTGGATTGCCTACATGAAGTTGAATGTCGCACGTATAATTAGACGGCTTTAAATTACTACGTGTTTAGACACATTAAATTAGTCTCAACAATTTCTGTCTATACATACGTGGCTGCACTTAATTGACAATTTTATAGTTAAATTAACTGTTCATTCGTTTTTTTTTTCAAAAAATTGCATATTTATCATCTTATAATTTTTTTTGAACTGAAAAAGCAGGGTTAGAAGCCCTGCTCATATAAAGATTTTATTAATAGACATAAAATACTACATTACTAGATGAAAAAACCACATAGGGTGAAGCAAGTAAGGAGCGGACCTATGTCGTCACCTACCAAACTGGACCCGTAACGGAACCTCAACTAGATAGCACAAAGATACATACTTACATTCTAAAGTTCAGAAAAAAACATACTTAGAAACATAACAACTTAGTTTATGGGGTAGAAATATCAGTAGATAACCAACAAAAGGTACAATTCCCAGTGGCATCTGAGTTTAGAGGGCATGAGGAAGGCATTCCCCAGTGGCATCAGCGCTCTTATTAGCAAGCTCCTGGAGTCCAACACTTAAAGCCGCCCTGCGAAGTCTCCTTTCCAACCTCTCATCCGCAGCACCTGCCCAAAAAGTAGTATATCTACCTATATTAGAGGCAGTTAGTAGAGGATCAGGTTGTTCATCCTTAAAAATGAGTACATTTCTACTAAACCATATCCGCCAGCAAGTACAAGGCAACAGAATCTTCCAAATGATTTTTGCATCCTTACTAAGAATGGTAGATTTATGCCAGCAAGTACAAGGCAACAGAATCTTCCAAATGATTTTTGCATCCTTACTAAGAATGGTAGATTTATGAAAAAATATCAACTCCTCAACCGATTGCGGCCAACTGTTGGTAGGGATAGAGGGGAAAATGAGTGACCAGATAGCTTGAGCAAATGGGCATTTGATAAACAGGTGTTCGTGAGTTTCAACATCAGACTGACAGAAGGAACATCTAGGATCACATGTCCAGCCTTTAATAACCAAGTTTGCCTTCGTATTTAACTTCTTGTTAGTGATGAGCCAGAAAAGAACTTTGACCTTATTTGGGATAGGAGATCTTCTTAATAATTGTAAAATCTAATATGCCTTCTCCAAACTGAAGATGCCCAGAATTTTTTTCCTTTTTTTTGAGAGAGAGAGAGAGACATATATGAAGATGCCGAGAATTAGATTTTGTAAGTAACGTTTTAACATGGAAAAGGATGATATTTATTTTAGAATGCTGCCAAAATATCTGGGAAATTCTGAAAACAAGATAACAAAGACGAAGAAAAAAAATGGGAAGAGATTAAGATTCCACCTGATCAGTTCAGACCGTCAAAGTTTTGCCTGATAAATTAATATAAGCATCATTACACCACTAACCATGAATTAGATAGTAGTTTCACCAAGTAAGGACAACGTGACGTTTATGCATGACTTGGTCAACTAAGAGAACATGACTAACAAACACTCCTAACTTCTCTAGCATCATTATTTAGCAATCTCGGAAGCTTCTCACTAAATTCCTAAAATATATACAATATACTCCCTACCTAATAATTAGTAGGAGTGGATTAATTAAAATTAATTTGGGTTAATTGTGGGTAGACCCCGATGCTATTGTGAAGTTGAACTTACTATCCTTGTTGTTCTATTGTTGTAGATAGACCTCCTGAAAAGGGTTTATAAGAAAATTCAGTCAGAGGGTCTATTCGTAACAATAGATTTACAAGGAATTGGCAATAAGACAAGGGTCTACCTGCAATTAACCCATTAATCTCCATAGATTTTCATAGATCTGCTAGAAATTGCAACATGACATAAGTGGATCATCATAAGCAAATATATCAATTCCATGGAGGTCAATCGGAGAGAGTGGAGGCATCCAATCAATTTCATCGGTAGTGCCCAATGAACCGGAGGATTCTGCATCATTTTCTTTTTCTTTGGATATTGGATTCGGTCCATTCGGATCTAGATCCGAGTTGATAGTTTTGGACTCTAACTCGGTTGAGCGTTGAAGGCTAGAATCCATTTGGGCAATGCAAGAGTGTTCGTTGATGAAAATAACTTCATAGTCAGGTGGATAGCTTGAATTCTTTTGTCGAACTTGTTTCTTTGCTTCGCAATAAGGCGCATATGTGCATCTGTAATAGCATCTGTAGAGTTAAAAGGTAGAATTAGGATAGATTGTTCATTCTAGGTCATTATATGTAAAAACTTAGTTCATTTCTAGGTCATTAAATGTATAAGCTAGAAATATTTGATCTATGTGATTTTTGATTTCTATGAAGTTTGGAATGCATCAATCACGATAAACGATGGGATCACTAGTATCGATAGCCAAACATGTACTTTTACATGTGAGTACCTAAGTTAGTTACACCCTAGGTATATTGTAACCCTACCCTATATATATTCACCTCACCAACAATAGAAATGATCTTCTTTTGTTCTTTCTTGATACTTGGGCATGTTTGGCAAGGGGAATTAAGTAAATAAAAAGCGGGACAAAAAGAGAAAATACTTTCTCGTGAATGTGCTTTCTTATTACTTTCTATTTTACAAAATCTTGATTGGGTGTTAGAAAGTAAGAGGAGAGAAAACTGAGGTGGCAAATGATGTGAAACTTACTTTTTTCGTTCTGTTTGGTTATCATTAAAAGTAATAATAGAATGTGGACAAGCAAAATTGAAATGATACGTAAAAAAAGCTTAAAATATATTTTATCTTTTCTCTCTCTTCACTTTTCATTCACTTTCTTCAAAATTATTTGCATTTTTTTTCAGATAAATACCTTGGATGCTTCGAATTTTGAATGTTCTTCTGACCGTACTTCCTCCATTGATAGCCACCACCAAAAGGAGAACTAGTTATCACAACATTGCTCAAATTTTGCCCTCTTCTGAATTACGTTAAAATTGAAAAGCAAAGATATAAGTTATAAATTGAAAAGCAAAGAACCATTTTTCCTTGTGAATTAATACGATGCGTCCGTATAAATGGCACACTTTTGTTTAGTGTAGAGCAGAAGTATCTTCAGTACCTTTTCCTAGGCTCGTTTGGGTTCGGATCCTCTATCCGCAAACGCTTCGCCTTCTTATCGGATTTCGGGTCAATTTTCCTAGGCTCTTTCACAGAGTCCGCATTCTTCTCAACAGAGTTTAGCAAGATGAGGGCAGCTTCAATGGCTCTCATTACTCCTACACTGAATTCTCTTGCGCTCTCTGAGCAATCTTTGTTGACAATCCAAAGCTGAGCCATTAACTGCTGAGCTTTTGTGAGCTCTTTAGCTGCCAACTCCATGAAATCAATTATATATATGAACCTTTTTTTATAATTGAACAACTGATTTGAGTTAATAATCCTGAACTGAAGAGGTATATGTATGAGTTTGCAGAAGGTTCTGGGCTTAGGGCATCTCCAACCCAGCCCCATTTTGGTGCAAACAGTGTTTTTTGTTGCACTGTTCCTTCTCCAATCCAGCCCCAATTTCTGCTCCATTTTGGTGCAAATGAACAGTGCTGCACCAAATATGGCGTCGCACTGTTCATCCGCCCTATTACTGTTCACTTTTTTTTAAAAATTTTTACATATTTGTTTTTACCTCTCAATTAATATAAAAATAGATAAAAGGGAATAAAGTGAGAATATACTGAGAATTCTCAATTAATATAAAAATAGATAAAAGGGAATAAAGTGAGAATATACTGAGAATATTCTTTTTTGGTGTAAAAAATGGTGCAAAGGGAATAAAGTGAGAATATACTGAGAATATTCTTTTTTGGTGTAAAAAATGGTGCAATGGGTTGGATATGTCTTACTGTTTGATGTGACTTTTGCACTATTTTGATGCAAAATTTGCACCATTTTGGTGCAATGGGTTAGAGATGGTCTTAAAGAAGGCCTGTGTAAAGAAAATGACAGGATAAAAGAAAGAGTTAAATACAGAAAACCCTCATGAATTTTTAGGGAGTTGCAGTAAACCCCCATTAACATTTTTACACTAAAAATTTATTTTTCAATCTCCATATTAGCAGCATCAACTCTAATGTGTCACTGTTAAGCACATGACAAAAAAAGAAGACAGAAAATTTCTTCTTAGTCCCAAAAAGTAACATTTAAAAAAAATAGGTAAGTTTCAATTCGAGACTAATGAATTATTTTCATCTTTTTATTTGGCACGTCCTTGTTACACGAGATGTTAGAATCAGTAGTGTAATTTGGAGATTAAATGAGATATTTTCAAGTAAAATTTAGTGAAATAAAATAGTTCATCGGATTTTGTGCAACTCCCCAAAATTCATGGGAATTTAGTGTAATAATAAAAGTGATGAGAGTTTATTGCAACATCCAAAAGTTCATGGGGGTTTTCCGTAATTAACGCAAAAAATAATAGGAAATTTTTGTATAAGTAACAAGCAAGATCATTTTTAGCTTTAACGTGGACATTTTTGAATGGGAGCAGCATCAACTTGAGATTTATCGGTCTCATAAGACCGCGGTAACTTCGCCACTAAGAACTAAGAAGCTTCGATCTTAATTATATTTTCTGTACACAATTGAATTAGAGCAAATGCTAGCCACTCGCGCGTTGTGGCGGGGGGGTGCAGCGCACATGAGCCCTACGCCTACGCGTGCCTGTGGGTAGACCCCCTCATAGAGAGCAGTGGTAGCCACGTGCGCTCCTGTGGTCATGGATCCTGTTTCAATGAATCAGTTAGGACTAACCATAGATCTTGTTTGGTAAAAGAGTAAAGGGGGTTAGACTTCATCCTGGTAATCTTTTTCCTAACTTTAACCATGTTTCTCATCATATTAAAGTTTCATCTAGGTTAAAAGTTTAACTATATATATGGGGATAAACTTTAATCAAGTGAAGGGGTCGGATAAAAAGAGGTAAAAAAGTTTACGTTTGGTTCATTTAACATGCAGAATTATAAATAACCCAAAAAAAATTTCAAATCTTACTAAAAAGCTTCTTAAAATTACAAATATCCGTTGTCAAATAAGAAATTACAAACAACACCCAAACAATATCAAAACTACAAAAAAAATCAAAAATTATAAACTCCCTAAAAATTTAAAACTTACAAATAACACTGGAAAGTTCAAAACATACTATTAGGCCCTTGAATATTTTGAATTTGCAAAAACGGACCCTAAATTTTGAAAATTTAAAAAGGTATTCTCAAAAATCAAATTTCATAAAAACAAATTGAAAACTTCAAATCTAAATAGTAAAAGGAAAATATGGAAATGCAAAAAGCCCCAAAAGTTTTTCAAGTTGTATAAAATACCCTAAGACTAAAACTTTTAAAACACTGTCAAATAGTAGATTAAAAGTTCAAATACCCTAAGACTAAAACTTTTAAAACTTACAAAAACATAGTATCTTGGTACCAATCTGTCATGGAGTATCTTATTAATGAAGCTCAGAGTGCTTTTGTAAAGGACAGACAAATATCAAATAACATCTTGCTAGCTCATGAGCTTGTCAAAAGCTATGGCAAGAAGCATCTACCACCTAGGGTCATAATGCTTAATATTGACATTAGAAAAGTTTTTGATACTATCACCTGGAATTTTCTAAAAGATATGCTCAATGGACTAGGTTTCCCTAGTGTGATGACAAGATGGATTATGACTTGTATATCCTCCCCGAAGTATTCCATTTCTTTTAGTGACTCTCTTCATGGTTATTTTAAGGGTGAAAGAGATCTAAGACAGGATGACCCCCTCTCCCCTTATTTATTTATACTGGGAATGGAGTATCTCTCAAGGAATCTAGATTTGTTAAAACATGAAAGGAAATTCAAATTTCACCCAAAATGTGGTAATCTAAAGATTACTCACCTAATTTTTGTTGATGATCTACTCTTATTTGAAAAATGTGACCTCTACTCAGTGCAAAAGCTTTATCAATGTATCAGAAGCTTTAGTGCAACTACTGGTTTTGAAGCAAATCCTAATAAGTGCTCCATTTTCTATGGGAGAGTTGAAGATTCTGTCAAAGCTTCCATTCACAACTACTTGGGTTTCTCAGATGGTGTTATGCCAATCTAATATCTTGGAGCTCCTCTTATATGTAAAAGTTTGTCATATATGGAATGTAATCCTCTTTTCAATAAAATAACAAGCTAATTTCAAAATTGGTTAAAACATAGGAACCTGTCATATGCTGGAAGATTGCAGACTATTAAAAGTGTTATTCTAGGTGTTCAAATATACTGGACATCTAGTTATATCTTACCAGTCAAAGTCCTCCAGAAAATAGATGAGTTATGCAGGAATTTCTTATTGGAAAAATCTGATCAAGTCTTCAGGGTCCCTCTTGTTTCATGGGATAGAGTATATTTGGGGGAAAAGTAAGGAGGTTTAGGGAATTTTTCAGCTACTATCTGGAACACAACTTTTTCCCTGAGAACTCTATGGTATATTCATATCAACAAGGAGTTATTGTGGATTAAATGTATCCATGACACGTATTTAAAAAACATAAGCATTTGGCAAGTGAATGCAAGAGCTGGAGACTCATAGATGTGGAAACAACTGTTAAAAATTAGAGAGAAAGCCTTGAATTTCTATGGAGGAGTTGAAAATTTAAAACAACTAATCTGTTTTTGTTACAAAAACTCAAAAATACAAGTCTCTGCCTTGTATACTGCTCTCTCCCCTGCAACAATCAAGGTGTCATGGCATGACATGATTTAGGAGAGGATGAATTGTCCTAAGCATTCTTTTGTTTTTTGGTTAGCAGTCCAAGACAGACTCCTTACCCAGGATAAATTACTTAGGAGAGGAATTATCCATGACAATTATTGCTGTTTACGCTCAGGTGCAGGAATGAAAAGCCGCAATCACTTGTTCTTTGAATAAAATTTCTCAATGGATGTTTGGAATTGTGTTATGGAGTAACTTTAATATAATTGGAGAACTTTTGATTAGAATCTCCTCTTGAATCAGTACAGTACCAGGATGAGGGGAAAGGGCTTCAAACAAAGAGTTAAGAGAATGACATTATCTACTACAATATATAGCATTTGGTGTGAGCGCAATGCAAGAATCTTCAAGCAGAAAACCAGATGCACAGTCTAATTGGTTAGAGACATTAAAGTTGATATTATGACCATAATCCTCAACTGCCCTATACCAGTCGAAAACAGGGAATGACTACTCTCTTTGTAAATGTCTAGTTTTGAGATAGAAGGTTGGGTTGAATCCCATTTGTTTTGATTTTGTTTTTAGTTATCGCAATTACTGAGCATCTCAATGTACAAAAAACTTTACAAATTGGTGACTAAATAAAATTTCTTCATTGACCAAAAAATACATTGGAAGCATAAAAGTCTTAGATATGCTTTCTAAGTGATATT
>NC_033801.1:125822316-125834083 GCF_001876935.1 Asparagus officinalis | reverse complement strand
CACAATGTTTGACCCTCAAATCTTCATATTTCTAACCTAGAACCTAAAATTAATTGTTTTAAATAACACTCCAATATTTTTAATTTACACCTCCAAATCTGTTGACTTAATTTACTAGCTAGGCTGATAGCAATAAGTATGAAAAGACCCTATGAAACATTACTTAAAATTGTATTTAAAATGCAGATTAGGGTTGGCAAACCGTATCCGTATCCAAAGAAATATCTGTAACCATATCCGTTAGGATACGAATATGGTTACTCAAATCTGCAACTGATAGGATAGGGTTACAGATATGGTTTTATAGTGAAATATCTAGACCCGTATCCGAATACATATTAGTCATATTGTTATAATGGTTTTGGTCTTTTAGATTATGGATATGAGGTTAATTTTGACAATCAAGATATTTAATCTTAGCTTTTCGGATATAATGAACATATTAATGAAACTCTTTTGTATCACATGAACTATATTTTTTTCTACAATATCCATGTTTCTCATATCCACTTTATATCCACATGTATATCCTCTTATATATCTGAATGTATATCTGTATCCGTGTCCGATTTTAGCGGATATGGACATGAATTTTCCTTATTGAGATATATTTGTATCTGTATCGGAAATGAGTAAGCGCATATGGATATGGTAAGCATCATATCCGAGCCATATCTGAACCGAATCTACCCTAACTTCCTGTACTAATGCCCAATTGTTGGATAGATGCCTCATAATTTTATTCATTCAGATGGATCCCGTAAGGAAATTTCTTTAACTCTTTTATCCTTAGTGGGTCTACTTATCAAAAATAATTTCCCTTTGATCCGCTTTGGATAAGTGAAAAAAAGGTCTCTCCACAATAATGGAAGTTTGAGATCCCTCTGCAATTGGATGATAGTATGGAAGATCAATCCACAATTACCAATTTTAAAATTGAAAGGTATATGTACTACTATGTTAAATACTACTACATTAAAACCCTACTGGGGATACCCAAAAGTTTGAAGGACATTTCCAATCAAAGTAGAAGAGTAAAGAGTATATTGGTAATTTTGCACTTGAAAGATTTTTCTACTTTCTTTTTTCTCTTTTCTTATTTCTAGAAATTTCTAAATTATGAATGAGAATATGATTGTTTTTACAATAATTTATATTCATCATTTTCTTATTTCTAGAACATTCTAAATTATGAACTAAAATAGATTTTGAAGAAGCATGATTAAATATTAGTCAAGTTATATGTTACAAGAGATTAAACTATAAATGATAAGTTTCTTTTCTAAAATGGTTATTAAATACATGTCAATGCAAAGTCTACGGATTAAAGAATTAGCCATGATCACTTTAAAGACTACTTTTGATTTTAAATAGTTGAATTTTTTTAACGACTCCTTGTAATTTTTAGAATTATTGGGATTAAAGTGTTTTCTACATTGATTTCGGCTGATATTTAGTAAGGGGCTGTTTGTTTGCCTAAAAAAGAGGGAAATCAAAGAAAATGAAACCTATTTCTAAGAAAAATAAGTTTTAAGATTGTTTGGTTGGCTAAAAAAAAGGAAATCAAAGAAATAGAGATGAGATGAGATGAGTTGTCACCTTATTATAGGATGATGTGAGTGATTTTTTAAGAAAACTTATTTTGATGTTGTTTGGTTGGCGGAAAAATTAAGAAAATGAATTATAAGAAACATATTTCTTGTATTAGGTTGTTTTCTTTTGTTTGGTTATTTCTTAAAAATAAGAAAATAGATGAGATGAGATGAGTTGTCATTATATTATTGGATGATGTGACCCACACTTAAGGAAATTGTTTTCCTAGCTTTTTGGGAGGAAAACAAAGAAATAAAATGTTAATGAGATGAGATGAGTTGTCACAATCTTATTGGATGATGTGAGTGATTTTTAAATATGAGATGAGATGAGTTGAGTGATGTTGTGGATGAAAATAATATTTTATTAGATGTGGTGGATGTGATGAATGAGTTGTTGGATGAAAATAATATTTTATTAGATGTGGTGGATGAGTTGTTGGATAAAAATAATATTTTATTAGATGTTGTGAGTGAGTTTTAGGGATGGAAATGTATAAAATTGTACTTTTTGAGATTTCTTGATTTTCATTTCTATTTTTTGGTTTTTTAGGAAATAACCAAACAGGCCCTAATTGGAAAACTACTCACATGCTCGAATAAGATTATAATATTACATTTTTATAAAATTATATTTTAACTATTTTGGAATTTGATACAAAAAATAAGAAACTAATAAAATATAATTCGCTCTTTTTAAATAAAATTTAGAATAAATAAGTTAAATATCTATGGCACGTGCAATAATGCTAGTTAATATTAGGGGCAGTTTGATTGGATGGAAATGGAGTTGTAAAAATATATAGAGCAACCAGATCATTTGTATATACATTATTTGGTTTGCAACTTTATGATTAGAAAACATAAGTAGGTGGACTTGCATTAGTAGAAAAAACTTGAAATAAATGCTATAACCAATTTAGTATGAGGAAAAGCTACAAGCTTCAACGAAGAGAATTAAAAGAATAAAAATAACCAACCCCTTCTTAACCTGCCAAACACAACAAATTTATATAAGGATTAAAGTGAGTTAACCCTCCATAATTTGCCAAACATAAAAAATATAGAAGAGTTAAGTTTTTTTTTTTGTTACAAGAGAAGTAACAAAGTTAGGATAATAGGACAAGAAATCTATAGTTTTTTTTTTGGTCAATGAAAAAATGCTTTATTCATTTACCAAATATATGGAATTTATGTACATCACAGTCTCCAATTGAGAAAACAGAGTTTCTAACAGAAAGCTATCTACTTACAAGGATATTATCCAATCCCTATATTCATCTAAGATAGAACTATTTAGGCAAATAGTTAAGATATCAAATTTGATATTCTTAACCAAATGAGCAGCACCTGTAACTCCTTTTTGAAAAAATCTGTTATTCCTTTCTATCCACAATCTGTACACAGTAGCCGCAAGAGCTAACCTCCTAACATTTGTTTTGAATCCATTCCCCCTTTGTCTGGTGTAGAACCAATTCATGAGCAATTCCCATTCACAAGATTGCCAAGTCATTCTAAGCCAGTCCATGATGGCTAACCACACCTCTCTTGAAAATGGACAATCAAAGAACAAATGGTTTCTTGTTTCAGAGGCAGTTCCTGCACATAGTAGGCATATATTTGAATTAATGGTTCCTCTTCTCATCAACCTATCCTGTGTGAGTAATCTGTTCTGCACAGTAAGCCACAGAACAAATGTGTGCTTCGGATAATTCAGCTTTCCCCATACTGTGTTGTACCAAGGAACAATGTGTGAACCAGGGGAGAAAACAGAGCATACTGTAGATAACTGCAATTTAGAATCTTTATAGCAAGCACTGAGAGTCTTCTTCAAGTTGTCAATCCCTCCAGTAACAGCCACAGCTCTGTCCCTACACTTAATCAGCTGTTTCCACATCCAAGAATTCTCTTTTTTAGCCTTTACGTGCCATATATCCCAATGTTTTAAATAATTCCCATGGATCCATTTCACCCATAAACTTTCCTTGTTAACATGTATATACCATAGGCTCCTTAATGCTGAAGACAGATTCCAAATAGAAGCAGAGAAAACTCCCAAACCACCCTGTTTTTTCCGATAACAAACTTTATCCCATGAGACCAATGGGATTCTGAAAGTAGTATCAGACTTCCCCCATAAGAATTTCCTGCACAGCTCATCTATCTTCTGAGTGACTTTGACAGGAAGAACAAAATTGGTTGTCCAGTAATTTTGAACACCTAATATCTCACTTTTGATCACTTGAAGCCTTCCTGCATATGATAGATTACTATGTCTAAGCCACTTCTGAAACTGACCAGAGATTTTATCCAATAATGGGTTACAATCTATGAATGTTAACCTCTTACAGATGAGAGGTACACCCAAATACTTGAATGGAAGAGTCCCTTCAGAAAACCCCAGCATACTTGTAATTGCTGTTTTGGTATTTTCATTCACACCTCCAAAGTAAATTGAGCATTTGCTCAGATTAGCCTCCAGACCAGTAGTAGCACTAAAATCCTTCACACAATGATAAAGTTTTTGGACTGAATATAAGTCTCCCTTGGCGAAAAGCAGCAGATCATCCGCAAATATTAGGTGGGATATTTTGAGCTTGCCACACATAGGATGATATCTGAACAATTTATCTTCCTTTAAAAGCTCCAATTTCCTTGATAAGTATTCCATCCCCAAGATGAACAAATATGGAGAAAGGGGGTCTCCCTGCCTTAAACCCCTCTTACCCTCAAAATAGCCATGAAGAGATCCATTTAGGGAAATAGAAAATCTAGGGGAAGAGATGCAAGCCAAAATCCATTTGACCATCACTCTAGGGAAACCCAGGCCTTCAAGCATTTTCTTCAAAAATTTCCAGTTAACTGTATCAAAGGCCTTTCTAATATCAATACTCAACATAACTCTTGGTGAAATCCCCTTCCTACTGTAGCTTTTAGCAAGCTCATGTGCCAAGGAGATGTTACTGGAAATTTGTCTACCTTTGACAAAAGCACTTTGAGCATCATTCACTATGCTCCCCAAGATTGGTCTAATCCTGTTAGCTAGAATTTTGGATATGAATTTATAGATGCAGTTACAGCAGGAAATAGGCCTATAATCAGAGGGAGAAACTGGGCATTTTATCTTAGGAATAAGAGTGATAGAGGTAGAGTTTACCATTCCCAGCATTTTACCATTTTTAAAGAATTCCTCAATAGCCAAAATCACCTCCTGTCCTATCACAGACCAGGCAGACTTATAGAAGGCAACTCCATACCCATCAGATCCTGGTGCTCCTATCACAAGAAATCTATAGTTTTGGAGTCAAATCTCGGATAAGACCGGACTTCGTGCTCACGACGCAACTAAGTCCCCACGATGGAAACTTTACTTTCACATGCTCGATCTTAATTAAATGTTTAAGGTCATAATTGAATGGTGTGAATTCACACAAAATTTTGATCATACAATGAAGTTTGAGAGCGACTCAATACATCATATTCTAGGTAGATATAAGGAGAGTCAGTATGTTCTGATCATCAGGTTGAATCAATCAAGTTAATTTCTTGTGATGAAATTGCCCATGGATTTTCTTTTTTTTTTTTTTTGTCAATGAAAATTTTTTATTCACTAACCAAGTATGAAAAGTTTTATGTACATCAGATACTCAGTGTTCATAACTGAGATTACAAAGAAAATCTAAATGAATATCATATAAAAAACACAGATATTCAAATGACAGAAACCCTCAAAACAACATCACTACTTGCAATTGAAGGGGTGTTGAGAATGGATGTGAGGACATCAAATTTGATATCTCTAACCAAAACATCCGCACTTCTAGACCTCTGCTGAAATAGCCTCAAATTCCGCTCTCTCCAAATGAAATATATAGTGGTAATCAAAGCCATTTTCTTGAGATGTTGCTTTAACCCCCTTCCCTTCAACCTGTAAGCATACCAATTGACTATCTGAGACCAATTGCAAGATCTCCATTTAAAACTCAGCCAGCTCATGATACAGTTCCAGACATCCGCCAAAAACACACAGTCAAAAAACAGGTGGTTTCTTGTTTCACTGGCTGCTCTAGAGCAGAGAATACAAGTGTTTTCATTGATGACACCTCTCCTATGAAGTCTGTCCTATGTGAGAAGCCTGTCATGAAATGCAAGCCAACTAACAAAAGAATGTTTAGGGATGTTTAAACCCCCCAGACTGTCTTGAACCATATCACATCATTTACGGTAGGATGAATTGCATAATATAGTTCAGAAAGCTTTATTTTAGCACCCTTCCAACAAGAACTGATTAGGCCTTTCAAATTGTCCACTCCACCAAACAAAACCAAAGCTTTATCCCTCACCTTTAACAATTGTTTCCACAACCAAGAATCACCAGATCTTGCTTTGACCTGCCAGATATCCTCATGCTTTAAATAGACACCATGAATCCATTTAATCCACAGAGACTCCTTTTTGATATGAATATCCCAAATGCATTTCAGTGCTGAAGCTGTATTCCAACTAAGAGCTAAAAAAATCCCCAGACCTCCTTTCTTTCTCCCCATGCAAACTCTCTCCCATGCAACCAGAGGAATTCTGAGAATTTGACCTGATTTTCCCCACAAGAAGTTCCTTCATAACCCATCCATTTCCTTGAGAACACTGGCTGGAAGAATATAATTTGATGTCCAGAATATTTGAACACCAAGGATTACACTCTTTATTATTTGCAATCTACCTGCATAGGACAAATACACATGATTCAACCATTTTTGAAATTGCCCTGAGATCTTTGAGAGGAGGGAATTACAGTCCATGTGAGACAATTTCTTTGTTGTGAGAGGAACTCTCAGATACTTGAATGGAAAAACACCTTCAGGGAATCCCAAGTATCTGTTAATGGAAGATTTTTCCTATGGATTTTCTTGCCTACATTAGAAAGACATGTTCTGTTTGTCATTATTTTGAAATTTTATGCTAAGCCTTGGGTTCGATTAACTCATTGGTTAAAGATTATTTTCTTTGTAATTAAAGAGGTTATTTCATAATTGTTACAAATTTGATTAGTAAACCCCCTTACATTGATGAATTCTTTTTAACGAGCACAAGAAAGGATTTTGTACATCCATGATTGTAAAGAACTCCTACAATTGGTTATGTGGATTAATAGGATGAGTTTTATTGGGACCCATAATTAAAAGAACTTTTTATATAATCTATATAATGAATATCATTCATGAGGTTCACTAAGTAAGAAGTTGTGATTGATAAGTGTTAGAAAGTAGTTCGTACAATATATATCTCTTGTTTGAATAATAACAAACTCTCATTTGTTATTGATGATTATTTGAGATGACATATTACAGATATAAATAGGTATACGAAAGATACAAGACGATACAATGAAAAAATCAACACTCATGTTGATTTTAGCCATCTCACCATTAATGGTTATAAGGACATCATCGATGATCATAAGGACACCATCTATGATCATAAGTCAATCGATATTTCACAGTGCACAGTCAAAGAAAAATAGAAACATGAATCACTCCATCGATGGTCTATAGTGAATCATTAATGACCAGCTATACAATCAATGGACTACAGTGCACACTCGATAATTTCTAGAAACTAGATTTCAGCCCATCAATGGTTTACAGGGGTAATCATCAGTGATGTATAGGGGACCATCGATGGTCAAGATTGCCCATCAATGGTGACAACACATTTTGTTAGATTTTGTGATTTAATCTCAATCATTTGTTGACCCCTTTCATCTTCAACTTTTACTATGGTTCCTATATCTTTTTCTTTTGTTATCAGAGGCTGTATAATATGGGAAGAGATCATATTCTGGAGAGTTCTTTTGCAATAAGATAAAGAGAGATTTTATTCTAGGATTTGTGTGATGAGTTGATTTGTAATTTAATCTCAGGAACCTCATCAAACTATTTCTCGTCACACTCAGTATCTTCGAATCGTTTTAGAGAGGAGAGTTGCCTTTGGATTCAATATCATCATCACTCCTTCATCGAGCTTCGCTTCAATTCTTTTGAAGAACAGTTTGCTTAAAATGGGCTGTAAAATCTATAACAAACCTGTTCACCGCACCCCCTACCATGATTGGTTTGTGATTGGTTTAGTTTTTTGCTTTTATTTTGATACTATTTCCAATGCGAAATCCGTGTTGTAGTGAAAATCTATATCAAGCCTATTCACTATGTTTTAGTGAAAATCTATAGCAAATCTGTGTTTTAGTGAAAAATCTATTCTCGGCTTGCATCTAAGATCTAACAATAAGTTGTAGAGGTTCCTTATAATCAAGGATGTAGAAGATCTCTACTTCTTTTTAACCCGCATTTCAAAAAGAGTTGTGTGTTTGTACATCCTTGATATCATTTTAATTGTATGTTTAATGCGATCAACCTGAATAGTTATAGAGCTGATCAAATCTTGTACAATATTTGAACTATTTCTACTAAGGGGTTGTTTGGTTCGCTTAAAAGACCTTTGGAAACCCATTTCTGGGTCTGACACCGCCTCCACATCGGATTTTTTTCCACCCATTTCTTTTCCTGACTTTGGTTCGTTGGCGTTGAAGGGGAGAAACAAGGGTGAAAACGCTGCCACCTCAGACTTTTTTCTCTCCCCGATTTCCTTCCCCAACCGAGAGAAATTAAGGAAAACTCTAGCCACCTCTGACAATAGATCTCTCGTTTCTCTCGTTGATTTCTTTAGTGATGCTAGGGTTACCTCATTGCTCTCCTCCCGCCAGAAATCTCTTGCGGCCTTCTTCGTCGATGCTGAAATTGACTCATTCACCTTTCTCTCTCCTCCATCAGATTCATCTCCTCTTCCTCTTCAATTTATAGCTTCGGCGACAACAGCCATGAAGCTCTCGATCTCTCCTCTCCGCTCCTTGACGCCTACGAGCCCACAAAAATCCTAAATATGCCCTCCTCGATCATCAGCGTGGCAGCGGGTCACAATCATTCTCTTGCGGTGATGACCGATGACGAGGTCTGTGCATGGGGGAGAAACGTTGAGGGCCAACTTGGGAGAGGTGACAACTCCCCAAGGTCGATCCTTTCCCTCATTTTCTCCTTTGTTTTAGGTTTAATTTCAATAAAATCATAATTCACACTTGTTTGAGGTCCTACAACGGAATGTAATGAGATTTGGTAGAGTTGAATAATCAAGTTTTAGATTGGCTTAAATATTTTGAACTTTTACCTATCATGGAGCGCTTAATTAACTAATTATCTAGAAATGATAGAAAGTTGCATGGAAAATCCGAGACATTTTAGATGCTTGAATTGTTCAAAGGAAGTCTCAGCTAACATGCATCTGAGGATGGAAGTTTTTGATGATTATTAGGTTTTTGGTTGCAATTTGTGCTCGTCGTCGAGCTCCCGTGGATGTTTTTTGTTACTGTGCTGATTCTAGTGATATGTTAGTTCTAGTTTAGCCCCAGTTAGTTCTAGTGACTCTCGTGTTATTTCTAACTGATGTCATGTTAGTTCTAACTTCCAGCTAATATTATTTCTAATATAATTGTTCACTTCTAGTGGTATGTTCCTTCTAGTTGAGTCCTGTTAGTTCTAGTGGCTCTCGTGTTAGTTAGTTCTAACTTTCAGGTAGTGTTATTTCTAATATAAGCGTTAGTTCTAGTGGTCTGTTAGTTCTAGTTGAGCCTCTGTTAGTTCTAGTGGATCTCATGTTAGTTCTACCTGATATCGTATTAGTTCTAACTTACAGGTAGTATAAGTGTTAGTTCTAGTGATATGTTAGTTCTAGTTGAGCCTCTGTCAGTTCTAGTAGTTCTCGGGTTAGTTCTAGCTGATGTCGTGTTAGTTCTAACTTCCAGGTAGTGTTATTTCTAATATAAACATTAGTTATAGTTGAGCCTCTGTTAATTCTAGTGGTTCTCGTGTTAGTTCTAGCTGATGTCGTGTTAGTTCTAACTTCCAGTTAGTGTTATTTTTAACTTCTCGTGTTTGTCTACAATGGGGGTAATCTTACCATGGTAACCACAAACACTTTTTCCTACCCACTTTAACACCAACCAAACACAAGAAAAATGAGAAATATCAAATCAGCAAAAGTTTTCCCTTTTTTCCATGCAATCCAAACACAAGAAAAGTAAATACATTGGTTTTCTACCATATTTTACATGCGAACCAAACCAAATCAATCAATTTCTTGGAAAAGTTTGAAAAACTCAAAACTTGAGTTTCTTTACATGGAATTGCATTTCCTTATATCTAGAAAACGAACCAAACAGCCCCTATGTTTTTATTGTTTGCCTTGATCGATCATGTGTGTACTATTTAAGCTAATTTAAAATCATTAAAATACACTTTATGTTTTTCTTCTTTTCTACAGCACTTTTCAGTAGGATCAGAACGATGCGCATAGTGAACTGTTTGGGGAGAAAATTGATTGTTTCATTGCGGGATTCATTACAAACTTCAGACGTTTACAACGAAAATAAAAATTAGTCTTTTTATAAGACTTTTACACAATGAAAACAAAACAAAAGTACAATTCTCTTCAAACAGCGCAGAGATCGTTTATCGGTCTTCTGCTTGCGTGGGATCTTGGCCTGTGACGGGGATGTTGATATCCGTGGACCACCGTCGATCAGATCTGATTATTGAAAAATCGGGCAGAGCTTCGTTGATTCGCAAAGGAATCAAGAAACCGTAGCGCTTATCTCGACAACGATGAGATAATTGCTCTTCTTAAGATTATCGCAACAGGATAATCTTAAGAAACGGACCCGGGGAACTGCAGATCTGACGAGCTCCTCTTCTTTATGCCGACGAACTCGATCAGATCTCTCCTCCTCCTCCTCCTCTTTGAAATTCATGCACTTTTGATCTTCAATCCGGCAGGGCTTCGCCAACGCTCGAGAATTCCAGATCTTAAAAAAATGAAGGTCCCGGGGCTGTATTTATAGGCTCCGGAGAATCCAGACGGTTAAAACCACATAACAGCCAAAAATCCCATTTTCAGGGTCTAAGACACCCTTGGGTGTCTCAGCGAGGACGAGACACCCTTGGGTGTCTCGGCTTTGGCCGAGATACCTTGGGGTGTCTTAGCTTAGGCTGAGACAGTCCGTTTTGCGCGCTTGTCCATTTCCACCGTAACTTCTTCATCCGAACTCGGATTTAAGTGATTCAAAGTGCGTTGGAAAGCCGACGAGGAGATCTACATGCTCCCATGATTGGGTCATCTGTAGAATAAATGAGATATGAAGGGAGTTTCGCCTTTTGTAAGCGACACGAGGCTCCCGGTCAGTTCGTATCCTCATTATTCTGAAACTCCGTCGCTTCACGTAGTTCGTCGATTCACTTCAAGCGTTCGTCGACGTCAATCAAGCTTCCGTGACTTGAATAGTGATGTTCATCGTCTTCTCTTAGCTTCGAGCTGTTCGTGGAGACCTATAGGTAATTTTCGACGCCTACATGAACAGACGTCCTGAGTCAAGCTGTTGAGTTTGTGGGGTGATCATTTGAACCTTTCATTCCGTCATGTGTGCTTTCTCCCCCATTTTTGTGCCGTATATTAATATTCTGATAATGTTCCTACTCATATTTTTTGATGCTATACTTGAATCATTTGCAATTAAAACCGCTGAAGGACATTGTTCAAGTCACTGTCCTATCGTCATTTGACTACTTGAGACTTATTATAACCAATAAAGAATGGTACTTGGTAGCAACATACCATTGAAGATGACGTGGGAAGATTGACGTAAGCTACCAAGCCGTACGTGACGATGCGAAAATTAAACATATACAATAGTGGTCTCATCGTGTGGATGGATAGGAAAGCAAACATTTTTCTAAAACACTTTCTAGCTGGCATGATAGCAATAAATATGAGAGATTATATAACACAAAAAGTAAACAATAACCACAATGAGTTTGACGAAAGGGTTTTTTGTCTTTAGACCAACTTACTCTACTTTATCAGTAAACCAACCTATTTTTTTTAGTACCTGTCAACCCAATCATCCCAATCATCTTTATGTATTTATCTTTAAACCCAAATAGAATAAATTAAAGTTAGTATATACTGTATTTGTACTATAAAGTGGTAAAAAACCGAATATACCCCTCAATATCCATAAAACTTTCTCCGTTTTCTCTCCTTCTTCTGTGCTCCCCCCCCCCCCCCCCCCC
>NC_033801.1:125814539-125822306 GCF_001876935.1 Asparagus officinalis | reverse complement strand
CTCTTCTTCCCTCTCTCTCTCCATAATTTTTGTCCTTAAAACAGTAAAAAGGGGGAGAGTATCCAGTCTCTCGCGGTCTGCTGATCGTCGCCGGCATCCACTGAAGATGCCCGAGACTCAAGAGCAGCAATCCTCCTGATGCCGCCGCCACCGTCAAGTGATACGCTCCTCCCTCTCAACGGTAAGCTTACCGCCCCTTATCCTTTGTCGAGTTGTTTGCTGACTCGTGATTCGATTCGATTCGATCCAGAATCGCTCTCTCAATCGCCGAAAATCCTCATATACTTATTTTATGAAGATTTTTTTTTTGTTTATTGTGTTCGTCAATGTTCAATTTGATTGTTGTAGATGTTTTTCGATCTAGGGTTTGGAAATTGAAATAGTAAGTTTTTATTTATTTATTTTTTTGAATTAGTGAGATATGCAGTAATGGAGGTTGTAAGTGGAAAATGCGTGAGAGATATCAAAGTGTGTGAATTATTTGTTTTGTCAAGAGGTGGAGGTTGTAAGTGGAAAATGCGTGAGAGATATCAAAGTGTGTGAATTATTTGTTTTGTCAAGAGGAAGATTTGTATGTTAGTGGAAAATGCGTGAGAGATATCAAAGTGTGTGAATTATTTGTTTTGTCAAGAGGAAGATTTGTATGTTATAGGGTTTTCAAAAAAAGGAAAAAAATAAAAAAAATCAAATGTATTAGGTTTATAGACAACTAAAGTTGTCTTATGTTTTGTGTTAATCTCCATTGTATATATTTATGTCATTTAGTCATGTTTATTGTTGAGCTAAATTTTTTATTTTCTTACAGATTTGGTTTTATGAGCTTGTGGGAAATTTAAGCCTTTGCATAGGAGCAGAATCCCTACCACCTAACCTAAGCTTCTACAAGGGTCCGGGATTTTTATGGAGAAGTGCAGTGCAAGATTTTATTAGAGACCCGGATAATATTTCGTGTGTATAAATATATGTTTGGAAATTGATTTGTAAAGTATTTGTATAAATATATGTTTGTCAGGATGAAACCTATAGGACTGTTGTTGGAATTGGTTGTTTAAAGTTCCGCCATAATTCTGAGACGTTGTATATAGTTTGTCAATTGTATTCTTCGGTTAAATTATTAGTGTTTTGTGGTTTCTGTGGTATAGCACATTATCATGTAAGTATAGAACGTTATACTGTAAGTATAGCATGTTATCCCACTACACTTACAGTGTAATCCGCTACACTTACAGGATAACTCGCTATACTTGTAATGTAACCCGCAACACTTGTATTGTAACTCGCTACACTTACCGTGTAACCCGCTACACTTACAGTGTAAACCACTACACTTACAGTGTAACACGCTATACTTACAAGATAACCCGCTACACTTACAGGATAATCCTCTACACTTACGATGTAACCCGCTATACTTACAGGCTAACCCACTACACTTACAGGCTAACCCGCTACACTTGCAGTGTAACACGCTACACTTGTAGTGTAACACGCTACACTTGTAGTGTAACACGTAAGTGTAACACGCTACACTTACGTGTGAGTATGTTTTTTGTAACACGCTACACTTACGTGTGAGTATGTTTTGTAACACGCTACACTTGCAGTGATTATGTTTTGTAACACGCTACACTTGCGTATGAGTATGTTTTGTAACATGCTACACTTACGTGTGAGTATGTTTTGTTAACATGTAAGTGTAACACGCTACACTTACGTGTGAGTATGTTTTGTAACACTCTACACTTACGTGTGAGTATGTTTTGTAACATGCTACACTTGCAGTGAGTATGTTTTGTAACACGCTACACTTACATGTGAGTATGTTTTGTAACACGCTACGCTTACGTGTGAGTATGTTTTGTAACATGCTACACTGCAAGTGTAGCGGGTTATACTGTAAGTGTAGCGGGTTATCCTATAAGTGTAGCAGGTTACATTGCAAGTGTAGTGGGTTATCCTGCAAGTGTAGCGGGTTATCATGCAAGTGTAGCGTGTTACACTGTAAGTGTAGCGTGTTACACTGTAAGTATATCGGATTAGCCTGTAAGTGTAGAAGGTTACATTGTAAGTGTAGCGGGTTACACTGCAAGTGTAGCGGGTTACACTGCAAGTGTAGCGGGTTACACTGCAAGTGTAGCGGGTTACACTGTAAGTGTAGCGGGTTAGCTTGTAAGTATAGCGGGTTAGCTTGTAAATGTAGCGGATTAGCCTGTAAGTGTAGTAGGTTACATCACAAGTGTAGCGGGTTATCCTGTAAGTGTAGCGGGTTATCTTACAAGTGTAACGTGTTATACTGTAAGTGTAACAGGTTACACTATAAGTGTAGCGGGTTACACTGTAAGTGTAGCGGGTTACACTACAACTATAACGGGTTATCCTGTAAGTGTAACAGGTTACATTGCAAGTGTAGCGGGTTATCCTGTAAGTGTAGCGGGTTACACTATAAGTGTAGCGGGATAACGTGCTATACTTACGGGATAACGTGCTATACTTACGGGATAACATGCTATACTTACATGATAATATGCTATACGTACAGTATAACATGCTATACTTACAAGATAACGTGCTATACTTACAGAACGTTCTATACTTACATGAGAATGTGCTATACCACAGAAACCACAAAATACCAGTAATTTAACTGAAGAATACAATTGACAAACTATATACAACGTCTCGGAATTATGGCCGAACTTTACACAACCAATTCCAACAGCAGTCCTATAGGTTTCATGCTGACAAACATATATTTATACAAATACTTTACAAATCAATTTCCAAACATATATTTATACACACGAAAAATTATCCGGGTCTCTAATTAAATCCTACACTACACTTCTCCGTAAAGATCCCGGACCATTGTAGAAGCTTAGGATGGGTGTTAGGGATTCTGCTCCTACGTGAAGGCTTAAATTTCTCACAAGCTCATAAAACCAAATCTGTGAGAAAATAAAAATTTTAGCTCAACAATAAACATGACTAAATGACATAAATATATACAATGGAGAATGACATAAAACATAAGACAACTTTAGTTGTCTATAAACCCAATACATTTGATTTTTATTTTTTTTCCTTTTTTTGAAAACCCTAACATACAAATCTTCCTCTTGACAAAACAAATAATTCACACACTTTGATATCTCTCACGCATTTTCCACTTACAACCTCCACTACCGCATATCTCACTAATTCAAAAAATAAATAAATAAAAACTTACTATTTCAATTTCCAAACCATAGATCAAAAAACATCTACAACAATCAAATTGAACATTGACGAACATAATAAACCAAAAAAATCTCCATAAAATAAGTATATGAGGATTTTCAGCGATTGAGAGAGCGATTCTGGATCGAATCGAATCGAATCACGAGTCAGCAAACAACTCGACAAAGGAAAATGAGAACTCATAAGGGGCGGTGAGCTTACCGTTGAGAGGGAGGAGCGTATCACTTGACGGTGGCGGCGACATCGGGAGGATTGCTGCTCTTGAGTCTTGGGCATCTTCGGCGGATGCCGGCAACGATCAGCAGACCGCGAGAGACTGGATACTCTCCCCCTTTTTACCGTTTTAAGGAAAAAAAATATGGAGAGAGAGAGAGAGAGAGAGAGAGAGAGAGAGAGAGAGAAGAGGAGAGAATGATTAGGGGGAAGCACAGAAGAAGGAGAGAGAACGGAGAAAGTTTTATGGATATTGAGGGGTATATTCGGTTTTTTGCCACTTGATAGTACAAATACAGTATACGCTAATTTTAACTTATTTTATTTGGGTTTAAAGATAAATACATAAAGATGATTGGGTTGACAGGTACTAAAAAAAGTAGTTGGGTTTAATGATAAAGTAGAGTAAACTGTTGGGTCTAAAGACAAAAACCCCTTGACGAAAATATATAACGGATGCCTTCAGTGCTGTGAGTGCTAATTTTGGGTTGTCAACAAACATTTTAAATTTCTCTTCTTCTATATAGAATGTATTTTTCCAAAGGAAAAGATTATAGTTGTTATTTGTATCTTTTCTTAGTCCTACTTTATTTCAATTATTTCACTGATTAGACTTCTTAATTTTCACAGTTTCTTTTAGGGTGTGATTGGATATCATTGAACAAATTTTGTGTTGCTGGGGTGAACTAATTAAGGTGAATTTGGGGAACTTTTCTGTAAAACCTCAAAAAAATTTGAATATTTTGTGATAAATAATAATAAATATGTTATATATTATAAATAATATATTATGATGTTTAAGTATGCTAGGAATTGGTTTGAAATTAATTCAATGTATATATGTATATATATAAGAGCAAATGCACAATTCATGCTCGATGTATAAATCTGGAAATTTATGACCAGCGAAGCGATTTTGTATTTTTATCACAGATTTAGTTAGAATTTGGAAAAACTTAAAGACAAAAGTTGTATGTATCTTCAAGATCTTTCCAACAAGTATTAGATCAACTCATTCTGATATTAGACGTGAAAGTTATGGCCAAAATACCAAAGATCATTTTTCTAGTCAGATTAGGATTCCTGGTTCAGATCAAACTGGTTTATTTCAGGTTTGTATATATATAAATATGTGTTTTCACGAAAATTAACATCCTTACATCAGAGTTTCAAACCCTAGAAGCCTCTCTTCCTCTCTCTGAATCCCTAGCCCTAAATTTGAGAATTTTGAGAGCTTTGTGAAGCAAATATTGACACGAGGACGAGATCATCAACGTGTAGCAAGGGGAAAACGGCTTGGTTGTACTTCCTTTTGGTTGCTGGTTATTTTAGAGGATTATAATGATGTATAAGGCAAGATTATCTTCATCCAAACCCTTTCTAATAGTTAAATAACTAGTTAGATGTTTAATATGATGTTGAATATGTGTTTTCATGCTTGAATCTTAACATGATATGATAAAAGTTAAATTTTTAATGTTAAAACATAAACCAATGCTAGATTAGTAATTTTTTTCTTGCTATTTATGATAGTATCATGATCATGATTATTAGGATTTTTCATAATTTTATTTATATATGAGAAATTTAAGAGATGTACTAAATAAATACTTTCTGCAAAAAACTACAGCAATTGTATCATATTTAACTGAGATTTTAAAATAGAAAATAAACTCTAAATTTAACTAAACTAGTGCCAAATGAAAGATATATGTATCTAGTTTCTAAAACAGAAGACTAATCTTAAAAAGAGATTGTATAGAGAAAGATATGTTATATTTACTAACAACATGTCCTGCAGAAAAACGGATACACATATATAAAGTTTAATTGAAGATTTGGGATAACAAATGAACACCAAACTGAACTAAATTTTTGTCATTTAAGAGATGTGTGAATCTAGATTTCAAAACAGAAAACCATTCTTAAAAAGAGTTTGTATAGAGAAAGATATGTTATATTTACTAATAACATGTCCTGTAGAAAAACGGATGCACATATATAATGTTTAACTAGAGATTTGGGATAACAAATGAACTCCAAATTGAACCAAACTTATGTCATTTGAAAGATGTGTGAATCTAGTTTTCAAAACAGAAAACCATTTGTAAAAATAATTTTCCTAGATGAATATATACTTGTTTTACTAATAGATGTCACGTCTGTTTTTCCTGCTCGTTTTGTGGAGCTGTGTTGCGCTGTTTTGAGGTGCGTTCGCGGAGTTTTGAGCCGCTTGATGTTACACATTTAGTCATGAATATGTTATGTTATATATTTAAGAATCCTAAGGGGATTATGATAAATTTTGATTTGATCATATTCGAATTAGATATAGTTCATATACATATTGGATGTCGTTGATGAGCACAGCTCAGTACTATATGGGATAGTACGTCGACATACCAAATATACATGGTTTATACATGAGCTAAATACTGTTGATGAGTATATCTTAGTACTATATGGGATAGTGCGTCGACATACCTGAGATACAAAGATTTATATGAGGTGGATATCGTTGATGAGCTCAGTTCAGTACTACATGAGGTAGTGCGTCGATATTCCATATGTATAGGCCATTGAGTCGGATTTTAGGAGGCTTGATCTAGTGAGGCTCGTGAGTCGTATTTCTAGGATGCCTATTTGGTAGTCCGTCCCGCACTCATGTTATGCACTGAGATCGCGATGAGACTAATGAGCCGTGTACACAGTTCAGGATACCTGCAGGGTAGTCCGTTGCACTGAAATAATTACTTGATAACCTAAGTATGGCAGATGCCGATTTTGAATACGACCTATCATTGAACTATATGACTGAGATATGTTACTTTTGAAATTAACAAAATTATGTGTTAGTATTTTATTCTATCTCTCCAGTAATAGTGGAAGATATTATAAATACGATGTGTTGATATCTTATTTCTTTTACTGTCTTTTTTTACTTCTTAGTTGGGATCAATGATTAGAGATTCACAACTTGAGACTTATGGTATATACATGAGGGTTTCCTTGTTTGGATTATTTCGCTCGACGTACCAGTCTCGTGTTATGGATTTCTAATTATTGGTTTTATTAGATTGTCTTTTCTTAGTTTGGTATTAATGTTTAAATATCTACAATTTAAGACTTATGGTATATACATGAGGGTTTCCTTGTTTGGATTATTTCGCTCGACGTACTACGTCTCGTGTTGTAGGTTTCTAAATATTAATCCTACTTAGATACGGGAAAAATGAATCTATGTAGACTATGCTTAATAGATAAAACCTCCACTCCATCTAGCAGCCCTTCCCCTGGGGGTAGATGGAGATAATCTTGCTGTAGCACTCTAACGCTCTTGTTGTTGTTTCTTTTTCTTTTAAAAATACCCTTTCAGATAGCTCGGAGTTCCAGAGAGCCGCAGGGTGACGGAGTTCTGGCATAGTCACCATCGTGTATTTTTTACTTGTAGAGACTCCACTGTAGTTTTAAATTATATTCAGACTTAGAGTTTATTTTCATATTGTAAATGCAGTTTGCCTTAGTACGATTCTTAGTTGTTTCATGTTGAGACATTTTAATTATTTAGATATCAGATGTATTATAATTAAGACATGATTCTTTTTATTTATGAGATATCTCTTCTATATCATGTCTATTACATTTATTCCCTTTATTTTGCCTGTTTGTACCTGCACTTCTATTTGGTTCTACTAGAGGATATTACTGTGATTGGTGAAACATGTTTATGCCTGCACTTCTATTTGGTTCTACTAGAGGATATTACTGTGATTGGTGAAACATGTTTATGCACAGTGTGAGTGCATGGCAGGTTTGACATCTCTGGTTTTACCTTGGACTGCAGCCTTGTGTGAACCCAGGGGCATCACATTTTCACCCTTAAAAAGCTACCCAAAGAGAATGAATATCTCTCCTACCTTCCCTTCTCCCTATTCAGATCAATCCAAACATGGTCTTAACATAAATCAATTTTAACCTAACAACGAGCCCCATTCTCATACACCTCTTGACACCTACAGGCTTGACATTGGACATTGAGTCATCCATCTCCCAACACCTTGGGGCTTCATATCGGACCTTGGGTTACAACCTTGGCTTATATCAATTGATTAGAGAGATATGAGTTAATGAGCTCTGATCAGAGACTAAGAATCAATTTTAACCCAAAAGGCATAGCTATTAAGTATTGGCCCAACTCTTAGGGCTTGTTTGGATTGGGTTTAATGGGGGGGTAGGGGACTCATTAACCTTGGTTAGAAACTCATTTGTGATAGATAATGACAGAGAAGTTAAGATAACCAAAGAAGAAAATCTAAC
>NC_033801.1:125769109-125814529 GCF_001876935.1 Asparagus officinalis | reverse complement strand
ATCGGGATGTAACTAAGGAAAAGCCGAGGTAACTATGACACGAAGACAATTTTGCCTTCCTATTAAAAAAAGAATATTACTCATGTAAGATAATTTATATACATATATTCCCCTTCTTTCTCTTTACCTCATTAACCAAACAATATGAAATAAGTTTCCCTCGGTTCTCCTTACTAAATCACCAAATAAGCTTTGCATGTTGCCTTAATTGTCCAAGCAAAGCTTTGTATATTACCTTAATTTCCCTTAATTTAACTTATCCTATATTCACTTAACTTCTCTTCAATCACGGTAAATCCAAACATGCCCTTATTTAAATTCTTCACTATTTCTTACCTTATATGATGTGAGACTATACTTACATATGCGTCCTTATAACAAGTTCATGCCAATTCAAATCTAGCCTTCAAAACTATAATCATATGTTTGATTACAGATTGTTAGAATTTGTCTTTCAAATATTATGAATGTGTTCCCAACGTAGTTTTTATTAGAAATTAGGATTTTCAAATTATTTGCAGTTCCATACATAATTGGGATCTTTCCACAATTTTTTAACAAAAGCTTGAACTTGAGTAAAGACATAAGTTTCATTGCAAACATTTGGGATCTTTCCACAAATTCTTGACAAAAGCTTAAAATTTAAGAACAATTTAAATCATAGTAGATCAACTAGTCATTTGCATTGTATATCGACTAGAGATGTGAGGATCCAGTCGAGTCCTAAAGTAATTAAAAAAAACCATATAAATTAACAATTCAGTAAAATGAATAAACATCAAATTATCTACATACAGTCTTGAGTTTCCTTATGAACAAAATAAGTAGGTTATTTACTGTCTTTGATAAGATTCATCAACTAAACTCATATGAAATGTTATCGTGTATATATGTAGAGAGGAGAAATTTTTGAGGAGCAAAGATCAAAAAATTCTGTAAAATATATTTGATATTCAATTTACAGGCTTCTTCACACATTTCTTTGTGTGTAATTTCTGCAAATTGCAATACCCAGTTATTTTTTAGGCATACTCAACTCATCTCAACCTGTAATTCTCCTTCAATTAATACAGGTCAAGGTACTCATACTTCTAATCAAATTCCTGCAAATAATTTCCTGATATTAACTTACACAAGTTGCCTACTCTCCCATAAATCTTCATAAAGACATGGAAATGGAACCATGGAATCAAAATTCTCCTCAGTGCCATAATCACAAGCTAACGCATCAAATCCATAAAATTGGCCTGCAGGAGATAATGGCTCCACCAAACCGAAGCCATCGTCGATAGATGAAGTACCGTAAGAATCAGTGGTCAAGGTATCAAAAGACTGATCCTCTTCATCCTTTTCTTTCTCTTTGAGCACCGGGCTCGGTGCATCTGAACCGAAATCAATACTTTGGTCTGTATCAACATTTGAACCGAAGTCGATAACTGTGAACTCCGACTCAGCAGAGAGTTGAGGGCTAGAGCACCGTGCCCTTGAATTGCAAGAGTGTTCCATATTGCTGGAGATGACTTCATACTGAGGTGGATAGGTTGGGTTTTTAATTTGTTGAACTTGTTTCTTTGCTTTGCAATCATCATATGTGCATCTGTAATAGGACCTGCAATCAATAATCACCCTATATTTAGTAAACCGGGATTTTGTTATTCCAATATTTTATGCTGATATATAGCAGCGTCTAAATATCGTAACTGAAAAATCTAGGGTTTATCGATCATATGGAAAATTTCCACCTAATATTAAGATGTTAATTAATGGCAAATTTTTTACATATTATTACCTTGGAAATTCTGAATTTCGAATAATCTTCTGACCATACTTTCTCCACTGGTAGCCGTCACCAAAGGGCGAAATAGTTACTATTCTCTTCGAATTTTGTGTTGATCTCCTGTTTTACAAAAGAAAATTGAAAAGCAAATATGTCATGAAAACAAATCGCAATATTTTCAGCAAAACCCCACTTTGTTAGAAACTATATATACCTCTTTCTTTGCTCTCTCGGGTTCGGGTTCTCCACACGCAGACGCTTCCCTCCCTTGTCGGGTCTCGGATCCAAATCCTCGGACTCCTTCGGGGAGCCTGCGATCTTCTGGCTAGGGTTTAGGAGGGAGAGGCTAGCTTCAACAGCTCTCATGATTCCTTCACTTAACTCCCTCACGGTATCTGTTGCATCGCCGTTGAGGAGCCAAAACTGAGCCATCAAAATCTTTGCTTTTGTGAGCTCTTGAACCGCTGAGTGTTCCATCAAAAACTAGCCAATTTCCTTTTTTTTTCTTCTTCTTCTTCTTTTTGGGAACTGATTTCAGTTGGTGATCTTGAACTGAAATATATAGGTTTGAAGAAGATTCTTGGAATTAAGAGGTGGACGCGTAAAGAAAATGACATGATGGAAAATATATAATGGCAATTTTTAACGTAATTAATGAAGAGAAGTCACTTGCTGCTTGAAAACAAAACAAAGAAAGACTTTGCAGGCCACATCCACGTGGACTTTTTTGAATAGGGAAGGGGAGTAGCGCGTAGATCCGTCAGACAGTGAGTCAGAATAAAGCTTCTAGTCTTGTCTTTGTATAGTAATTAAGACTAATTGCAGAGGCATATAGTCTGTTTGGACTAACGACCTAGTTTTTATTAGAATTACTCGCCTAACTTAGATTATTCTAGAACGACTTTTTAGAACTTCTTTCTAGTAACATCCTACAAAATATCTATCAAGAAGTTTCTAAGAAGATACAAGTAGTGTATGGCTAGTATTTATTCTTCTAGAAACTTCTTACTAATGTATGGCTAGGATTAACTCTTCCACACACTTACTAGCCCTCTTAAACAACTATAAATAGGGGTCTTGGGCTCTTATTTGTGTAAGCAAGCAAGAAGTAAGCTTAAAAGCTTGAGTGTGTAGTGTAGGCTTGTGTGAGTGTTCACCAAAATAAAAAATTGTGTGAAAGTGAGGTGCTCTTGTAAGAACAAGTATTGTACTCGCTAGTGTTCTATCAATAAAAGTTTTCTTTGTGTAGAGGGTTGTGTTCTTCAAATTCCATCAAAGTGGTATCAGAGTCAGGTTCGATCTAGCCGGGCCAATCGAAGGTGCTCGTGTACGAGATGACGAATATGGTCCAGCCACAGATTCCTAAGTTGATGAAAACCAATTACGACAACTGGAGTATCCAGATGAAAGTCTTGCTCGGTTCGCAAGACTTGTGGGAGCTCGTGGAGAATGGCTACACTGAACCAGAGTCACCTGCAGCAGAAGTAACTCTCACCGCCACACAGAAGAATGAGCTGAAGGAGGTCAGAAAAAGAGACAAAAAAGCTTTGTTCCTAATATTCCAATGCGTAGATGAATCTGCGTTTGAGAAGATTTCCAACGCCCTGTCCTCTAAAGAGGCATGGGAGATTTTACAAAAATCCTATCAAGGTGCGGAAAGAGCCAAAAAGGTATGCCTCCAAGCATTAAATTTTACAAAAATCCTATCAAGGTGCGGAAAGAGCCAAAAAGGTATGCCTCCAAGCATTAAGAGTTGAATTTGAAAATTTGAAGATGAAAGCTGGCGGAAAGAGCCAAAAAGGTATGCCTCCAAGCATTAAGAGTTGAATTTGAAAATTTGAAGATGAAAGCTGCAGAATCAATATCAGACTATTTTAGTAGAGTTCAGACAATAACTAATCAAACGAAGGGAAATGAAGAAGCAACTAATGATGTAAGAATTATGGAGAAGATACTTAGGACTGTAGACTCTAAATTCAAATATATTATTCCGGCAATACAAGAGTCTAAAGATCTCTCCGAAGTTTCTATTGATGAGCTACAAGGTTCTCTGCAAGCTTATGAACAAGATATAAATATCAGTTCAAATCAAGCGGGGAATCTAGAGCAAGCCTTGCAGAGTAAGATGACTATCAAAGAAGATAGTCGAAGAGGACATGGAGGCTACAGAGGCAGAGGCTCCTTTCGAGGTGGCTCAAACTTCCAGCAAAGTCGTAGGAGACGATACCAAGGAGGCCATGAAAATCAAGATCAAAATAAAGATCGTGAACGATCATTCGATCCAGGACGAGGTCGTGGCACACGAGGAAGAGGACAAGAAAGAAGTTACCAGGCGGATAGATCTCAGCCACAGTGTTACAAATATAAGAGATACTGCCATCTTAGCTACGAATGTTGGGAGAAATCAAATCAAGTGGCAGAAAGAAATAACTTTGTAGAAAGGGAGCAGCCAGACACTTCAACAGTCTTGCTGATGTACCAGGAGAGTGAAAGCAAGAATAAAGATATCTGGTATCTGGATTCAGGTACCAGTAACCACATGTACGGAATCAATGAGTTTTTCACCGAGCTGAACGAGACGGTACAAGGAGATGTCACCTATGAAGATCAGTCAAAGATTCTAGTGAAAGGCAAGGGCAAGATAATGATCCAGACAAAGACGGACGAGAATAGGTACATCTCTGACGTCTATTATGTTCCAGCACTACGAAATAATATTTTGAGTTTAGGCCAGCTCCTTGAAAGAGGCTATGATATACATCTAAAAGACCTCGTCCTCACTATCAAGAATAAAAATGAAGTAATTGTAAATGTGAACATGTCTCGAAATAGACTGTTTACCTAAAATATTCATACTGACCCTGTTAAGTGCTTAAAGATGATTATGAAAGATGAGTCTTGTCTCTGTCATTTGAGATTCGGGCATCTCGCATTCAGGAGCCTAAATCTTCTGTGGAAGGAGAAAATTGTGAAAGGATTGCCGCAAATCAACCATCTGAACCAGCTATGTGAAGGTTGTATGAAGGGCAAGCAACATAGAAGAAGTTTTGAAGTTGGAAAGTCAAGAAGAGCAACAGAGCTACTACAATTGGTCCACACAGATATTACAGGACCATTTGAAGTCGTCTCTCTTGGAGGAAATATGTACTTTCTCATATTTATTGATGATTATAGCAGAAAAACTTGGGTTTATTTCCTGAAGGAGAAACCCGAAGCTCTGGAGAAATTCAAAGAATTCAATGAGATGGTAGAAAAGCAAAGTGGATACCACATCAAAGTGCTCCGATCAGATCGAGGTGGAGAATACACTTCGAAGGTATTCAACAATTTCAACAAGCAGTACGAGATAATTCATCAACTCAATGCCGCCTACACACCACAGCAGAATGGCATAGCAGAGGGAAGAATCATACCATTCTTGATATGGTCAGAAGCATGTTGAAAAGCAAGTAGACTTACTGGGCTGAAGCCATGGACTGTATTGTTTACCTCCTCAACCGATGTCCGACAAAGAGCATCAAGTTCAAAACACTATTGGAGATGTGGAGAAACATCAAGCCAAGTGTCAACCACCTAAAGGTGTTTGGGTGTATTGCATATGCACATATCCCGGAGCAGAAAAGAAAGAAGTTGGACTATCGAGGAGAAAAAATGCATATTCGTTGGGTACGAGAGGAGGATAAAAGCATACAAGCTCTACAGTCCAGTTACAAAGAAGATGATCATTTCAAGAGACGTGGAGTTCGATGAAGAAGATTATTGGAAATGGACCGATGAAGACAAAAACATTAAAGGTATGTTCTTTGAAGATAATGATGATGACTTGCAGGAGGTTGAAAGACCAGAACAAAGTCTATCAAATAGTCCAGCTCCATCAACCTCAACATCGACGCCGACATCATCACCATCCAGCTCAAGTGAAGGAAGCTCTTTAGGGGGAGCAACAAGGAGGACGATAAGTCTAAGAGATCTGTACCACGATACAGAACCAGTCGAGATGATGGATGACTACACACTATTTTGCTTGTTTGTAGAATGTGATCCAGTCAGCTATGAAGAAGCTGCTCAAGAAGATAAGTGGAGAAAAGCCATGGATGATGAGATTGAGGCAATCAAGAGAAATGACACATGGGAGCTCACCACCTTACTTGAAGGCCATAAACCCATTGGAGTAAAGTGGGTGTATAAGACAAAGATAAATCATGACGGCGGAATCGAGAAGTACAAGGCCAGGCTTGTTGCAAAGGGCTATACTCAGCGAGAAGGAGTTGACTATGAAGAAGTGTTCGCACCAGTCATAAGGATCGACACCATTCGACTCATTATCGCATTGGCAATACAAAACCGGTGGAAGATCTATCAGATAGACGTGAAGTCAGTATTTCTTAATAGCTATCTAGAAGAAGAAGTCTACATCGAGCAACCACCTGGGTATGCGATGAAAAATAAAAAAGACAAGGTCTACAAGCTGAAGAAGGCATTGTATGGACTGAAGCAAGCACCCAGAGCGTGGAATGCTAGAATCGATGCATACTTCCAGAAGAACGGATTCCAGCAGAGTCCGTATGAGCACTCTCTCTATACCAAGAAGAAGGATGGAGACATTATGATCGTATGTCTCTACGTGGACGACATGATCTTCACTGGTAACAATCCAAAAATGTTCGAGGAGTTCAAGAAGAACATGATCAAGGAGTTCGAGATGACTGACATTGGAGAAATGTCATATTTTCTTGGAGTAGAAGTGTCACAATCTGAGAGAGGAATCTTCATCTCTCAGAAAAAGTACGCAAAGGAGATCATTCGGAAGTTAAACATGAACAACTACAAACCAGTTGTAACTCCTGTCGAAGTTGGAGTGAAGCTGAGGAGAGACTCACCAGGAATCTCTATTGATCCAACTTTGTATAAGAGCTTAGTCGGAAGCCTACAGTACCTGACCATCACAAGACCCGACATAATGTTTGCGGTTGGACTGGTGAGCAGATTCATGGAGGAGCCAAGGCAAGAACACTTCAAGGTGGCCAAGAGGATTCTCAGGTATGTTCAAGGAAGCATTAATGAAGGATTATTTTACTCACAAAGTGTAGATCCAAGACTAGTCGGTTACACCGACAGTGACTATGAGGGAGATTTGGATAAAAAAAAGAGTACATCCGGCTACATAATCAGCATTGGATCAGCAGCCTTTTCTTGGTCATCAAAGAAGCAGTCAGTTGTTTCTCTATCAAGTTGCGAAGCGGAATACATTGCTGCATCTGCAGGTGCATGTCAAATGATATGGCTTAGAAATCTAATGAAGGAGTTGCAACACCAACAAGAACTGACAGAGATTCTTATCCACAATAAGTCAGCTATTGCACTTGCCAAAAATCTGGTAGCACATGGACGAAGCAAACATATAGAGACAAGATATCATTTCATCCTATATCAAGTTAAAAGGAAGACCGTGATGCTGACATATTGCAAGTCTGAAGACCAAATCGCTGACATCTTCACCAAGCCACTAAAGATAAAAACATTTTTGAAGCTTAAGAAGAAGCTTGGACTTGTGAGAAATGAAAGTTGGTGATGAGGGGGAGTATTAGAATTCCTCACCAACTTAGATTATTCTAGAACAACTTTCTAGATCTTCTTTCTAGTAACATCCTACAAAATATCTACCAAGAAGTTTCTAGGAAGATACAAGTGTATGGCTAGTATTTATTCTTCTAGAAACTTCTTACTAATGTATGGCTAAGATTAACTCTTCTACACACTTCCTAGCCCTCTTAAACAACTATAAATAGGGGTCTTGGGCTCTTATTTGTATAAGCAAGCAAGAAGTAAGCTTGAAAGCTTGAGTGTGTAGTGTAGGCTTGTGTGAGTGTTCACCAAAATAAAAAATTGTGTGAAAGTGAGGTGCTCTTGTAAGAGCAAGTATTGTACTTCCTAGTGTTCTATCAATAAAAGTTTCCTTTGTGTAGAGGGTTGTGTTCTTCAAATTCCATCAGTTTTGGTGTCATCTATGAACTTTCAAAGTTTGATATTTGGTTTTTTAGGTTGAGCGTCCTTTTTTTATGGGTTAAAATCTACTCAGTGGTTTTAGTTTTTTTTTAAAAAAATCCGCAATTCAAGAACAACAAGACTTGAATTTAGGTTATTTTGATGTATCTCGTCTTAAAGCCCCTGATTACTAAACCATACCTCCGGAGTTGTAGGGCTTGTTTGGATTGAGAGGAATAAAGGTGAAGGGAAGTTAGGCGCACCATTCACCTCCATTCACCTTGTTTGGGAATATTTAGGAGGTGAAGTTATTCACCATAGTTCCCCTTGGTTCACCCCCTAATAGTATAAAATTTGTTACCCCCAAATTGGGGTGTAACCAAGGGGAAGGGAACTCCCTTCCCTTGCTTTCCATTGTCTCACATAGTTTCTCTTAACTTCCCTTCACCCCCTATAAATCCAAACAGGCTCGTAGTGGGAGCTGAGTGTTGATATGAGAAGGAGTGAAAGTAATTGGTCATCTTTTTCTTGTTAATTTGTTATGATAAAGTTAAGATATAGTTTTACAATCAATTTGACCGGCACGAAGAATAAAAAGAGTCAGGAAAAAGAACATCAATAGATACCATCTAGTAACGATGCGGGGCTACACGTTCAGATCTATATATAATATTAGACTAATTTTGTGTTCAAACTGAGTCAAACAAGTGTAATAATTGAATGGTGACTTTCAACTTGAAAATCTCTCTGATTAATGTAAAGAAAATAAGTATCATCAGAAAGGAAAAAATTAAAGTGAAGGACATTAGTTAACAAGTATAATTAATTGTCAGCGTAAAACATAGAACTCTCTCAAGCCCACCGTAGTTGTTGGGTTTTGAGTATTGACACAATGGAAATAATTAAATTCTCGGAGTTTTAATACAGTGAAAGAGACTATTTGGGAGTTCCTACCAGTATTACGAAAACAATTAGTAGAAAATTCAGGCTTAAATATGCTAAGAGCATCTCCAATGGTATACTCTATATTTAGAGGGTTTGAAGAGAATATTCTTCAAGATTCCTCAAATATAGAGGATTTGTAAAAGTTGTGCTCCAATGGTATACTCTATATTTATATGAATTAATCTATCATTAACAAACTAATGATGTAAATAAAATAATTAAAACTTATTATTTTTTTACAAAAATTATACCTTTAGAACCGTCTCGCCGAAACATTTTAAATGAAATTAATATTGAATATTTTTAGAGTTGTTTTTAAATTAGTTTATTTTAATAGAATAAAATAAAAATATTCGTTAATAAAATAAATACGTGGGGATCTATATAACCCGCCTCGAAGAAACTACATTCAGAAATACAGAAATTACATTATATAAGTAAGATACGGTAACAACAGTCTAAAATTCCGGTAGGTCATTTCCATAGCTACCGGTGCCGTACTGATATACCCTGACGGACCCCAATATCCAATTTCTCAAACATGAGTTGAACTATCAAATTGAAAATCACCGCTATTTCTGCTAATGATTTGTTGTTTTTTCCTCTCAAAAAATGCACGTTCCCTTACATCAACAATCTTGTGCAAACTATATCCCAACCCCAAGGACCAAAGAAGCAGTATTTTACAGCCATGCAAGAAGGATATCGAAAGGATGTGGAGTGGGCATTTGGAGTACTTCAAATACGCTTTGCCATCATCAAAGGATCAGCACGGTTTTGGGATAAACGAGTGCTACATGACTGCTTGTGTAATACTACATAATATGATTGTGGATGATGAACGTGAAGAACTAGATAATGTTGATTCAACTCAACCTTCAAATGCTGACAAGATGGATGACAATGATGATGAAAGATTAAGATGATTCCTCGCTCGACATAGGAAAATCCAAGATTGGGAGGCTCACTTTGAACTTCGGAATGACTCATTGAACATTTATGGCAAAGACATGGTAATGAAATAATGTAATTTTTTTAAGCTTGATGTATTTTAAATTCTCTGTACTTCAACATTTCATAATGATAAATTTGAAATTAATATTAAAAGTTTAAATATTAGGCTCATTTTGAAGGTTTCAGCAAGACAATTTCAATGATATAATTTTTATTTAAAATAGATGAGTAAATTTAAAATTATATTAAGTTAAATAATTAGTTTAATTATATTCAAGGATACAATTGGTATTTATGAAAAGTTATAATGAGATGGGAAGTCAAAATTAGAATTAAAATCTATGAATAGTATTATAGAAGGATCCCTCTATATTATCCCAAACCCTTCAAATATAGAGGGTTACTGTAGCACCCTCTTAATATAGATGGTGCTACAGTTGCACCATTGGAGCCAATGATACTTCATTTATAGAGGAATGAAGTACCATTGGAGTTGCTCTAAGGCTGGGTTATCCAAAATCCTGATACACGCAACAAACTATAATCAATTTAGGATTTTTTGCATATATACCCCTCAAATTATTCATATTTGCAAAACTACTCCTCTTATCTTGATATTTGCAACATTACCTCAATCTCTTGCATTCAGGTTTTTCTACTCCTTCTTAACAATTTTAGGTTCCAAACAAAAAAATATTGAAAACGTATTAAAAATTATTAGAAAATTTTGACATTGCCCTTTCAGTCTGATAATTAATGGGGTAGTTTTGCAAATACCAAGATTTGGAGGGTAAATTTGCAAATATGAAAGATTTGATGGGCATGTATGCAAAGACCAGAGTGAAGGTGCGCACATAATATTATGCAAAAACCTCATTAATTTATCAGACTGAAAGGGCACAAGGAGCATATAACACATAGACTGATAGAACAAATTAATATTCTAACATATGTTAATTATAGAGCTAATTAAACTTATTAGACCTAGAAATTAAGACTAATTAACTATAAATAGCCACTTATCTGCTTATAAACTTACATTATCTCATGTATGGGGCTCTGGATAGTTGTCTCCTCAAACTCATCACAATCAATGTAAAACGTGGTCTACTCTGCAATTTTGGCTCTTAAGTACCTGGACCCCACGATGAGCATGTTTCAGGCGTAAACCCCATAATGAATAGTCTGGGTTTTTTTTTATATACCCATTAAATTATAAATATTTGTAAAACCGTCCTCCAAGTCTCAACATCGCAAAAGATTCTCAAATCAACAAGCAATATGTCGATCTTTTTCTTTAATCTTCTTTAGACATTTGTGCCTGGTAGGATCTGTTAGAATATTGTATGTACAATATCTCTTATTTGAGTAATAACAAGTATCCATTTAAGTCTAAAATGTGCTTGAGATGATCTAGGATAGGTTTATACAGGTATGACATAAGAACAAGATGATAAGTGTCAAAATTCAGTTCAATATCTACTTTCAAAGTCCTGTTCATTGATTGATCATCGATATCTATAGACTACTAATGATCATCCCAACCACCAATGATTCAAATGTCCAGAGAAGTTCAAATTATTTATAGAAACACTAACCATCGATGATCATCACTTCACCATCGATGATCAAGTTCGACCATCGATGATCACACGGCTAATTCTAGATTTAAGATTCAAGCACAGCCATTCATTATAGTATACCTCTCCATCATCCCCTACATTTCAATGTTGTGCGCCGCGGAAGTCCCAAATAGACAATACAAAAACACACACAAGAACAATAGTAGACCACAAGAGAACACAAGCTACCAATCACAGCAAGAACACAAGATATACGTGGTTCGGCAATGTGCCTACGTCCACGGGGCAAGGAGGGGGAAGCTTTACTAATCAAAGGGGAATACAAATTAGGGTTACAAATCTTACCCAAAACCCTCAAACAAGACCACTTGATCTCTCCAATAGACTCCAACAATAGAAGCCCTCAAAATCCCCTTTCAGCAGCTCAAAATCGCCCAAACTTAACCCTAGAAACGAGTTTAGGGTTTAAATACAACTCACAAACAAAACGGGTCTGAAAACAGAACCCAGCCCGAATCCGCAGCGTCGGTCGACCACGTGCACGAAAGCGGTCGACCGGACCGGTCGACCGCCACACTGTCAACCTGAATCCTGAGCTAGAAATTCACTTTTGCTGCCAATTCTACAAATCTCCACCTCGACGAACTTTTGCCAAAACTGAGCCGACACCAAAAACACCCCCAATCAACTTTAACCGGCTGCATCTGCAAGACTGCCTACGTATCCTCTTGCCCAAGGAATCAAGCCGAACGTAGTTCATCCAAATGGCCGCCAACAGCCTCAACACTGAAGAATATTCAACAAATTCAAACGGTGACCAAACTTCACACCTGATACAACTTTGGTCAACATATCAGCAGGGTTATCCTTAGTGTGGACCTTCTCCAACGTGACATCACCATCATCCAATACGTCACGTACAAAGTGAAATCTGACATCAATGTGCTTCGTGCGTGCATGGTAGACTTGGTTCTTCGCCAAATAGATAGCTGACATACTATCACAATGTACCTGAATGGTCTCCTGTGCAATCCCCAAATCATCCAACAAGCCATGTAGCCACAAAGCCTCCTTCACTGCTTCAGTCACCGCCATATATTCCGCCTCCGTAGTAGAAAGCGCCACTGTAGACTGAAGAGTACATCTCCAACACACCGGTGCACTAGCCAATGTAAAAACATAACCTGTAGTGGACCGACGCTTGTTAAGATCTCCGGCGTAGTCTGAATCCACGTAGCCAATACAATCCTACCCTGTCTTATCATTCTTCGCAAATATCAACCCAACATCCACGGTACCCTTAATATACCGTAGAATCCACTTCACGGCCTCCCAATGCCCCTTCTCGGGGTTATGCATGTATCTAGATACCATGCTCACGGCCTGTGACAAATCTGGCCTAGTATACACCATAGCATACATCAAGCTACCCACTGCGCTGGCGTATGGAACCTTGGACATGTAGTCTCTATCCTCCACTGAAACTGGTGACATCAAAGCTGAAAGCTTAAAGTGGGGAGCTAATGGAGTACTCACCACCTTGGTATTACCATCAAAACTGAATTTCTTCAGCATCTTCTGCAAGTAACTCTTCTGTGTAAGCTTCAATCTCCCCTTCACCCTGTCTCGCTCAATCTCCATACCCAATATCTTCTTAGCCTCTCCCAGGTCCTTCATCTCAAATTCAGATGACAGCTCCTTTTTCAATTTCCCAATAGCTGAAGTGTTCCTGGAAGCTATGAGCATATCATCAACATACAATAACAAATAAATGTGCTCACCATCCTGTAGCTTGCGCATATAAACACACGGGTCATAAGGGCTCCTCGTGTACCCTCGACCAATCATAAAGCTATCAAATCTCTTTTACCACTGTCGCGGTGATTGCTTCAGTCCATAAAGAGATTTCTTCAATTTGCACACCAAGTCTTCTCTTCCTGCAGCTTTAAACCCCATAGGTTGTGTCATGTAGATCTCCTCATCTAAGTCTCCATGTAGAAAGGCCGTCTTCACGTTCATTTGGACCAAATCTAAGTCCAGCTGTGCCACCAATGCCAATAGTTTTCGAATCGACGAATGCTTCACAACGGGTGAAAACACCTCGTTGTAATCAACGCCCTCAAGCTGTGCATATCCCTTGGCAACCAATCTGGCCTTGAACCGAATGTCCCTAATAGAAGATCCCTCCTTCTTAGCATACACCCCCTTGCAACCAATAGCTTTCTTACCCTTAGGTAGCTGTGCAAGTTCCCAAGTGTCGTTCTTCTGAAGAGATTGCATCTCCTCCTCCATAGCATTCCTCCACCTAATGGAATCAGGGCTGGACTCTGCCTCCCTGAATGTGGCAGGAATAAGATCATCAACGACCTCCACCAATAAATCATATGCCACCATGACATCATCATATCTCGCTGGCCGACGAATCTCTCTCCTCGGTCTATCTGCGACAATGGACCCCTGAGCATGACCCTGCTCCTGAGCCTCACCATCCACTGTATCCCCCAAATGCCCGACTGTCATCTCAACTCCTTCCCGTGTTACCTCTGTAGGAGTCTCTATGGGAACAATGCTAACTGGAGTGGGTGGAGTCACATCATCCTCCACCGGCTGCGATATCCCTCCTGTCTGATCTTCCTCCACCTGCTGAGGAACTCGAGGCTTCATCATGTACGCCTCATCGAATGTGACATCTCTGCTAATGATCATCTTCTTGTCTTGTGGATCCCATAATTTGAAGCCTTTTACACCTTCTCTAAATCCCACAAAGATAGCCTTCCTCGCTCTCAGATTCAACTTCCCATCATTAACATGGAAATAAGCTGGACACCCAAAAATCCTAAGAGTCTCATAATCACTAGCCACAGAACCAGACCAACACTCCAAAGGAGTCTTCCCCTCTATCACAGTGCACAGCAACCTGTTAATGAGATGGCTCGCATAAACTAACGCATCGGCCCAAAAAAATCTAGCCAATCCACTCTGCGTCATCATACATCGTACCTTCTCCAGCAAGGTACGGTTCAGCCTCTCTGCCACCCTATTCTGTTGCGGTGTCTCTCTAACTGTGAGATGTCTTCTAATGCCGTGATCCCGACAAAACTGCAGAAATGGATCACTCTTGTACTCTCCACCATTGTCTGAATGAAGAGTCTTCACCTTTCTACCTGTCTGCAGCTCCACTTTCTTCTTCCATTCCACAAATATATCCAGGACCTCATGTTTATGCTTCATGGTATATACCTAATTCCTCCTGGAATAATCATCAATGAAAGTGACAAAATAATTTGCCCCACCAAGTGATGTGTGCTTGGAAGGGCCCCAAACATCTGTGTGAATGTAGTCTAATATACCTTGGGTGTTGTGAATTGTGATGCCAAATTTTACTTTAGTCTTCTTCCCAAGAATGCAATGCTCACACAGCTCCATCTTGCAGGTCTTTGTACTTTTCAATAGCCCCTGTTTTGCCAATGACTGTAGGGACTTTTCACATGTGTGTCTAAGCCTCATGTGCCATAGTGTGGTAGTGTCCTCTTCTGTGGTGATAGAAGCCGCCAGACCCCCTGTAACTGTCTTGCCCTTCAAGTAGTATAGGTTATTTTCCCTGACACCTCGCATCACCACCATGGACCCCTTCATGACCTTCAAACTAGCATCTTCTAAGATCACTCTATAACCGGATGCCTCCAAAGTCCCAAGAGAAAAGAGGTTCTTCATCAACTGCGGCACGAACCTCACATCTTTCAATTCCCTAGTCACCCCGTCATGCATTCTGATTCTGACTGAGCCAATCCTACTAATAAGACAAACGTGATCGTTCCCCATGAGCACCACGTCTCCTCTCTTCAACTCCTCAAAGTTGGTAAACCAATCCTTCTTAGGGCAAATATAAAATGTAGCTCCCGAATCAAGCATCCACTCCGTAGAGTCGGCATAACAAACTGACGGCAGTGCGGGACAAGAATAACCGGAAGAATCTGAATCTGAAATGTCACCAACAACCTTGGCAACATTCAACTCTGAAGCTTGTACAGCTTTCCCTCTTTGCTTCCTGGCTCTATCCTTCAACTTTGGGCACTCATTCTTCCAATGTCCTTCTTCTTTGCAAAAGGCACATTGATTTCTACCAACACTTTTATGGCCACCCCTATTCTTTGATTTTGTGCGGTTGAACTTTGGCGGTTTGAACTACGGCCACGAACTGCAAGTACATCACCCGATGCCTTCTCGGAGGGCTCACAATCATTCTTCCTCAGCTCATAATTCACCAATGCCGAGGTCACCTCCTTGTAGCTAACTGTAGTTCGCCCATTTATCATAGTGAGAACAAAAGTACTAAATTCATCATCCGGCAACGAACACAATAGTAACATCGTCTTGTCTTCATCCTCCACCATGATATCAACATTGGCCATATCCGAAATTAGCTTTGTGAAGTTGTTAACATGCTCTCGAATGGAAACTCCTCTCTTCATCTTGAATTGGTAGAACCTTTTCTTCAAATGAAGCCTATTCTCAATGCTCTTTGTCAAATATTTTTCATTGAGCATTTCCCACAATCTCTTTGCCGATGTCTCGTTCATCACATCATAAATGAGATCTGGCGTCAAGCATGACCGAATCACCCCACAAGCCCTACTGTGCATTTTCTTCCAAACCCTATCATCAATCTCCTCGGGTTTTTCTTGAAACTCAAGAGTCTCCTCTAAATTTTGTGCATCTAAGGCGTCCATTACTTGACACCTCCATAAACCGAAGTTAATCTTGCCATCGAACTTTGGGACATCAATTTTAGTGTTATTGATGCTCAAATTTTGGATCGCCTTTGTCAAAGCCGACCCCGGTGTACTAGTAGCACTTGAACTAGCCCTGCTTGTATCACCCATATTGTAGATCTACTCTCCCAACAAGAACCCAACAATGGATCCTTCAAATAAACTCTCAAAGCCAACCCGGAGCTCTGATACCACTTGTTGTGCGCCGCAGAAGTCCCAAATAGACAATACAAAAACACACACGAACAATAGTAGACCACAAGAGAACACAAACTACCAATCATAGCAAGAACACAAGATATACGTGGTTCGGCAATGTGCCTACGTCCACGGGGCAAGGAGGGGGAAGCTTTACTAATGAAATCAAAGGGGAATACAAATTAGGGTTACAAATCTTACCCAAAACCCTCAAACAAGACCACTTGATCTCTCCAATAGACTCCCGACCGGTCCGGTCGACCGCCACCAATCCTGAAGCACAGTAAGTGACGTGCACGAAAGCGGTCGACCGGACCGGTCGACCGCCACACTGTCAACCTGAATCCTGAGCTAGAAATCCACTTCTGCTGCCAATTCTACATTCAAGACATTCTTTCTTGACCAAAGTTGAAGATGAAAAGAAAAAGAGAGACGAAAAAAGCTAGGGTATGGCGAGGTCAACAAAGAAGAAGTTTTTCGATCACACAACGCCTCATCAATCACTCACTCGTTGTGTTTGTCATCATCTGATCAATCAATTGCAAGAAGAGCCACCCTAGGATCTCTCAGAGTCTATATCAGACTTCCAGATCTTCATACTAATATCATGTTTAAGTTTGACTCATTGATCAAAAGAGTTGTAAGATCTTTTTAATTGGGTATAAACAATATTTATTGTGTGTTTCAAATCTTTTTTCTTAGAATTCGCCTTAAAAATGAGGTAATTATACAGAAACTATCTTTCAATTTTAATTTATACATAAGCCACCTTTAAATTAAATATGTTTGTGTTACAATCAACCTCCTCCTCCTTAAAATTTTAATTAAAAAATAAAAAATAAGCTTAAAAAATTCAAGTTAAAGATATGTGAGTTGTATCCTAATAAGACCTAAATATTAAAAAAGATTAAAAAAAGCTGTCAATCTTGAATGTAGGTTTTTAAGGATAGAGTTTTATTTTTCCTATATATATTATTCTATTGTTGGAGGAAAACCCAATCAGAAGAGAGAGAGCCAATATTCTTGTAATCTAGGGTTAGCAGAGGGCGTAACCTAATTCAAGAATATCGTGCAAGAGACGATGGTTTCATAGTCTTTGTCTTTGCAAAGGATTACATCATTAGGAGAGGGTTTCACAATCTTTGTTCGTTCAAAAGATTGTAAGGAGAGGACTTTTGAGATAATATGAGAGTTGATTATGTATGTGAGGTTGAGAGATTGAGAGACGAGAGTTGAGTGGTTCCTCTATGTGAGGTTGAGAGATTGAGAGACGAGAGTTGAGTGGTTCCTCTTGTAGTTCTCCCTGATACATAGTGGATTGATTGAGAGACGAGAGTTGAGTGGTTCCTCTTGTAGTTCTCCCTGATACATAGTGGATTTCTCGTATTGCTGCCCATGAACGTAGGTCAAAGTTGGTCGACTGAACCACATAAATATTAGTGTTCTTTCTTCTTGATTGTGACTATTTTATATCTTATTGATTGTGGGTTGGCTTCCAAAATTGCGCAAATCATAATAGGCAGGGATACTAATATTCTCCAACAGTTTATTTCAAGGTGGTTTGCATGTAATATCATATTTTTAAGATGGTTTCTAGGGAAAGCCCCTTTCCAAAACTATGAAAAACAGAAGTATCTTTTTTTTTTTTTTACATCGAATATTCTATATGATTCTTTTCCAGTATGCTCATCTTTTGGATAATTTAAAACTATAGTTGTCACATTTTGGAGTTGAATAATTACATGGCTACCTACGGTTGGTGAAGAATGAGTGGCATCTTAATTTGGTCATCTGTTATATATGTTAAAGTCACATATTATATCTCGTAGGCAACAAATTTGAACAATAAATTAGGAGTAAACATATTGTATGATTTCTTCCCGAAAGAAGACGAAGAAAACATTGTCTTTATACGTATCATACTATGTACAAAACATTGGAGAAAAAGCACAAGGACTTCAAGATTGTCTCTACTTCCTACTTGACATATAATTTAAATTTTATAATTTTACATCTATTTATGTTCAGAATCATTATGATTCATGGAGTTTCTAAATACAATACCTTCATACTTTTCATTAATTATATTATATATATATACTTAAAAGTCAGAGTTGCATCAGAGCAAACTTCTATGCAATGATCAATGACATCATTTTCACCATTTAGAAATCATATGATAATACGACACTAGCGAGCTCCAGGATATCATTAATTATCCAGTCAACTCCTACTCTCTTTAATTTCTATCCAAGATCTTGGAATCAATTCTCAAGTGAGTATGACTAGACCGCGTGCACGCGAGAATCCAACTACACCAGTTGAATGTTTACGTTCACATACTCTTGATTGAATTGTGTTCTTAATTGAATCATAAGTTCACATACGCTTTTGATTTATATAATTAATGACATTTGAAAGAGACTTGTGAGGAACAATGTAAGTAGATCTAGAAATCGAGGGGACTTAGTACTTCTAGACTTGAAAGAAACTTGTAAAGGGTTTCATAGACGTTACCCAAGGAAATTCTTGTCTTAACGAAGGAAAACATTTTTTGTTATTTCTAGTTTGAAGGCATGACTTCTTAATCCAAACTATACGTTTTATATGTATAAACAGGATAGAAATTTTGGTTTCTAGAGTTTCAAATTTGAAGCTTTAGAGAGCTACTTTTCATGCTAGGTTGCCAATATTGGAGCATTCTGGAGCAAAAGCTTGAGGGTCACTCTTGTATTTTCTCGTAAAATATTAAGATTAGCATATAAATAATCATATTCAATCATTCCTATATTTTCTTCAGAGAAAAGGTAGAGTCTCAAACTGGAAAATCCCACCCAAATGTTATATACTGTGTTATGATAAACCTCAGGATAAACTAATATCAATCACACAAAAGCACGAAAAATATCGAGAACACATGAACACAAAGATATACGTGGTTCGGCTTGTAGCCTACGTCCACGGGCGAAGGAGGAGAAAGCTTTACTAAATAGTGATGAATACAAAATAGAATCTCTCAATCACACAATCCTAAAGTACACCCCAAAAGTCTAATGCAATCTCTCTAAAACAATGGAACAAAAGAGAGCTAATTTATAACTAATAGGCTTCACAAAGAGAACAAGACACAAAGAGAACCTCTTGTTCTCTGTCCTGTGGTGAATTAACTACAATTGATGTGGTGCCAAAATTTGATGATCTTTCCGCCGCAAGACCTATTCATATATATAGGCCTCTTAAGGCCCAACTCCTTGTCGTTTAAAGAAATAGAAGTTCAATTAACTATGTATTCCAATTGATGTTGTCCTTTCCATATCCAAAAGAATACTAAGAAAAAAAATCATATTAGGACTTCTAATTATATCATGTTATTGTAGGCATTAAAAATTACCTATAAGTCCAAAACACAGCTCAAGACAAAGAGAAGACGAAGAATGTTATTATCGAAGTCAAAGGATATCATCCAATGCGCAAGGAAGCGAAGGAGATAGTAAAACAACACTAAAAAAAGACTGGGAATTGTCTCATGTTAGTGAGACACTATACCCCATCTCGCATGCGAGACGACATAGGTTGTCTTGCCAATAGTGAGACAGTTACCCCAATTTTCTAACTGTTTTTGTGATCTTTTTTGGGGTCCACTTAGCTCCATAACTGCTAGGAAACGTGCATGAACGGTTATAGACGAGAGATACGCTCACTACCTTCGAGAAACGCGACAATTAACGTAATTTAAGAGAATGAACAGTGGTTACAAAACTAACTAGAACCACCCCTTTGGCCGAGACAGTAAACACTGTCTTGCCCAAAGAGGAAGATGTTCATTAGTTGTTTCAACTCTCTTTCGACGGTTACGGCTTCCAAATGCTATAAATACCTCCCTACACACTTGTGCACATACAGAGATGAGGGGAGGACGAATATCTAAAAGCAGAGACGAGCTTTTTGCGAACATTAAGCATAAAAGAGAGAGTTCTACACCACTTTCAAGCAATCTCAAGAGCCCTTCGGTGTTTCCTCAATTTTAAACTTTGATTTGATCTTGAGAAGAATATTTATTTTACTTTGCTAAGATATTCACTTCTGTTCTTGTTTCCAAGTCGAAGCATCAACGTCAAAACTTCTTCACGTCTAACTTGGATCATTGAATCGGCGGTCCATTGATTATGCATCCTCGGTACAGACAAAAATCTCACACAAGCAGAGGCTACTAAATAGGAGTTTTTGTATGTGTTTCTAGGAGCGCCTTAATTATTTTGTTTTTGTTGTAAAGAGAAGTTTTATAAGTGTAAGGCTCACTCTTTTGTTTTTATCAGAATGATTGTAATAAAGCTGCAATGAAACTTATTCCTGACGCAAACACGCTGGAGACCATAGTGGGAGCCAACAGTCTCGCCATCGAGACTAGAGTGTCACAGCCAATCAAGATCCTGGTTGACTCAACGGTCGAATACGAATTCGACCAAGGTAAGTTCAAGGAATATCTCTTCTAATCTTCATAAGGACTCTCCCCGCAAGTGCAGGAAGATTTTATCTTCGGAGAAGGTTTCAACACCAATAAAGGCTCAAGGTGACTCTCGCCTAATAGTTGTCGAGGCTACCCCTCACAACATTATCTCGGTAACCAACAAGGCCAGAAGCTTTGCTTGCAATGACTCCTCCCCAGCTAAGGAGTCGTTCAACCAAAGTTCGTCAACTCTGACAAAGAGGGATCGTCAGAGGCAACGTCAACACTAGGCTCATCAACTTACCAAGGCCTTAGAATAGGTTGATTCAGTTTGCTACTACGCAGACTTTGGAGGGGGTATCTGTAGGCGTCAAAAAATGCTCATAGATATCCAAACACAACTCAAGGATGAGAAGAGAACAATGTGTATACAACGACAAAATACACCAACAACGACAAAATACACCAACAGGAAGCTCATGGTGGCGCGCCTTAGGCGCGGCAGCTCATGGTGGCGCGCCTTAGGCGCGACAGCTCATGGTGGCGCGCCTTAGGCGCGACAGTCTATGGTGACGTGCAAACTACGGGGTGTGTCGTGGCGGTTACAAAGCAGTTATACGGTGATTTTCTAAAGTCCACGTGGCGGCATATCAGAAATAGAACGTGTGCTGACATGGACAAACAGTTAAACCATGAAAAAAGTGGTTAAAAGTCGTGGGAGAACAGTTTCAGGCACGATGGGACATGGTTGTAACCGCTCCTTTAGCCATGGCAGTCCACACTGACGTGCCAATAGCCGTGGCAGTGTTGACTGGCGCGGCCAAAGGGATGTCATGTGGTCAGTTATTTCAACCCGTTTCCACTGTTGTGCACTCCTACCACTATAAATACCTCCTTAGACACGAAATAAAGGAGAGAGAGCAGATTGAAGCAGAAAAGGCTTGAGCTTTTGGTGATTTTGAGGAAGAAAGAGAGAATTTTTACCTTTCATAAGCATCACTTGGTGATTCCTAGAGATCTAAGCTCAGACTTGATCTTTGGAAGAGCGAACATCTTACATCGATAAGATATTCGCTTCAAATTCTTACTTCGATAAACGAAGGAAGAATCTTTAAACCCCCCCTCATAATCTGTGAATCGGTGGTCCACGAGCCAAAGCACTCCCGGCACAGGCAAAGTCCTACAAAACAAGAATCGATAAACGATTTTTGTATTATTTTCTCAAGAGTTATAATTTTCATTTTGTTGTGTAAAAGAAGTCTTATAAAAAGACTATCTCTTTCGAATTTGTTGTAATCAATCAAAGATATAATGAATTCCACAACGAGACTAAATTTTGACGAAAATAAACTGGTGACCACAGTGGGAGTCAGCGGCCAAACTGCCAAGGCCGCAGTGTCGCAGCCGATCAAGATCGTGATCAACGAAGAGGTCGAATATGAATTCGATCAAGCAAAGTTTGAGGAGTATCTATCATCCTCAGCCTCAAAATCTTCCTCACCTCGTAAGTGCAGGAAGATTTCGTCTTCCAGAAAGATTACCCAGTCTTCAACTTCGGCGAAAGCCACATATGAAGATTCTTGCCCAGTTGTTGCTAAGGACCCTACTTGCAACATATCTGCTCCAAATGACCCTTCACCAGCTCAGGGGTCTTTAAACCAAAATGCGCCGGTACTGACGAAGAGGGCTCGTCAGAGACAACGTCAACGCCGTGCTCGTCAATTGGCAAAGGCCTTACAACAAACCGACGGAGTCCATTACTATACGGACTTAAAGTCGAGGAAGCAAAAAGTGAACCAATTACCCCAAGGGCAGAACACTCACATTTCTGCATAACTTACGACGCAGGAATGGACCCTCGTCAAAAGAGCACGTTCAACTCTCAAAGAACGTATACAAAAGCGTCGTATAAACGCCGCTCGGAATCGTGCCCTTCGTCAACAAAAGCAAGAAAGGAAGAAGGAAATGGTGTCTGGAAAGCTACCGAAGAATTGTAAAGTTTGGGTTCCCAAAAACGAAGATGCCCAAGATATACGGAGGAGTTCAATCTCCAAACGTGGTAGCCCATACTACCGCGGCATTTCATACAACCGCGGCAGCCCATACTGCCGCGGCACTTCATACAACCGCGACAGTCATGGCTGCCGCGGCCAAGAGAAGGTTAATAAGGTTTCCACTTCAACTCCGTCAGCATCCGCTCCTGGTCCGTCTAACACGACTGTGTCTGCTGTATCATCAGTGAAGCCTTGGGTCAGTCCTGACATGTCGAAGTTTAAAGTCACGATGGCGGATCGTCTCGGTCCTTTGTCTAACGATCGAGGCAAAACTCCAATTAAAGAGCATTTGGATCCAGCAAATAAACCTTTAGTGGTTTATTATGCAGGGGGTCGTAAATACCCTCCTGTCAGAACTGCACAAGTCCAAAGCGAGAAAATACCAATTCATTCTCGTTTAGGACCAATGAAGACTCCATTCCCGCAAATGGGTGGATTTAAAAATTCAACTTTGGATCGCCCAGAGGCGACAACTAGTTGTCATGTGCATGTTAACAATGTTCAAAAACAACAGATAGGTTGCTCAAATCACAATAACGATGAGCTATACTATCAAAATAATAACTCAAGAAAAAGAATTGTCCGAGAAGACGAGTCTCACTGCTCCTACGAGAGGCTTATTAAAGCAGTATTGACAGAATGCGGTTGCTCTAAAACTAATTCAACAAGAGTCTTCGTATTTCAAAGACTGTCTACAGAAATGTCAAATCCCAAAGTGAGGTGCTTCAATAAGAAGAAACCTATAATTCGACAAGATGACTTCCCTGAGGTCACTATTAATATGACCGGCAGAGGAAAGCAACAATTAGCTAACCCTGATCCTGATTTCTCTTTGGAAGGAAGAGTTGAGCGGGGTCTTTCTCAAAGGATGTCACGGCTACAAAGAAGAGCCAACCGACGTTGAAATTACAAGAAAATACACGAAGGGTTATCTTCAGATGAGGAATTGTCAGATACTTGTTCCGCCGTTGCATCGGACGATACCACGTCCAGTGTTAGACGATCCAGAGAATCATTTGCAATCACGCCAGATCAATTGGCTCAGATACTGCAGGAAGCGTTAGCTAAACAACGCGAGGAAATTAGAGCTGAAATCAAAACCGAGATGGAGTTGACAATGCAGCAGATACGAGACTTGCAAGCTCAACAACATCAACCGGAATCGAGCCAAAAGGCAGAATCCAGCCAGCGTAACGTTATACCTGTATGTATAGCTGAGGTGAATAATGAAGAAGATGAGACTATCTTTGCTAATCATCCTCTAGATAAGGAAAATTCCGGAAGCGGTCCGGTCAAGTCATCTACTCAACCTCTACAGATCTGCTTGAAGAAGAGTGAGGAAGAGGACAAGAAGATGCAAGATCTTGAGAGCAAAGTCAATGCTTTGATGACGGCCCAAGAAGTGAAGAAAACGGGCATTCCATACCTGTACCCGAGGGAGTGGGACCTGATTCCTTATCCCCCAAAATTTAATTTGATTAACTTTACTTTTTTTGATGGCAGAGGTTCACCCACTCAGCACTTGATCTCTTTCAAGTCGCATCTCGGCGCAATATCCGGAAACGAAGCCCTGATGGTCCAGTCATTCGTAGGAACCCTTCGTGGGCCTGCCTTCGATTGGTACCGACGTCTCAAACCCGAGAGTATCACTAGCTGGGAAGATATGGAAGGATTGTTCCTCACCAATTTCTTCGACGACGACACTGAAGTCTCTATTGGCACTCTGTTGGATGAGAAATAGAAAAATGGGGAGTCAGTTGATGTCTTCGTCAAACAGTTCCGAAACAAAGCGGTAAACTGTCGAGATCCACTCACAGAAGAGTTCATCCTACAGACATATCACAATAACTTGTCATTAGATGTATTAGAGGCAATGGGGGTTGTGCCCTCTAAAACTTGGAAAGAATTGAAGGTGAGAGGTGAGCAAGCTGAACGCTTTCTCAAGAGGAAGAATTTGGAGAGGGGTCAGCCACCAGCTAATACTCAAAAACAGAACTTTAATCCTCGAGGCAGAGGAAGAGGGTCCGTGGCAGCTGTTGATGCTCATCAAACATCATAACAGCCACAACAACAACCGCAGCAATCATCTTTCCAACTGGCGCCAAATCAGAATCAACAACCTCCGAGGCAACCTAAGACTTCAGAGCCCAGATTCCCGAAGGAGTATTCTTTCAAGGATGATGAAGTATCAGTTATCTTCAAATATCTTTTAGATAACAATAAGATCAAGCTTCCACCGGTCACAAACCAGGAAGAAGCGAAGAAGACGAATGATCCGAAGTATTGTGTGTTAGACCCTAGAGGGGGGGTGATTAGGGTCTTATGCTAATCTAATCCCAATTAATACCAATTAAAATTATGTTGATCAATTTGATCTAGCAAGAATAAATATGATATGAATATGAGCAATAAAGATGAATAATATGTACGCCAAACAAAACACAAACACACGATATGTTCACGAGGTTCGGAATATTAATAGCATATCCTAAGCAAGATGAATCATACATATCCATAGAGATGAAATGCAAGAAGCACAAATAATCAAAAATAGATTAGCACTAAAACAATAACTTGGATCTTTAACTCAAGGCGGTTAGTCCTTAAATCAAAGAGCACCAAGCTCTAATACCAATTGTTAGACCCTAGAGGAGGGTGATTAGTGTCTTATGCTAATCTAATCCCAATTAATACCAATTAAAATTATGTTGATCAATTTGATCTAGCAAGAATAGTGAATCTCACAAATAAAGGTTCAATACAATGATTTGTTCTCAATTAACAAGTGAGAACACAATAAAGCTCACACTCACTAAATCCCACACTACAACCCACAATATATAATATGAGAATATCAAGCTCAATAAGTGTGTGTGATAATAGTGAATGAAACTATAACTCAATGAATATAGCTTAATCAAATGAAAATAAAATAATAAGCTATATAGGAAAGAGTTTAGAAAACTTCTCAAAGAACAAGAAGAGCTGAAGAAATGATGAAACGCACTTTACACACTAAGTGTAGGAACCTAGCCCGTGTCCTCCTCCTCAAGTGCTCGATTACAACCTAGCCCGTTAGGCTCATTCTGACAACTCGTCGGTCGACCGGTCCGGTCGACCGATTAGTTCAAAAACCCAGAGAGGTTTGAAAGCCTCTTCTTGTTGTAGAAAAACTTCTCTTGAAAACAGATTGATGAAACAACTCTTAAACGCGATTAATAACTTGTTAAATAACAAACTTAGATTTCTTGGATCTTAGAGAAGAAGAGCAGCAATGGAGTATATATAGCACCCCAATACAACAGCTAGAAATAAGTAAAAGACCAAAAAGTCCATTTGAAAAACTAGCCGTTAGGCTCATTCTGACAACTCGTCGGTCGACCGGTCCGGTCGACCGATTAGTTCAAAAACCCAGAGAAACGAAGAATTAAAGCTGTCGGTCGACCGACGGAAAAAGTGGTCGACCGAATTGGAAATTTCGGTCGTCCGATATAAATTCCGGTCGACCGGAGGGCTCTCTGGAAGTTTACTCAGAACCAGAACAACAGTCGGTCGACCGTACCGGTCGACCGAATTCTGATATATGAAAATACTCAGGTTTTGGGGCTAGTTTGAAAATCCAGAAAAAATATCAAATCAGGTTCAAAAATAATAAAACTTTGGGGAAAGTTTCTAAATGATAAAATAAACTTGTTTGAAAAAGAATTTCTGGAAAATCAATTTTCGCTTGTGAAAACTACCTGTTTTTGAAGAATGCTTAGAAAACCTGTAATTTATGAAAGTGAACTTTGATATAGGACTTGTAAATATTCATATATATATTGTGCATATAATATATGTATATAGTGAAGTATGAAGGAGCTGTAAACATGAGATAAAGTATTTTAACAATGTTTAATGAAAAATCATCTATATGATAGAAAACGTCAAAAATCGTGTTAAGTGTATATATATTGAGCTTAGATATAATCATACTATATATGTAAGTAAACTAAACATATACCTAGGTAAATCCACGCAAATGAACTTGAATCTTTAACGCTTGATTAACGCGTGTTGAAATACCTGAAAAAAAGAACATAAACACAAAACACTAGAAAACTTATTAGTAATAAATTGTTTGTCAAATCATCATCAAAACTATAGGGTCAACAATCTTCCCCTTTTTGATGATGGCAAACAATTTATACATGAATATGAAATATATACTGATAATCCACATATAAGCCAAAAACAAGAGTAAAATATATACTGATAATCCACATATAAGCCAAAACAAGAGTAAATCATAACAAGACCATATATATATATAAAAGAATCAATTTGTAAGCTATATGTGGTATTTTCTCCCCTTTTGACAACATCAAAAAGGGAAAAATGAAAGATAGGAGCAATGCTCCCCCTGCTTATAAGCATAGATAATAAACATAAAGAATTTTATGTCAAAAGCTCCCCCTGTCAAATAGACTAGGTGACATCTATTGAACATATATACAGGAGCTAAACCAACAACTATTCATCAAACATATGCATAAATAATTGACATCTATTGAACATATATACAGGAGCTAAACCAACAACTATTCATCAAACATATGCATAAATAATACAAGTAACTCAATTTCTATAAACAAAACATGATTATTGTCTTAACCATGCATTGATCATAAAATGATAAACTAGCATAAACGATCACAGATCATCATTTGAGCATCATAGATGTGCATAAATATACAAAACCTAAACAGTACTAAGAGCTTATAATAAGCAACTTATTTGCAACACACCAAAACATGAAAGTTGTTTCAACAATGCATTGATTTATAAAAGAAATAATCTAAACACAATAAGTCACAAAATATCACATGAGCATTAGAAACAGCATAAAACCATAAGTTCACATGAGTCCACATACGTATTTGATATCACATAAGCATTTGATATCAACCCATACATAAAAATTCACATGAATCCACACTAATAAGAGTTATTACACTCATAACAAAAACAGAGTTATCAAGTTTTACAAACCAGAAGAGAGCATCAAAAACAAATAAAACATCACATAAGAACTCAAATCAGGCATCTCCACCACCATCATCATCACCACTGCCATCATCATTATCACCACTGCCATCATCATGACCACCACCATCACCATCAGAATCAGCAGAGTCCTCATCAGAATCAGACTCAGAATTTGAAGGGATCCCAAGAGACTGACGCTGATATGAAAGAATAGTCCTAACATCCTTCTGAATAGATGAGACTTGCTTCTGAATACCTGAGTACTGAGTCTCAAGGCGATCCAAACGATCACAAATATCAGAAGTGGAAGATGTAGAGGCTCTAGAGCGGGAGTGAGAAGATGATGAAGGAGTGGAGTCAATGGCCATCTGCATTCTAGAAAGAGAGACCTTATCAAAGAAATCTCTCTTAGATTCAATCTTGGGTTCATTTGTAAGGTCGACATTGAAGTGTTTGAAGATGAGGGTAAGAAAGGAGCCAAAGGGTAGAAACTTGGTATGCTTAGATGCCATGTTATTAATAAAGACAGTAGCCCAATCAACTTTGATTTTGGCGAAGATGGCATAAACAGCATTAATCTTATCAGAAGCGAAGTTATCAAAGCTACCAGTCTTAGGAATCAGGTTTTGAGCAACAATTTTTGCAATGAGTTTGGCAATAGGATTAAGTGAATTGTTGTTCATGGGATAGGAGAAACCAGGTTTAAACATTGATTGATTAACAGCAGGATCACTATGCTCAATTGACATGAGACCAACATCACTTGTTGGGATTTCAAGAATCTCAGCAAGTTCGTTAGCAAAAAAGGATATTGCAATATTTTTAACAGAGGAGATGATAGTCAAACTACCATCAGCAGAGGATGATGTGGACAAATTTGCATAGAAAAGATAAACTAAAAACGGATAGAAGGGAACTTTATATGCCTCATCTAGCAATTTATCTAACCCAACATTATGAAGAATAGACTGGGTGTCATACATGAATAGCTCAGGATATTTGATATACCTAGTTGGGAGAATTTTTAATTTACATAGTTCCCTATACTTCCTAACAAGAGATTTAATAATCAGATAATCCTCATAATGTGAAGCATTAATAGAGGAGGAACTCGATTCAGGTTTGGATCTCTTTTTGGAGGGCTTGGGAGGCATGATTATGAGAAGATAACAGAAATTATCAACTTCCTGTAAGCAACAAGGAATTTAGAGCAAATTAAAGAAAAATCGCCCTAAAATAGAAACCCTAGATAAAAAAAAAGTAAACATTTAATCAGAGAAAGAAGATCAAGAGTTGAGAGATTTGTTACCTAGCAAAAACCAGATGAAATGGATGGGAAGAACTGATTTAAGATCGGCGGATGCTAGAGGCGGGCGACCGTGGAGAAACCGAACGAATTTTGGGGAAAATTTCGAAATGTGGAGAACATGAAGAGTTAGGTTAAAGGAGAGGATGATGGAACGGCTGAGATTTATCCCAAAAGAAATCAATGGTGATGGATAGTTCGGGTTCAAAAACGAAATTCGAAAACAAAACCGAAAACCCGATAAAAAACACAAGGTTGCTGCAGTATTTCATTTCGGTCAACCGACTCGGTCGACCGAATCGATTACAGAAAGATCGTCGGTCGACCGGGTCGGTCGACCGAGGGAAAATAAAAGAAACAGGTAAAGGGAAAATTGTTTTTGAGAGATTTTATAACATAGACCTTTTGGAAATATGTTTTATAAAATACTTAAAGTTTTGTAAGGTATATATAAGTATTTTTAATTGTGAAATCATGCAAATAATTTATTTTTAACATTAGGAATATAATTTTTCATTCAAAGCCAAAAAGAAATTATTCAAAACAAAAACAAAACAAATCATTAAAAAACTATATAAGTCTTTTTGGTACCCAAATCATTTTGGTACCACTAGAACTTGGGACATGACCCCTATCATTTAAATCCAAGGCCCTAGGGTTATGAACCCGTTTGGGCGTGTTTTGTGCACCAATACGGTTAAAACAAAAATTGTAAACGTGACCCATACGATTGCAATTTGTGTAATGTAGAGGTTTGAATGGTTTACGTTGACCGAAATAGAATGCACGTGGTTCATTTGTAAAAATAGATTTTCCTTTGTAATTATTTTGCAAACGAGAATTTCTTTTCAAATCGAAACAAAACATGGCCAAATGACCAAAACGATCACAATAATCACATTTGTACACATAAGCATGTTTGTGATTTATACTATGTGTGTATCCATGTGTATGTGATGAAGAAGCTTGATGGAATGCACAATCATGTGTAGGCTTGTCAATTTTTGGTGCATTATGACAAAATTAAGCTAAATGGCCTTTAAGACCGCAAATAGAGCATTTGTGAATTTTGTCATACATATGTGCATAGTGAATAGGTTTCTTGGAAGAACTAACATTGAACTTTGCACATAAGTCCATAAGCTTTTTATTATTAGCAATACAAGTGTTTAGTGTTAAATCTAAGGTAGATATAGGTAGATATTCTTTTTCTCATTTGATTCAACTCATCATTGTGCATACAAGTATTGCTACTAGAAGTAGTATAAACAAGATTACTCATCATAGATTTTAACTTATCTACTTCTAATATAGCATCACGTTTTTCATGAAGCAAACTAGCGTTTTCAGTTTTCAAATTTTCATTGCATTCTTTAAGAATTATATTTTCATTTGCAATAAAATTGAACTTAGTAGCTAGTGTTTCATGAATGGATTTCAAATTAACATACTTGCTTTTTACATCAATATAGCAATTGTGTAATTTTTCAAACTCAAGAGCAAGTTCATCAAAAGTAATAATATTATCGTTATCGCATACCTCACTAGGGTTATCACCTAGTGGTAATGTACATGGGGATGAGGCTTCCTTAGGACTCAAAGCAAGATTTTCCAATGCTTGTTGAATCGCCTCCAATTTCCCTTCATGTGCTTCAATAAATTTCTATAAAGCGTAAGCACTATCAAAATTAGCAAATTTGTTAGAAAACGATGAGTGAAAAGCGCTAATCAAAAATCCTAGCAAAAGCTTGTTCATGTTAAACAATCTTTTATCATTATCACACCATTTGGATTTTTCCAAGATGGGAACAACATAGCCATCCTCAATAATTTCCCACAAATCAAATTGATTAGATTGAACAAAAAGTTTGAATCTAATACGCCATTGAGCATAGGGAAAAATATCCAAACGAGGAGCAATATTAATAGCATATCCTAAGCAAGATGAATCATTCATATCCATAGAGATGAAATGCAAGAAGCACAATTAATCAAAATTAGATTAGCACTAATACAATAACTTGGATCTTTAACTCAAGGCGGTTAGTCCTTAAATCAAAGAGCACCAAGCTCTGATACCAATTGTTAGACCCTAGAGGGGGGGATGATTAGGGTCTTATGCTAATCTAATCCCAATTAATAGCAATTAAAATTATGTTGATCAAAATGTTCTTACAAGAGATAGATATGAACAATAAGAACAATAAGAATAATAAGAGTAATAAGAATATGCACAAATAAAATGTGAGACAAGCAAAACACAAACACACGATATGTTTACGAGGTTCGGTCCCCACGACCTACGTCCCCGCTCCTCACCTCGAGGAGATATCCACTATCACAATCCGGTTTGGAAGCCGGAACTTCTACACACTCGGTTTACAAGTTCACCGAAAACTCTCACACTACACAATCACTCAACAATCACACTTTACACACTAAGTGTAGGAACCTAGCCCGTGTCCTCCTCCTCAAGTGCTCGATTACAACCTCTCCCTAGGTTCGTCAATCGACGCCACTCCTATTGGATTTGACCCCGTCTCTCTCTCCTCACACTTCTCTCGGTGTACAAGTGTGTTACAAGTGAATCTCACAAATAAAGGTTCAATACAATGATTTGTTCTCAATTAACAAGTGAGAACACAATAAAGCTCACACTCACTAAATCCCACACTACAACCCATAATATATAATATGAGAATATCAAGCTCAATAAGTGTGTGTGATAATAGTGAATGAAACTCAATAAATATAATTCAATGAATATAGCTTAATCAAATGAAAGTGAAATAATAAGCTATATAGGAAAGAGTTTAGAAAACTTCTCAATGAACAAGAAGAGCTGAAGAAATGATGATCTCAATAGAATTTTTGAAAGCCTCTTCTTGTTGTAGAAAAACTTCTCTTGAAAACAGATTGATGAAACAACTCTTAAACAGCTCTTAAACGCGATTAATAACTTGTTAAACAACAAACTTGGATTTCTTGGTTGTTTTAGAAGAAGAGCAGCAATGGAGTATATATAGCACCCCAATACAACAGCTAGAAATAAGTAAAAGACCAAAAAGTCCATTTGAAAAACTAGCCGTTAGGCTCATTCTGACAACTCGTCGGTCGACCGGTACGGTCGACCGATTAGTTCAAAAACCCAGAGAAACGAAGAATTAAAGCTGTCGGTCGACCGACGGAAAAAGCGGTCGACCGAATTGGAAATTTCGGTCGTCCGATATAAATTCCGGTCGACCGGAGGGCTCTCTGGAAGTTTACTCAGAAATAGAACAACAGTCGGTCGACCGTACTGGTCGACCGAATTCTGATATATGAAAATACTCAGGTTTTGGGGCTAGTTTGAAAATCCAGAAAAAATATCAAATCAAGTTTAAAAATAATGAAACTTTGGGGAAAGTTTCTAAATGATAAAATAAACTTGTTTGAAAAAGAATTTCTGGAAAATCAATTTTCGTTTGTGAAAACTACCTGTTTTTGAAGAATGCTTAGAAAACCTGTAATTTATGAAAGTGAACTTTGATATAGGACTTGTAAATATTCATATATATATTGTGCATATATTATATGTATATAATAAAGTATGAGAGAGAATGAAGTATGGAAGGAGCTGTAAACATGAGATAAAGTATTTTAACAATGTTTAATGAAAAATCATCTATATGATAGAAAACGTCAAAAATCGTGTTAAGTGTATATATATTGAGCTTAGATATAATCATACTATATATGTAAGTAAACTAAACATATACCTAGGTAAATCCACGCAAATGAACTTGAATCTTTAACGCTTGATTAACGCGTGTTGAAATACCTGAAAAAAAAGAACATAAACACAAACACTAGAAAACTTATTAGTAATAAATTGTTTGTCAAATCATCATCAAAACTATAGGGTCAACAATCTCCCCCTTTTTGATGATGGCAAACAATTTATACAGATGTTGGAATCGTAACACCAAAACCGAAAGAGAAGAAAGTAGGTGCGAATGCAGTGTCTATCAGCTTCGGATCGGTTCCTTTATCCTGGTTTCAAACTGAATCAGTATCAAAGGTCAAAATGTAGACCATCAACGATGACCCTCATGGACAGCGCCAAAAAGAGCTTGTATCTCACACAACCCCCAACGACGAAATCCTTTGGGTTCATCCGGATTTACTTGAAGATGAACAGTGGACGACATCCACATCAAAGAAGAAATTAAACAGCAAGGGAAAAGAGAAGTTCTATTATGGAGCCTCGGCAATTCCTGAGAAGAATGATGAAGAAATTCCAGCTCTACTGCTTTCTGAAGAAGAGCAAGAATCTTTCGCTACAAGAGGTGGGAATGAATACCATTATAAATATCCTGAAACCTCTAACCCAAATGCTAAAACTCTTACGGAGCTGGGGGTAGTTGCAACTCCTCCTGTAGCTGCTGGGAAGCCACAACAACCGGCTAAACAAAAAGAAAAAGAACCCCAACATAAAGAGGTTCAAGTTCCGAAGCAGTCTCGTTTCAATCGACCCATTGGACGAGACAAACTGGAAAGCTCGAACGCTCCCTACCATTTCGACGTCATGGCTCAATTAGCCAATATCCCAGCAAGAATCACACTGTACGAATTATTGCACCTTTCAAAGGATACCAGAGAAGCTTTGCAAGAAGCATTAGCTGATTCTGAGGTATTTCTTACTCAGATTAAGCCGATTTCCGAGGAGTCAGGGTCATCGATTCAACATTACAATCTAGCTGCCACGAAATTTCCTTGCATCGCTTTCACAAAAGAAGATATGCAAGTCAGGAATTCGAAACATGATAGGCCTCTATATTTCACCGGATATATTGGCTCGAGCGTTGTCAACCGGATCCAAGTTGACCCGGGTTCCGCTGTCAGCATTATGCCGTTACGATTGATGTACCACCTCGGAATTCCCGCTAGCAAGCTAGCCTCCATGGGAACTGTCATCTACGGATTCAATACTAGTGGATCAAGACCATTAGGGAAAATCCGAGTGAAGTGTCAACTCGGAGACTTGAAGTCTGAAGTCACCTACTATGTGATTGATGCAGAGACTTCCTATAACTTACTGTTGGGTCGCCCATGGATTCACAGTAATCTTATAGTTCCCTCTACCCTCCATCAGTATCTGAAATATGTCAACACTAATGATGAGGTCAAGACGGTGGTCGCGGATAAGCAACCATTCAAGGGGTTAGAAAATTACTTTACTGACTCCCTTCTTTATGGTGCTGAATCCGATACTGAACCATCGGCCCATGGTACAGACAGCGGAGAGGAAGCTGATACCGAAGGTGGGCTCGATTATAGTGAAGGTCTTGTGCTAAATGACATTGAACCTCTTGTAATCGATCTTGACGGTGATAATTCATCGGATGAAAGTTGTAACTGGCAGCTTGCCGATGAAATAATAAATGATGATTTAGAGTACTCGCGTTGTCTCGATGATGTAATGCAGGAATTGTATGACGACCCTAGTCTACATATGCCACTTCGTTCGTCTTGCACGACGACGAAACACGTCCAAAGTTCATACGGAACAACTATGATCCTACCCGCAAAGACAGGGGGTGAAAAAGAAATAGTCTTCGAAAAAGGGGAACCATCCCCTACCCCAGATCTTTTCTTAGACACTAATTCAGATGATGAAGAACCCGGGCGACATTTCTCTCAGTACAATTCACAAGCGAATGGTTACATGACGAGCCAAGGCTATGACCTCTCACTCGGTGAAGGTCTTCATTTTGGTCAGGGCGTCAGGGTTCCACCCCGTCCTGCCTATGTACCAAAAGGAAAACCAGATAATTATTACGGTTATAAAAGGGGTCTAGGTTATGCTTCATCATCTGATGACAAATATTGCCAGCAGCTCATCAGCCAATTAGTAAATAAAAGTGGGCATTCATCCGATACTTCAATCTGGGATTCTAATGTGAGTATTGGGGAAAGGTTCAAAACTCTCATGTCAAACATGGCAACGGTTGATCCTTTCACAATAGAAGGAGACGATCAGTTGCCCACTTGGGAAGATCCCTGGATACATTACATGAATATCCAATACAGTGATCGATTTGAGCAAAGAGAACCTCCTACGGAGGATAAAGTAGTCCAAGTTAATATGAGTGATGAAAATAATCTGAAACCTATATTTATTAGCGGTGATCTTCCACCAGGTGAGAAAGAGGAACTAATCGCCCTCATTAGAGAGTATATCGACGTTTTCGCCTGGAATTACGAAGATATGCCGGGACTCGACCTAAATGTAGCAATGCACAGCCTTAACATTAAACCGGATGTTAAACCTGTCAAACAACAACAAAGACGGTTTCGTCCGCAGATTATGGAGGCAATAGGAACCAAAGTCAAGAAACTGATTGATTCGGGCTTTGTCAGAGAAGAACAACATCCTGAATGGTTGGCCAATATTGTTCCAGTCCTTAAAAAGAACGGGAAAATCAGAATCTGTATTGACTTTAGAGACCTGAATACCGCCTGTCCTAAAGACGACTTTCTCCTACCAATTACGGACGTCATCATTGACAACACATACGGGTTTGAGAGAATATCATTTATGGATGGATTTTCTGGGTATAATCAAATCAAGATGCACCCGGACGATGAAAAGCATACAGCATTCTGAACACCCCTTGGCGTCTTTTGTTATACTGTTATCCCTTTTGGTTTGAAGAACGCCGGAGCTACATACCAAAGAGCAATGACGAAGATCTTTCAAGAGCACCTTCGGAAGACCGTTGAATGCTACGTTGATGACCTGGTCATTAAGAGTCATGATAAAAACGATCACATTAACGATTTGAAAACAATGTTCGATCTTATGAGGACTCACCAGTTAAAGATGAACCCAACTAAGTCCTTTCTTGGAATGTCCAGCGGTAAATTTCTCGGGTTCGTCGTCACCACAAAAGGTATTCATATCGATCCTGATAAAGTAAAGGCGATCAATGAATTACAACCCCCGAGGAATCTTAAAGAACTCAGAGGGTTGCAAGGTCGATTGGCATATATCCGTCGGTTTATATCAAATCTGTCTGGAAAATATCAACCATTCTCTAAACTCACAAAAAAAGGTGTGTCGTTCGTTTGGGATGAAGCATGCCAAAAGGCATTCGAAGATATTAAAACATATCTGGCGAATCCACATATTCTCGTTGCACCGAAATCGGGCAGACCGTTTTTGATTTATGTCAAAGCGACGAGCCATTCGTTAAGTGCATTACTCGCACAAGACGACGATAACGGTCACGAACAAGCTGTGTATTATCTGAGTCGTACATTGGTAGGAGCCGAGTCTCGTTATCCGATGATTGAGAAAGAATGCCTCGCCTTAGTATTTGCAATCCAGAAAATACGACACTATTTAGTTGGACAGACAATTTATGTCATTTCCAACATAAATCCGATCCGAGTATTCATGACCCAACCGGCTTCCATGAATTGGCGTTTAGCCAGATGGGCTTTACTCTTATCGCAATATGATTTATACTTCAAGCAACAAAAATCAGTTAAGGGACGAGCTATTTGCGATCTTCTGGCAGAAAACCCTATAAAAGATGTAGTCGAGTTGTACGACGATTTGCCGGATGAAACTCACGAGGTTAATACTACCTCACATCAACAAGTATGGAAATTATACTTCGATGGGGCTTCCCGAGCAACCAACATGGCGAGCGCGCCCGAATGTTCTAAAATCTCCTCAGGAGTGGGGGTCGTTTCAGTTTCCCCGGAAAAGCATGTCTTACCTAGAGCATACTCATTGATCGAACCATGCCCTAATAACGTGGCCGAGTACAACGCATTAATAATTGGACTTAATTTTGCCAAAGAGCTGGGGGTCGAATACCTTGAAGCTTTTGGGGATTCTCAATTGGTAGTTAATCAGATACGAGGAGAGTATGAAGTCAGAAATCGAGACCTGATTCTATACCACCAGGTGGCCATCAAGATGGTAAGCTCGTTTGAAGAATTTTTCATCAAGTACGTTCCGTGTCTCCAAAATGCATACGCAGACGCATTGGCGGCATTGTCAGTATCTCTAGCTCAGCCTCCCAAAATAGAACAATTAATTACAGTGAAAAGTCACCAGCTTATTGTTCCAATCTACGATTCGGTTGCCAAAGAAGCATACTCAACAAGAGTTGAACCTGAAGTTCGAGATTGGCGTTTCCCTATTATCGATTATGTCCTACATGGTATCTTACTTGAAAACGTGAGAGAAAGGGATTCGATTCGGCGGAGAGCACCAAGATTTTACTACAACGTTGAAGCACAAATGTTATACCGACGGTCGTATGATGGTCTATTACTCTGTTGTCTATCCAATAAGGAAGCAGAACAAGCACTCAAAGAGGCGCATGATGGGACATGCGGTGCACATCAACCCGGTCCTAAACTCTGCGACCGGCTTAGGAGGATCGGATATTACTGGCCAACTATGGTAAAGGATGCGGTTGATTATGCCCGACGATGTCAAGTGTGTCAATTACATGCAAACTATATGCACCAGCCTCCTGAACATTTACACCCATCGGCGACGTCATGGTCATTCGAAACATGGGGAATGGACATTGTAGGTACTATCTTTCCGCCTTCAGTTAAAGGGGACCGTTTTATTTTGACAATCACCGATTACTTCTCGAAATGAGCAGAAGCAGTTCCACTTAAAGAGGTAAAGACGAGTGATGTTATCAAGTTTATTAAACATCATATCATATATCGATATGGTGTTCCGAGGCGAATAGTGCACGATAATGGTCCTCAATTCGTTAGCAACGCATTCATCAAATTTTGCGGCAAATTTGGGATCAAAGACGTTTCATCAAACGCTTATTATCCCACAGCTAACGGATTGGCCGAGGCTTTTAACAAGACCATTATCAAAATTTTAGTAAAACTGGTGAAAACCAATAAACGAGATTGGGATGACAAACTCGGCGAAGCCCTCTGGGCTTACCGTACGACTGTCTGCACGCCTACAGGAACAACTCCATACTCTTTAACATATGGATGTGAAGCCGTCCTTCCTTTGGAAATACAAATTCCTTCCCTCCGTATCGCTCTCGCAACGGGAATGACAACGGAAGAAAATCATCAGAAACGTCTCGAGGAATTAGAGATGTTAGATGAGAAGCGCTTGGAAGCTCAACAACAAATCGAGTTTTATCAAGCTAAAATTTCCCGGGCTTTCGATAAAAAGGTCCGACGATAAAGTTTTAAAGAAGGGGATCTGGTTCTCGCTGTTCGAAGGCCTATGATTCTCAATTCTAAGAAGAAAGGAAAATTCCAACCCAAATAGGAAGGACCGTTTGTGATAGAAACAGTCTATTCAAACAGTGCATACCGTCTGATTACCCAGGATGGCAACAAATTAATGATGCCAATAAACGGGAAGTTCCTAAAAAAATATTATACGTAATATGTTCAGGATAACCTATGCAAAATGGGAAGCTCCTAGAGAATCGTGTATAGGATATTTCGGAATAACCCGAGAGCAGTTAATTGTTCTAAATGAGAAACTGATCATTTAAATAATTCATTCTTGATTATCATAAAGTTCTTTTACAGCTTTTGTTGAGATGAGATTCAAATCTGTAAACAGTTAATCTTTCCTCACAAGATCCCTCACCGATCAATCAACGAAGGGTCCACCGAAATACGTCATGGATTAAAATCGTTCAGACCCCTACTAGGTTTAAGCTTTTAATACTCTCATTGCCAATTTGGTCAAACCTTTAAACAGTTAAGACCAAAACCAAAATCCCCTCTTAATTCCTTTCATGAACGAGAGGTCCATAAATCGAGCGATCAAACCTTCCTACAGTTAGGATCGTCTCAAAACTCCCTCTTGGTCAAATCTTACTACAGTTAGGACCATAACCAAAATCTCCTTTCAATTCATTTTGCGAGCGAAAGGTCCATTTTTGAATTGAATAATCAAACCTTATGACAGTTAGGGTTATTCAAACCAATCCAGATTCTCTAAGTGGAGATCCCACTTCGAGTTTCCTTTGCACTAGGAGATAGAATATAAAATTCTTCCTCTCCGATTTTGGGTTCATCTCTACCAACAAACAAGAGACCATCCGATTTTGGGTTCATCTCTACCAACAAACAAGAGACCAGGAGATAGAATATAAAATTCTTCTTCTCCAATCTTGGGTTCATCTCTACCTCATCTCTACCAACAAACAAGAGACCAGAAGATAGAATATAAAATTCTTCTTCTCCAATCTTGGGTTCATCTCTACCAACAAACAATAGACCAGGAGATAGAATATAAAATTCTTCCTCTCTAATTTTGAATTCATCTCTACCAACAAACAAGAGATTGAAAGACAGAATAACTAATTCTTTCTTTATAATCTTGGGTTCATTTTCCTACATGGGAAATGTAACCAATTTACATTTCAAAATCCATGTCATTCACACATGGGGGATGTTATCTCTATCCCTTATTAGAGATAAGTCTACATCTAACACATGTAGCCTACATATTCAATATTATAGCTTAAAGTCTAGAAGAGTTTAATTCTTTTAGCTCAACGTTATATGTGAAACGGATTCAGATAATTCACATACTAGCCCGATTCAAACGGTAATCGGTAAAGGCATATCAAATCCGTTGATGGCTGAGGATTTGCCAAAAATCCTATAAGTATCATGGTTATTTATTCTAAACAAGAATGAGTAATCATAATAAAATCTCAATGAGCAAAAGAGTTCACTATATTGACCAAAAGAGTTCAAACAGAGCTATGAAAAATATATGTTCTCAAATTACAATAATTTGTAATGACGGAGTTGATCCTCTAATCGGGAGAGCTCTGTCACATAAGCCAGTTCAAGCTCAGGTATCAAGTTATTTTTAAAACTTTCTTCATTAACGCCTTGAATTCTGGCAACCTCTTGTTCTTTGTCAGAAAAATCTTGTCTTGAAGATTCAGCTGCCGGAATAGATTTACCTCAGCTTGAGTTACCTCCGCTAGATCAGACTCCAAAACTTCAAGAGCATCCCTAGCTTTGGCAAGTTGCTCTTCTAACTGGGCTATCTCTGCCCGACGTGACTCCAAGTCACGATATAGGTCTACCTTGACTTGTGTCTTCTTGGCAACGCTCACCCTGAGTTGATTAATGCGAGTTGTCAGCATTTGAAGTTCAGATTCGGTGGATTTCTGAGAATCACGCCATGCTTGTAGTCTCAAGTCCATTTGGGAAGCAATGTAAGAAGGCGCGCCATTAACACGAAGATTCTGCAACTGTTCAATATTTTGTTTAAGATCGACCAAGTAAGCTTCGATCGAGCCGGATAATTCAGCGCACCCGTATTCTCTAATTCCTGATACATGGCGATCGAGAGATTTCCTAAAATGTTCAAAGGGTGAACCTTTAAGGAGAATTCGATCAACCATGATGTTTAAGAAAAGGACGAAACTTTGGACGTCAGCGCAAATGACAGCTTTGTCCGGATCTTCATCTGCCAATAAAGCTCGAATACGATCGGACAATGATGAAGAAAGAGCTGTGAAGAGAACAAATGAAATGGATATAAGATATGCACGCCCACATATAGCAACGAACGGAAACATATTACGTTCATTAGAGAATTTCACAACTGAGCTACCTTGGCTTGGCGAGACTATAGCAGGTTCTACAACAATTGGGATTTGCTCAGAAACAACGCTCGTCGGTTGATTCACTACATCAGACGGTTGTCCACTTGGAGCCCCCAATGGCCTCGGATCCAAATTTATGAATCCTTGAGGAACAGGTTCTATAAATGAGGAAAAGATGAATAAACACTCTATTAATCCAACTTCGAAGCACGTTAAAGACGAGACGTACCAAGTTGAGCCGAAGTTGCAGTAAGTTGCTCTTCCACAGCAGCCTTCGACCCTCCAGCTTCATGAACAACTGGAGCCGGATCAGAAGTTATAACATGTTCAACTTCGACAGTATCAGAAGTCGGGGGAACGGTAGCCGACGGTTCAACTGCAGCCGGGGGACAAAGCAGGAAACCCAGGCCTTCAGGTTGATCACATGCACCAATGATAGTAGACGCATCAACGTCATTCGTTGGTCCTACAACTGCATTTCTTATTAAAAGAAGAAATAAGAGCTTAATTGAATACTTAAATTCGGAAGTACATACCCCCTGATGTGCCTACTTCAGTAGAACTAACTCTAGTAGTTGGTCTTGCAGTAGCAACCGGATCTTGAGCTGACAGCAAATTGGATATGCGCTGGTGGTCATCTTCATAGATATCGAGGTTAAAGTCATGTTCATTGAAGTCCCCAATCTCCACATCATGAGTAGCTTCATGATCTCTTGGCTCATTAGCAAGAATATCTAGGGGACAGAAAGACCCGTTAACACATATATAAGAGTATGAATGAATCAGAGCAAATAAAAAAAACTAAGGTTACCTTCAATAATAGTTGCGGGGTCGACAGCGCTACTACCCGCACCCACTTCCTTTAGTTTAACTAAAAGAAGATAAAGCGCACAAGTTAGTAGAAGAGGAACATGTTCTGATTCACTTATTTCCCAAAAATGTCCTCCAAATGAGAAAGCATTTGTACCTGTCTCAGTGGTTAGCGAGGTCGATGCAGTAACTAGAGGAGCGGTGGTGTCCATATCAACGGGTTCTTCACTCATCGCTCTGTATACTTGTTGAGTGAAGCTTGGTTCATCAATATTCATCAAACCAGGGGAGGAAGGCTCGGGCATAATTTCACCTTCTTCTTCTGGCTCACCTACAATAGCCAAAGAGTAAATGAGATTTTATATTCAAAAGTAAGATAGTGAAAAAGAGATGAGAATGAGATTTTACCTCCTTCGTCAACCGGAAGATCCTGAGTAAACTCCTCTTCGAACAATAGGGGAAGTTTACGTTGTCGATGGGCAATCTTCTTAATCCTCTTCGATACGTGAGTATCTCTGGGAACTTCAGAGCTCTCGTGACGAAATTTGGTGCGTAGTTCAGATCCTTGAGCAGGGCAGGATTGAGCCTCGGAAAAAGCAGGAGAGCGGGACCTCTTTCTGCCAATAAGCGGGGTGACATCTTCCTCCTCCTCTTCTTCTTCTTCCAAGACAGGCCACCTGACGGTCATTTTATTGGAAGATGATAAGGGAATATTCTTTTCTTTCATTTGAACACCCTTCGAAGGAGTACCTGGTGATTAGGGTGAAGAAGCTCGACGAGTTCTGTGGGCTACGGGAGAGAGAGGGATGTCAGCTGGTACTTCATCTCCGGTTTCATCCTCCTCACTGGATGTTTCGAAGTCATCACTCTCTTCGGAATCAGCTATTTGCTTTCCTTTGCGGGAAGATGTAGCAGGTCCCTTCCCTCTCCTAGAAGGTATAACTCTTCGAACTATGGCTTCCGCTTCTAGTTCAGAAATTTTCTTCTTCGTAACGGGCATGTTGGCGGCTAAAATCCACCGGCAATAAAGAAAATTCATGTGAAGATTGGGCTCAGCGACGGGTAAGCTAAATTGAGCTTCTGTGCAGCCAACAACATTCCAAAACCAAGCTCGCACTCCATCGATAAGGCCTCCACAGGTCATTAGCCAATTATTGGGATTCCCGACATATAGCTGGTCGTAACCGAATTGTCGCGCAAATCGACAAGGAAAATAAGGCTCGATTCAGCATATGTTTCTTGACCGGAAAACATTGTAGCCTGGTCGAATGTTCATAAGCCAATGGAAACTGCCCATATTGAGAGAAGTCCTGCTGGTACCAGGCATTTCCTCGTCAATGAGCATGTCATTACATGCACCAGAAAATCGGGGGAAACATTTATAAAATTCCCAGCACTTGGCATTCCTTAACTGCCTCACCCTGTCAGGCCATTGTCGGGAAGGATTCAACCACTTACATCCTTCTAAAAGCTGCAGCAGAGGAATTTCTGGATCAGATACGTCGGGAGCTGACATCATATCGCCATGCCATCAAATATGTATAGGGTAGTTCGACTCTCGACAGGGGAATCTTACTCGAAGGCTCAGCACCTACTTTTGTAAAAGTGTTAGCTAAATTGCGCAAACCGCTATGAATATCAGCAATCATGGCGGAGAGTAAAGATAACCTACCTCCAATAGCTAATTGGACAGCTAGAAAAATGACTTCAAGAGGAAGGGCCTCTGGAGATTGATGCGGCACTACACACTTCTTTAGCCATATGGCCAAATAGCTAGAGAGAAGAGTCGCAGGTTTCATCCTCTTTGTAGTTTGCCACAAGAAAGTGCTGAATTTCGACCCCCTCGAAAAACCACCTTCGGATGATCCGGTCGTATAAGACTGAGCATTAATCTTTGTGATCAATTTGTTAACATCGTCGTATAAGACTGAGCATTAATCTTTGTGATCAATTTGTTAACATCGGAAGGAGTCAAAGTGGGTGATTCACAAACGGCCTCACCAGTCGAGCTCTCAGTCAAAGTGGGTGATTCACAAACGGCCTCACCAGTCGAGCTCTCGAGATTCTGGAACAAGTAATCGGCAAACTGCTTTAGACTAACTTGAGCCGCCTTCTTACTCTTTACCTTAATCCTGGCTATCGCTATTTGGTAATAACAAGTTAATTCCCAGAGAATGTCGTAAGCAGCAGAACCAGCCTTCTTCATCCTCGTAAGCTGACAATTGGTTGGAAAATATTCTTGATAAGGAGTGTTCCCCAGTGGCAACCTGGACACTTTCATTATCTCGTGGAGTGGAAGCCCTAACTCCCCATACTTAGTGAAGAATGTATTGGTCTCTGAATTATAAGACTCGAACAAGACGAGAAAGTGATCTACACTTATCGGGAGACCATGCATACTGGCTCGGATTGGAGCGTATAATCCCAAGTTCGCTAACTCTTGACCCCAACGGTTGAGTACGTAGTTGGTCATCCTAGACCACCATTTATCTGAGAGCGAATGAACCCATCCATAATATCTGAATTTCGGAAGGGGGAATTCTCTACCGATCCGAGCAAGCCTATTCTTCATAGTATTAGCCTTTATCATTAGTTCATTCTGAGGTCCACTATCTGGTCCAAGTACCCCGGGATGAAGACCACGAATGGTATGTCGACTACTTGAGCCAGGAGCACTAACATCCTTACCAATAAACCCGCAATGGATGTGTTCATGGTCATCCATCAAGTTCCACGACATCTTCCTCGAAACGGTTAAATTCCTTAGTTGCAGAATAGAATATTGTCGGGGGAATGGGGGAAGGAACATAAAGTCCCCTTCATGTTCATTCAACCAAGCTTCAGGACCACAACAAAGATTATTTGGATCTTCAATCGAACCCCCGAACAAGTAATCAGGTTTCTTTAGTGGATCGATGGAATCCCGAGTGGAGGTTAAAGGCGAGTCAGTCAACAGTTGACGCAGAGTGCGACGACTTCCTTCACGAATCAGTTCAGGAATGTTATCATCACAACCCTTAGTGAATTGACGGGCCTCTCTGACCAGAAAATTGCCGTTACAGGAAGCATGAAGAATACCACTCTGGCCCGAGTCTTCTCTATCAGAAAAGGTGACTGAAGAAAAAGGCACTGCAGACAAATTTGGACAACAGTTGGATGAAGGAGAGGCTAAGAGAGCAAGGCAAAATACTCTAAGTAGTCGTGGCGGTATTCACTGTCGCGCGTTACCGCGGTAGTGTATGCTGCCGTGCTCAGCCGCGGTAATACGTGCTGCCGCGGTAACTGAACAGCAACCCTTGGTTTCAAAGAACCGCGAGTTTGAGCTAAATTTGTATTTGGTCGTGGTACACGTCTTGATTAAACAAGACATGTGTTTATAGCGTCAATCCCCTCGAAAGGGGATGTCAACTCTTCCCGGATGCCTCTCAAAGGAGACAAACGAGGTTATATGATCTAAAGCATCAACTTTAGACAGAAAAGAAGTTGAAAAGCTTACCTCCATAGGAAGAGGTAGCAGCCTCAACCTCCTCCGATGCCTGGGCCGAGATTTGCCCTTAGCAACCCGTGATCTCTTCGGGGACATGATGAAAACTGATCCAAGAAAGAAAAAAGTTAGGGTTTTTGTTGAAACTCCAAACAGAAACCAAAACAAACCCAAGATACAAGAGGGGTATGTCATCCTACCAGAAAACGAAGAGGAACGAGCTTGGAAGATCAAAGAGTCGAAAGAAAAACTAAAAAATCAAGAGAAGCACCCGAAACCCTAGATTCAGTTCGAATAGAATCACCAAATTTTGAAGAAAAGGGAAGGGGAAAAGACTTGAGGATCCTTTTATAGGGTTTTGAGACTGGTTCGAACTCAAGACAGCGGGTAAAAATGACCCGAAAAGGCCCGACATCGACCTTATAAACCTGACTGGCC
>NC_033801.1:125745612-125769099 GCF_001876935.1 Asparagus officinalis | reverse complement strand
CAGTGGATTCTAGCGCGGCAGTTAATGTCGTCACGCTAGCGCACCACATCCCACTCTGACGCGCAGAAGCGCCATGCATACACAATGATCCCTTGGGTATTTGAATACAAACATCTACCGCTGTATTTGGAATACATACCTGAAAACTCCGATGAGTATATGAGTATAAACTACATCTCCTTGAACCTCCCAACGGGTATATGAGGTTAAACTATTTCCCGAACACTCCAATATAGTATATGAGTATAAACTATTTCTCCGCTCTCCAACAGCAGTTCTGATTCAAGACTTCGACAACGGACACACGATAAACGCAGCACCGGAAAGATTTTAGCTATTCTATAAAGCACTGAATAGACTAAAGAAGTCAGGGATTTAATCCATTCACATAACATTCTACGCAACTTCCTCAACAAAGTACTGAAGGAATTGCAAGGAAAGCTTATCATATCCAAAGTGTCCCAGACTCCTCTCTAAAATAATGAGTCTGGGATACTTTGGAGGGGGTATCTGTAGGCGTCAAAAAATAATCATAGATATCCAAACACAACTCAAGGATGAGAAGAGAACAATGTGTATACAACGACAAAATACACCAACAACGACAAAATATACCAACAAGCAACCCGTGATGACGTGCCTTAGGCGCGGCAGCTCAGGGTGACGCGCCTTAGGCGCGGCAGCTCGTGGTGGCGCGCCTTAGGCGCGGCAGCTCATGGTGATGCGCAAACTACGGGGTGTGCCATGGTGGTTACAAAGCAGTTATACGGTGATTTTCTAAAGTCCACGTGGCGGCATATCAGAAATAGAACGTGTGCTGATATGGACAAGCAGTTAAACTACGAAAAAAATGGTTAAAAGTCGTAGGAGAACAGTTTCAGGCACGATGGGACGTGGTTGTAACCGCTCCTTTAGCCGCGGCGGTCCTCACTGACGCGCCAATAGCCGCGGCAGTTGACTGGCGCGGCCAAAGGGATGTCATGTGGTCAGTTATTTTAACCTGTTTCCACTGTTGTGCACTCCTACCCCTATAAATACCTCCTTAGACACGAAATAAAGGAGAGAGAGCGGATTGAAGCAGAAAAGGCTTGAGCTTTTGGTGATTTTGAGGAAGAAAGAGAGAATTTTCACCTTTCATAAGCATCAGCTTGAGCTTTTGGTGATTTTGAGGAAGAAAGAGAGAATTTTCACCTTTCATAAGCATCACTTGGTGATTCCTAGAGATCTAAGCTCAGACTTGATCTTTGGAAGAGCGAACATCTTACATCGATAAGATATTTGCTTCAAATTCTTATTTCGATAAATGAAGGAAGAATCTTTAAACCCCCCCCCCCCTCACAATCTTTGAATCGGTGGTTCATGAGTCAAAGCACTCCCGGCATAGGCAAAGTCCCACAAAACAAGAATCGATAAACCATTTTTGTGTTATTTTCTCAAGAGTTGTAATTTTTATTTTGTTGTGTAAAAAAAGTCTTATAAAAAGACTATCTCTTTCGAATTTGTTATAATCAATCAAAGATATAATGAATTCCACAACGAGACCAACTTTTGACGAAAAGATAATGTACCTATTCGTGCATTGTACACAAAAGGGGCAAGGAAGCCTCCTTTTTTGGGATAATTCCTATTACCTCTCACCTAGAGATCCATATTGAAGCCCAGGAGCCCGTTAAGACTCCACTCTCACAAGGGGGTAGTTCAAAACGTGAGACTCCTGACGTGAACTTGGATCGTTCAAAGGCAATAACTAGTTGTCTGGAGAATGTTAACAAGGTTCAATTTACCCAAAAGAAGACGTGTCTGTCAAAAGATAACATTATACTTGGGGAATCACACTAACAAATGATTGGATGCTCCGGTCATCATGCCGATAAGCTGTACCGTCAGACTGGAGGTGTGAATAAAACTCGAAAGAGGAATATAACAAAAACAAGCTCTCATTGTTGGTGTGAAAGGCTTATTAGAGCAGTACTCTCAGAATGTAGCTGCTCCAAGCAAGAAGTCATCCCGCAAAGAGTCTTGGTGTTTCAAATACTTTCTGCGCCATCCACTGAAGCGTCAAAGCCTAAACCAAGATGTTTCCTAAAGAGAAAATCTACCATGCAAGATGATGAGTTCCCTGAAGTCACCATCAACATGGCCGGCAAAGGAAAAGAAAAGTCTAAGCGACATTCGACTGACTCTGATCCCGACTTTACTCCATTAGCGAGAGTCGATCCGAGAATCTCCCACAGAATGTCTCAGATCCAACTAAGAGCCACCAGACATATGGACTACAAGAGAATGCATGAAGGAACATATTTAGAGGATGAACTTTTAAGCACTTGCTACGTAATTGCTTCTGATGATATGATGTCTAGCATTGGGCAAGCTAGAGAAGTGTTCGTCATCACTCCTGAACACATGACTCAAATACTTCAGGAAGCTCTAGTTAAGCAACGTGAAGAGATTAGAGCTGGGATAAAGACGGAAGTGGAGTTAGCCATGCAACAAATAAGGGAGTTGTAGACTTAACCACATCAATCACCTGAGTCTAGCTAGAGGACTGAATCTAGTCGCCATACTCAGAACGTTACAGTTGACAGCGATTCAAAAGTGGACGAAATCATTATGGCTGACGCACCTCTCAATAACACTGGGGGTAGCTCAATCAATCCTTCTCAATGTCCCCCAAATAATGATGAGGGTGAGGAAAAGAAGATGATGAAAGAGCTCGAGAGCAAATTTAATGCCTTAATGTCTGCTCAAGAGGTAAAGAAGATCGGCATTCTGTGCCCATATCCAAGAGAGTAGGAGTCAATTCCGTACCCGGTGAAGTTTAATTTGATCAACTTCATGCCATTTGACGGGAGAGGCTCGCCAATCCAACATCTAATTTATTTCAATTTTCATCTGGGTATGATCTCCAGTAATGAGCCATTGATGATTCAGTCATTCGTAGGCACCCTTCGTGGGGCCGCATTTGATTGGTACCGACATCTCAAGCCATGGAGCATAAATTGCTAGGATGACATGGAGAATCTCTTCCTCAACAACTTTTTTGATGATGACACTGAGGTGTCAATCGGAACTCTTCTGGATGAGAAGCAAAAAGACGGAGAATTAGTCGACAACTTCGTCAAACGCTTTCAAAACAAAGCCACGAATTGTAGGGATCCGGTGACTGAGGAATTCATACTGTAGACTTTCCACAACAATCTCTCCCCTGATGTCTTAGAATCCATGAGGGTTCTGCTATCTAAAACTTAGATGGAGTTAAAGATACACGGAGACCAGGCCGAACGCTTTCTCAAAAGAAAGAATGCAGAGAGAGACCAACCAACAGCTAATGCTCCAAAGTCTAATTTTACTCTTCATGGTAAGGGAAAGGCGCATGTGACTACTATGAATGCTAATCAAACATCATAACGAAAACCGCGACATCAATCGCCACAACAGTCATCATTCCAACTACAGCCTCAAACGCAGTAGTACTCCTTCAAGGACGATGAGGTTCTGGCTATCTTCAAGTACCTCCTGGACAACAACAAGATCAAGTTACCACCTATTACAAATCAGGAGGAAGCTAATAAAACTTTGGATCCAAGATATTGTGCATATCACATGAGGGTCCACCATCCCACTAAGGCGTGTTTTGTCCTCAAAGATAGCATACAAGCCTTGATTAACGTCAGTATTATAACGGTAAAACCACCAAAAGAAAAGAAAGTGGGAGCAAATATAGTGTCTATCAGCTTCTGATCTGGCAGCCCTAAACCTCTGACTGGTATACGAGGCTAAACTGCTCCCTAACACTCTGATGAATGTACGAGTATAAACTGCTTCTCTTTGCTCAAATGCCTTAAGAGCTTAAACTGTGCGCTTCTCAATAGACTCAGTTTTTCCAAAGAGCTGGGGGTGGAATACCTAGAGGAGAATACAAAGTCATGAACCAAGACCTGATTCTGTATCAATGATATTGACAATGCACTTTGACGAGAAGTTCCTGGATAATATTACGCATAGTATTCTTAAGGATAAACCAAAATCAACTGATTATTCAAGATGAAAACTAACCATTTATTCATGTTTAATCATTATAAAAATGATTAAAACTCTCTTATTGTGGTTATTTAATCATTATCAAGATGATTAAAACCCTCCTACTGTGGATCTAAGTTCCTTTAGAGATGAAGCACATCACATCGGCTTCAATCCAATTGGAGCGAATTTTTTGAAGTCTTCTTGGTCATCGGTGTTTTCCCAATAACCAAACTTCTCTTGTGAAGTGAAGGATAACAAAATACCTTCTTTCCTTCCTCCATAATTTTTGGTTATTTCCAATGGCCAAGATTAATTTTATCAAACCTCTCATTGTGACCTTTTGAGTACGCTTTTGTTGAGATGAGATTCAATGACTCTATTTGATCAATCTTCCTTCACGAAAACCCCACTATGTCAGCAAAGTGATTTGTACAACCAACACTCTCTCATTTGTTATCTATAGTACTTTCACCCCTACTTGGTCAAACCTTCAAACAGTTAGGGCCAAAATTAAAATCCCCTCTCGATTCCTTCTATGAACGAGAGGTACACTCAAATTGAACGATCAAACCTTAGGACAGTTAGGACCGTCTTAAACTCCCACCTAGTCAAATCTTCTAACAGTTAGGACTAACATCAAAATCTCCTTTCGATTCCTTCCATGAATGAGAGGTCTACACTAATTGGATAATCAAACCTTCAGGCGGTTTAGGGTTATCCAAATTCCACTTTTTTCTCATTCCATGTGGCATGACTCAGATTTGATTCTCAGAGTGGAGATCCCACTTTGAGTTTTCCTTCAACACTTTAGGAGTGAAGATCCCACTCTGAGTTTCTTTTTAGATTCTCTGATGCACGTGCACAAAGAATCTCCATTAAAACGAAAGATAGAAAATACCTTCTTTCCATTTAACACCCAAACTTTCTGGAGCGGAAGATAAAAAACTACATTCTTTCACTTTGTTAAAGCGAAAGCTAAAAAATACCTTCTTTCCCTTTAACACCCAAACTCTCTGGAGCAGAAGACAAAATCATACATTTTTCCACTTCGTTAAAACAAAAGATAAAAAATACCTTCTTTCCCTTTAACACACAAAAATTTTTGGAGCGGAAGATAAAAAATACCCTCTTCCACTCCATTAAAGCGAAAGATAAAAAATACCTTCTTTCCCTTTAACACCAAAACTTTTGAAGCGGATGATAAAAAAATACATTCTTTCCCTTCGACACATGGTTTGTCTTTGCCCCAAGAGAAGATAAAACAAAGTTCGTCTTTACCTTGATCCCTAAATCTATGTCTATCAGGCATAGGAGACTTTATCTTGATCCCTTATTAGAGATAACCCTATATCTAACACATGTTGTCGAGTAGTCCATTCCCGTAAAAATGACAAAGCTTATGTATTCAATATCATAGCCAGTTGTTATTATTGACTTAATAATATCTGAATCCATACATTTCACACATGGGGGACTTTATCTCGATCCTTTTTTAGAGATAAGCCTACATCTAACACATATTGTCGGGTGGTCCATTCCCGTAAAAATAACAAAGCATACGTATTTAATATCGTAGTCAGTTGTTATTATTGACTTAATGACAACTAAATCTATGTCTTTCGTGCATAGAAGAATTTATCTCGATCCCTTATTAGAATAAGTCTACATCTAACACATGTAGCCGGGTAGTCTATTCCCGTAAAATAACGAAGTCTACATATTTAATATCGTAACACCAAAATCCATGTCTTTCATACATGAGAGAGTTTATCTCGACCCCTTATTAGAGATAAGCTTACATCTAACACATGTTGCCGAGTGGTCCATTCCCGTAAAAATGACAAAGCCTACGTATTCGATATCGTAGCACTAAGTCTAAGAAAATTTATTTTTTTAGCATAATATCACATGTGAAGCAGACTTAGACAATCCACATGCTAGCTTGATTCAAAAAGTAGTCGATAAAGACATATCAAATCGGTTGATGACTGAGGATTTGCTAAAAATCCTATGAGTATTATGTTTATTTATTCCAAACAGAATGAGTAATCATAATAGAAGTGGGTAGATGAAGTCTAAAAAGACCGCAACTTCAAAAAACCCCGACCCGACTGCCTCTCCTTTGAGCGAGATAGCTGACAATGTCTTGCATATGCGAGACAGTGCACGCTGTCTCACACAAGGAGCCTCTCTGGCACGCGTCCAATGCGTATTTCTAGCCTTTCTTCGGTGTGCCTACAATACTCCGATGAGTATACGAGTATAAACTGCTTCTTCGTGATCCTCCAACTGGTATATAAGGTTAAACTGCTCCTTGAACTCCGATGAGTACATGAGTATAAACTGCTTCTTCGTGCTCCAACACCTTAAGAGCTTAAACTATATAGACTCTAGCTATATATGAGTATTAACTGTGTTTACACTAAAACAGAAGACAACATCCTGCTATACACCAGCAGTTACACCAAGATTTGACTCAAGGTGGTTCTATTTCCAAGTTATCCCTAGGAGTTCAACTACAACTTAGCTACAAACTCTTGACGAAGAAGATCAGTTCAACATCAACTCAATGACACGAGCTAATTCAAATATCAACACATCAACTTTAGTTACAAATTTTAACAATGGTCAATGACGTTGCAATACCAGAAGTATATCAGACTACCCGATAAAATACTGAGGAGGCTGAAGGACAATGGTCAATAACGTCGCAATACCAAAAGTATTTCAGACTACTCGATAAAATACTAAGGAGCCTGAAGACTAAAGAAGTCAAGGAACTGAAACCACCTATGGGTCTTTCTACATAGTTTCCTCGATAAAATACTAAAGAGACTGAAAGCATGGTCTATCTTGTCCAAAGTATTTCAGACTTCTCGATAAAATACTGAGGAGGCTGAAAACTTTGGAGAGGGTATCTGTAGGAGTTAAAAATTATCTATAGGTCCCAAACAGAGCTCAAGACAAATAGAATATGAAGAACATCATTATCTAAGTCAAAGAAGATCATCCAATACGCAAGGAAGTGAAGAAGTTAGCAAAACAACACTAAAAAAAGACTAGGAACTATCTCATGTTAGTGAGATAGTTTACACACTCTCGCATGCGAGATAGTATATATTGTCTCGCACCGCGAGACAGCACTGTCTCGCCAATAGTGAGACAAGTTACCTGAGTTTTCTAATGGTTTTTCTGACCTTTTGTGGAGTCCACTTGGCTCCATAACTGCTGGAAAATGTGCATGGACGGTTATAGACGAGAGATACACCCATTACCTTCGAGAAACAGGGCAATTAACACAATTTAAGAGAGTGGAAGGAAATTACAAAACTGACTAGGACCACCCCTTTGGTCGAGACAGTAACCACTGTCTCACCCATAGAGAAAGATGTTCATCAGCTGTTTCAACTCCCTTTCGACGGTAATAGCTTCCAAAGGCTATAAATACCTCCTTACACACTTGTGCACGTATATAGACGAGGGGAGGACGAATATCTAAAAGCAGAGACGAGATTTTGGTGAATTTTGAGCATAAAAGAGTGTTCTTCACCACTTTCACGCAATCTCAAGAGCCCTTCGGTGTTTCCTTAATTTCAAACTTTGATTTGATCTTGAGAAGAGCATTTATTTTACTTTGCTAAGATATTTACTTTTGTTCTTATTTCCAAGTCGAAACATCAACGTCAAACCTTCTTCACGTACAACTTGGATCGTTGAATCGGTGGTCCATGGATTATGCATCATCGGTACAGGCAAAGATCTCACGCAAGCAGAGACTACTAAATAGGAGTTTTTGTGTGTGTTTCTAGAGAGCACTCCAATTATTTTGTTTTTGTTGTAAAGAGAAATTTAACAAGTGTAAGGCTCACTCTTTTGTTTCCATCAAAACGATTATAATGGAAGCTGCAATGAAACTTATTCCCGACGCAAATAGTTATCTTCGATCCAATGAATCCCCACTAAAGTGCAACTGCTCTTGGCCAAGTCCAACCGAGACAAAGAATCACCAATGATGAGTTTTGATTCGATGCTAAGTATTTGAGTCAAACTTTAACAAATCTTCACATTGACTCAAATGAGTAGAAATATAACACTCTTAAATAAGCTAACTTACTTCACCTTCTCCAATAGACCCGCAGGGCAATTAAGTGCGGCACATATCGATCAAGTCCAAGCACCGCCTGAACTTGCCAACTGAAAGAGACGTCTTCAACAAATTGACTGAATTGTCTACACAATGGCTGTAACTCTTAGAGAAGTCATCACCAGAAGTAGCTCCTGAATAGTTGAAGGTCACAAAATTGTCAACCGATAATTCATAAGCTATTGTAACTTCAAATCTTCACAGTGATCGAATATCTCATCTAGATTGATCTTTAATAATAGTGTATTCCACTCTTCCTATACCTGCTGAGGTGCTTTATCTACTTGAACGGGATCTTGATGCTAAACTCCTGTAGTTTTATCCTACCAAAGAGCTGAATTACAAATTTCTAGCACCACCTTATGTCTTGTAGTGCGTGCTTTATCATACACTAAAGTTAGTGACTATTTTTTATGGAACATAGCAGACTCATTAAAAGCAACATCATATCTAATAATAATCTTAGGAGACTTCGGATCAGAACACCACAATCTAAAACCTTTAACACCCGATGCATAACCTAGGAATATGCACTTCTTCGCTTGCGGCTCAAGTTTCTCGTGACTAATATGTGCATATGCAGGATAACCAAATATTCAGATTAGAATAATCTGTAGGCTTATCGGACCAAACCTCCTTTGGAGTTTTACAACTAATAGCAGTAGATGACGACCGATTCACTAAGTAACAAGCCGTATTGACCGCTTTCGCCCAGTATTCCTTGCCTAAACCTGCATCGAACATTATATAATAAGGTTTCTCCAATCAGGTTATGTTCGTACATTTTCCCACTCTATTCTGTTGCAGTATGTGAAGGACTGCATGATGTCTAATGATTCCCTCCTTCTTGCAGAACTCATTAAATTCTCCTCCACAAAACTCAGCGCTATTATCAGTTCTAAGCCTCTTAATCAGCCTTCCAGTCTGCTTCTCAATCAAACACCTCCACTGCTTTAAAGTAACAAACACCTCATATTAATGTCTCAAAAACTAGACACAAACCTTCCTCGAGTAGTCATCAATGAAGGTCAACAAATATCCCAAACTATCACCCTTCGAGGCAACTTGATAAGATCCCCAAAGATCTAAATGTATATAATCCAAATTACCTTTAGTCTGATGCACTGCCATACTAAAGCTAACTCTTTTCTTCTTCCTGAAGATGCAATGCTCGCAGAATCCCAATTTTTCTGTACTCTGTCTACATAAAAGACCCTTCTTACTCAATTCGGCCAATCCGTGTTCACTCATATGACCAAGTTTCACATGCCATAATCTGGTAGTATCAGCTCCTGATATCGACAATGCAATTATAGGCGAACTGGTAATGGTAGAAACCTACAAAATATACAAGTTGTCGATCTTCTTTCCTTTCATAATCACAAGTGAGCCTTTTATAACTCAAAGAACTCCACCTTCACCGGAAAAATTACACCCAAGATGATCAAGAGTGCCCAAAGAGATGAGATTCTTCCTTAAACCTGGAACATGTCTAACATTAGTTAAAGTTCTGATATCTCCAAAATGCATCTTAATCTGAATTGTGCCTATCCCAACAGACCTGCATGAGGTGTTGTTTCCCATAAGAATAACTCCCCAATCAATAGCTTCATAAATGGTGAACTAGTTTTGATTAGGACACATATGATAGAAATAACCCGAATTCAAAATTCAATCATCTATGCTTCTGTTTTTATCATCTGTAACTAACAAAATCACATCTTCAGCAATATCAAATTCAGCGGAGTCCTCCTCTAATTTCTCTTCATACTCTTCTTGTTTATTCTTGTTCCTCAATCTATAACAATCGCTCTTGATGTGTCCTTTCTTCTTGCAATATCTGCAGGTCAGATTCCTGTGCTTTAACTTATACATGTTACCTCTAAAGCCCATTTCTCTTGATCTTCCTCGAACAAATAAGTCATCAACTTTATCACCACTTTCTCGTATGGTTAACTTTTTGTCGATCTTCTCCTTATTCAATAAGTTTTCCTTAACGTCCTTAATGCCAATAGAATCTTGATCGTAAATCATAGTTTCCTTAAAGTGGTTGTAGGAAGGCGGTAAAGAACACAATAATAGTAAGGTTTGATCTTCATTATTGATCTTTACATCAATCTTACTCAAATCTATAATCACAGAATTAAACTCATCAATATGAGATTTGATGGATGTATTTTTTGGTATCCGAAGTGTATACAAATGCTGCTTCAATAGGAGGCGATTAGTGAGCGACTACGTTAAATATAAATCCTCCAACTTAGACCACAAATCAGCAGATGTCTTCTCCGAGAGAACCTCTTGCAAAACTTTGTTTGTCAAGCATAATTGGATTACTGTCAGAGCTCAATCATCTAACTTGTTCCAATCTTGCCTCTGTCATAGTAGTCGGTTTCTTCGATTTCTCAAACAAAGCCTTCTTCAATCCGCTCTATGTCAACACGGCGATCATCCTAACTTGCCAAAACATGAAACTGATGTTACCGTCAAACTTCTTGATATCTTACTTTGTAGTAGTTGTCATCATCTTCTCATCCGATTGATAGCTGAGAGCTCTGATATCAATCATACAAAAGCATAAAAAATATCGAGAACAGACGAACACAGTGGTTCGGCTTATAGCCTACGTCCACGGGCGAAAGAGGAGAAAAGCTTTACTAAATAATGATGAATACAAAGTAAAATCTCTCAATCCTAAATCACACCCCAAAAGCCTAATATAATCTCTCTAAAACAATGGAACAAAAGAGAGCTAATTTATAACTAATAGGCTTCACAAGGAGAACCTCTTGTTCTCTGTCCTGTAGTGAATTAACTGCAATTGCTGTGGTGCCAAAAAATTGATGGTCTTACCGCCACAAGACCTATTCATATATGTAAGCCTCTTAAGGTCCAACTCCTTGTCGCTCAACGAAATAGAAGTCCAATTAACTATGTATTCTAATTGAAGTTGTCCTTTCCATATCCAATAGAATACTAAGAGAACAAATCATATTAGGACTTCTAATTAGATCATGTTATCATCAATCTTATGAATCCCCACCGAAGTGCAACTGCTCTCGACCAAGTCCAACCGAGACAAAGAATTACCAATTCCGAGTTTTGATTCGATGTCAAGTATTTGAGTCAAACTTTAACAAATCTCCACATTGACTCAAATGCATAGAAATATCACACTCTAAAATAAACTAACTTACTCCGCTCCAATAGCCCCGCAGTGCAATTAAGTGTGACACATATCGATCAAGTCCAAGCACCGCTTGAACTTGCCAACTGAAACATGCCTCTTCAACAAATTGACTAAATTGTCAGTACAATGACCTAACTCTTAGAGAAGCCATTACCTGAAGTAGCTCCTGAATAGTTAACTACAAACTCCAAGGTTATAATCATCATTGACGCAATGCGGAAGTAAAATCTCGAAATCCACCAAGGGGTGTTCCATGAATTCACAAAGAACGATCTCCGAATCCATGAAGAACTTCGAATCCATGAAAAAAATATTTAAAGAGAATTTTTATTGATGAAAAGATATTATTCTTCTTTGGGGTTATATGACTCTTCTTAAATAGAAACACAAATAAAACTCCTAACAAGACTAGAATTACAAAAAAATAGAAAGTATCAAATTCTATCCTAAAAAGACTCTCTATAATAGAGGAAATAAATCATGAATCAAAATTGAATTTGTTTCCTAATCTAATTTGACTCTAAAATTAAATTTATTTCCTAATCTAAATAGACTCCAACTTTATTACTAAAAATAAGCTAAAAGCTAATTATTTTTTGATTCAACCAAAACTAAGTATTACTAATAAGATTTTAAAAATCTAACATTCTAGTTGGCTCCATCTCGTCGAGATAAGTGATTTACATATATAATATGTCAGAATTCGCCTTCTAGGTTGAAAGATATGATTGTTTCTTTGTGAAAGTCAATAATACGTATAAATCTGTATTTAGTTTGTGATTGTCCGAATCCTCCATGAAATTAGTGTTAAGCGTCCTACATCAATTAACGCAGCGCGGAAGAAAAATCTCGGAATCCACCAAGAGGTGTTCTCTGAATCCACAAAGAACGATCTCTGAATCCACGAAGAACTTCAAATCCATGAGGAAAATATTGAAAGAAAAATTTTATTGATGAAAAGATATTATTCTCCTTTGGGGTTTGTTTTCGTCAAAAGTTGGTCTCGTTGTGGAATTCATTATATCTTCAGTCGATTACAATAAATTCAAAAAAGAAATAGCCTTTTTATAAGACTTATTTTACACAACAAAAGGAAAATTATAACTTTTTAGAAACAAACGCAGGATCGTTGTTTGGATCGCTGCTTGCGTGGGATCTTTGCCTGTGCCGGGGGTGCGTTAGCCCGTGGACCAACAAATCACAGATTCTGATTGAGTCGTGAGGGGTTTAGTGATTCTTTCTTCGTTTATCAAAGTAGGAATTTGAAGTGAAGATCTTATCAAAGTAAGACGATCACTCTTCTTAAGATCAAGTCAAAGCTCGAATCTCAAGGAATTGCCAGAAGCTCAAGTACTCTGCTCTGTCTGCTCCAAAAATGCTCAGCGATCAGCCCCTTCAAAAATCGATCTCAGGGGGTATTTATAACCTCTGGATGAACAGTGCTTCCGAGACAGTGTTTGCTATCTCGGCGGCCGAGACAGCAAAGACTATCTCGGGTTCCGAGACAGTAAACACTGTCTCGGAAAACCCAACTGCCCAGCGGTTTCCACTGTAACTGCCTTCCCACGTTTCAAACTCCGTTATTTTGGCAGTTATCCACGTGATTCTCGCCCACGACGTTTCCCACGTTCTTGAACAGTTGGTGGCCACGTGTCGACGGTTACAAAATGGTTTCTGACTTCTTTGAAAGCTGTCTCGTGGGCGAGACAGAGAATGCTGTCTCGCATGGCGAGACAGAGAATACTATCAGTAAACACTGTCTCGTGTGCGAGACAGTAAACTTTGTCTCGCACGGCGAGACAGTAAACGCTGTCTCGCACGGCGAGACAGTAAACACTACCTCGCGTGCCGAGACAGTCTACACTGTTCTTGGTGTTCTTTTGATCTTTGGATGATCTCTTCTTGAGCTGTATTTGGATATCTTTCAGTATTTTTCGACGCCTACAGATACCCTCTCCAAAGTATTCCAGACTCATTCTTTTATAGAGGAGTTTGGGATACTTTGGATAAGACAGGTCTAACTTACACTCCTTTCAATACTTGGTTGAATAAATCGTGTAGAAGGACCCGTAAATGGCTTCAATTCTTGACCTCTTTATCTCTCGATCTATTCAGTGCTTTGTAGAATAGCTAAGATTTTTCCGGTACTACGTTTATCGCTTGACCGTTGTCGAGATCTCGAACCGAAGCTGGAGTTTGCACTTGTGAATTCAGCTTTTGTCATCAAATTGATATTGGATTGTTAATCACTGTATCAGTCTTCATAAGAACACAGTTTATACTCATGTATTTTTTAGAGTTTTCGGGAAATAGTTTAACCTCGTGTACCCATTAGGAGGTAATCAAGTTATTCTTAAGAATATTCTGAGTAATATTCTCCAGAAACTTCCTATTGAGGGTAGGGAAACAGTTTAGACTCGTGTACCTATTAGAGTAACATGGTCTCTTGGTAGAGATGAACCCACTCCTGGAGAGGAAGAATTTTATATTCTATCTCCTGGTCTCTTGTTTGTTGGTAGAGATGAACCCACTCCTAGAGAGGAAGAATTTTATATTCTATCTCCTAGTCTCTTGTTTGTTGGTAGAGATGAACCCAATGATGGAGAGGAAGAATTTTATATTCTATCTCCTGGTCTCTTGTTTGTTGGTAGAGATGAACCCAATGATGGAGAGGAATAATTTTATATTCTATCTCCTGGTGCAAAGGAAACTCGAAGTGGGATCTCCACTTAGAGAATCTGGATTGGTTTGAATAATCCTAACGGTCATAAGGTTTGATTATTCAATTCAAAAGTGGACCTTTCGCTCGCAAAATGAATCGAAAGGAGATTTTGGTTGTGATCCTAACTGTAGTAAGGTTTGACCAGTGGGAGTTTTGAGACGATCCTAACTATAGGAATGTTTGATCGCTCGATTTATGGACCTCTCGTTCATTGAAGGAATCGAGAGGGGATTTTGGCTTTGGTCCTAACTGTTTAAAGGTTTGACCAAGTGGGAGTTTTGAGACGATCCTAACTATAGGAAGGTTTGATCACTCGATTTATGGACTTCTCGTTCATTGAAGGAATCGAGAGGGGATTTTGGCTTTGGTCCTAACTGTTTAAAGGTTTGACCAAGTGGGAGTTTTGAGACGATCCTAATTGTAGGAAGGTTTGATCGCTCGATTTATGGACCTCTCGTTCATTGAAGGAATCGAGAGGGGATTTTGGTTTTGGTCCTAACTGTTTAAAGGTTTGACCAAATGGGAGTTTTGAAACGATCCTAACTGTTTAAAGGTTTAATCGTTCAATTTGTGGACCTCTCATTCATGAAACGAATCGAGAGGGGATTTTGGTTTTGGTCCTAACTGTTTAAAGGTTTGACCAAGTAGGGGTTTGAGATGATCCTAACTGTTTAAAGGTTTGATCGTTCAATTTGTGGACCTCTCGTTCATGGAAAGAATCGAGAGGGGATTTTGGCTTTGGTCCTAACTGTTTAAAGGTTTGACCAAATGAGAGTTTTATGAGGGAAGATTGATCTAAAGAGGTGATCGAATCTCATCTCAGCAAAAGAGTATTCGAAAATCACCGTGGGGGTGTAGTGTTTATCACTTTGTTCGTAATGATCGGGTTATCCCTAAAAAATTACATATAACATTCTTCCGAGAACTTCCTGTTACATGAACCATCCACCCCCAGCTTTCTTCGCGAAACTGGGTCTAACATCATACCGAGTTACATGACCGGGTTATCCTTAAGAATATTACATGTAAAAATTCTCCAGGAACTTCCCATCAAGAGTGGGAAACAGTTTAGACTCATATACCTATTGGAGTATCGAGGAGCAGTTTATATTCGTATACTCTTTGGAGTGAGGGGAAACCGTTTATACTCGTGCACCCAATGGAGTTAGGGAAAACAGTTTATACTCGTATACCTAATAGAGTAACATGGTCTCTTTATTTGGCTTGTTTCGTCGTTATGACGCCGGAGTCAATTAAAGCTTGGATTTTGTTTTTGAGTCCAAATAAAATCTCGGTGGGATGAAGAACCCTTCTGTGGTACGCACAGTAGTTTGGATCCGTAATCCTCTTAGCTCCCTCCTGATCTTTGATAGGTGGTAGCTCAATTTTGTCATTGGCGAGGAGGTATTTTAATATGGCTGGAGCTTCATCATTTTCGAAAGAATAGTCCTTTTAAAACTTCGGATCGAGAGTCGTGTTCCCAGTGATTGCAGATGTCATCGGTCAGCTTCTCTCAGCTTTCTTTCTTTTAAGAAAGTGTTCAGCTTGTTCACCGCGCATTTTCAAATCTTTCCAAGTCTTGGATGGTACGACCTCCAGGGCTTCCAGGACATCGATGGAGAGATTATTGTGGCATGTTTGCAGGATAAACTCCTCTGTAACAGGATCTCTGCAATTCATTGCTTTGTTACGGAAGCGTTTGATAAAATTATCGACTGACTCTCCGTCTTTTTGCTTCTCATCTAAAAGGGTTCCGATTAACACTTCGGTGTCATCATCGAAAAAATTGCTGGGGAACAAACTTTCCATGTCATCTCAGCAATTGATGCTCCCTGGCTTAAGACGTCGGTACCAATTGAAGGCGGGCCCACGAAGGGTGACAACGAATGACCGGACCATTAAAGCCTCGTTTTCAGAGATCATGCCCAAATGAGACTTGAAATAAATCAAGTGCTGAATAGGCGAGCTCTTTCTATCAAGCGGTGTGAAGTTAATCATATTGAACTTTGCCGGGTATGGTATTGAATCCTATTCTCTTGGATAGGGACACGGAATACCCGTCTTCTTTACTTCCTGAGCGGACATCAAAGCATTGACTTTGTTTTTAAGGTCTTGCATTTTCTTGTCCTCATATTCATCTCTCTTTGAGCGATGTTGAGTAGAAATAATTGGGCCACCCCCATTGTTATTAAGAGGTGCAATTGAACCAACCCTAATATTGTTATTGGGAGGATCTGTTGAACCACCCCCAGTGTTATTGTCATTAGGAGGTGTATCAGCCATAATGACTTTATCCATTTCTGGATCACTGTCATCTATAACATTCTGAGTGTGGCGGCTAGATTCAGCCCGCTGACTGGACTCGGGAGGTTAAGGCCGTTGAGTTAGCAATTCTCTTATTTGTTGGATAGCTAACTCTATCTCTGTCTTCATCTCAGCTCTAATTTTTTCACGTTGCTTGGCTAGAGCTTCTTAAAGCATTTGAGCAAACTGATCAGAAGTGATTGTGAACACTTCTTTGGTTTGTCCTGTGCTAGACATTATATCATCAGAAGCGATCGCAGAACAAGTGTCCGAGAGTTCATCCTCCGAGGATATTCCTTCATGCATTCTCTTGTAATCTCTACGTCTGATAGCTCCTAACTGGAGTCGAGACATCCGTTGGGAAATTCTTGAATTGGCTTTTCCTCCCGGGGAAAAGTCGGGGTTTGATTCATTTGAACGCCGCTTAGATTTTCCTTTATCAGCCATGTTGATGGTGACTTCAGGGAATTCATCCTTTTGAATAGAAAACTTCTTGCTAAAACATCTCAGCCTGGGCTTTGACATTTCGGTGAAAAGCCTCTGGAACACTAAGACTCTTTGCGGGATGACTTCTCGTTTGGCGTAGTTATATTCCAACAATGCTGCTTTAATGAGTCGTACACAGGAACAATGAGAGTTTATTTCTCGAATAATTCTCTTTCGAAATTTATTCAAACCCACAGCTTGATAGTACGATTCATCGGTATGATTGCCGAAAAATCCTATCGTCTATTGGTATGACCTCCCAGGCATAACGATGTCTTTTGGCGAACACGTCTTCTTCTGGGAGTGTAAAGCCTTGTTGGCATTCTCAGGATAAATTATTGTTGCCTTTGAGCGATCCAAGGTTACGTCAGGAGTCACACGTTTAGAACCACCCCCTTGTGGGTGCGGAGTCTTAACGGGCTCCGAATGCTGATTTTGCACAACTCCAGACTTTGGAATCCAAACTTTGTAGAGTTTTGGTGGTTCTTTGGCCACCGTTTTCTTGTTTCTTTCTCGTCTTCGTTGTAAAAGAGCACGGGCATGAGCTGCGTTTGCACGACGCTTTTGTATACGTTCTTCGAGGGTCGAGCGAGCCCTCTTGACAAAAGTCCATTCATCCGTCGTTAGTTTAGCAGAGGTATGAGTTATTGGTCGTTGAAACAACTGAACCACTCGATACCTCCTCGACTCTAGGTACGCGTGATAATGAACCCCGTCGGTTTGTTCCAAGGCCTTAGCTATTTAGCGAGTGCGGCGCTGACGTTGTCTCTGACGAGCCCTCTTCGTCAGTGCCGATGGGCTTTGATTCGATGACTCTTTAACTAGATAAGAGTCATCACGAGCAGAGATATTGCGAGTATAATCCTCAGCAACAATCAGGCGAGAATCTTCATTTTGTGCCTTCTTTGGCATGTAAGTCTTCTTCAATGGTGAGATCCTCTTGTACTTGCGAGACAATGAAGATCTTGAAGAGGATGATGAGAGATATTCCTCAAACTTGGTTTGGTCGAATTCGTATTCGACCGTGGATTCAACTGGAATCTTGATCGGCTGCGACACGACGGCCTCGGTAGCAAGACCGTTGGCTCCCACTGTGGTCGCCAGTTTGTTTTCGTCAAAAGTTGGTCTCGTTGTGAAATTCATTATATCTTCAGTCGATTACAACAAATTCAAAAAAGAAGCCCTTTTATAAGACTTCTTTTACACAACAAAAGGAAAATTATAACTTTTTAGAAACAAACGCAGGATCGTTATTTGGATCGCTACCTGTGCCGGGGGTGCGTTAGCCCGTGGAGCACCAAATCACAGATTCTGATTAAATCGTGAGGGGTTTAGTGATTCTTCCTTCGTTTATCGAAGTAGGAATTTGAAGTGAAGATCTTATCAAAGTAAGACGATCACTCTTCTTAAGATCAAGTCAAAGCTCGAATCTCAAGGAATTGCTAGAAGCTCAAGTACTCTGCTCTGTCTGCTCCAAAAATGCTCAGCGATCAGCCCCTTCAAAAATCGATCTCAGGGGGTATTTATAACCTCTAGGTGAACAGTGCTTCCGTTATAAATGCCTGACAGTTTTTTTTTTTGTTTGTAACTGCTTTCCACATTTAAAACTCTTGTTTTTGGCAGTTTCAACGTGATTCTCGCCCACGACGTTTCCCATTGTTGTGTTTTGGCCACGTGTCAGCGGGTTCTATAAAACAGTTGTTTGCCTTTGAGAGCTGTCTCCGTGTGGAGACAGTAAACACATGCTCGCTTGTGCGAGACAGTAAACACTGTCTCGCACGGCGAGACAGTAAACGCTGTCTCGCACGGCAAGACAGTAAACACTGCCTCGCGTGCCGAGATAGTCTACACTGTTCTTGGTGTTCTTTTGATCTTTGGATGATCTCTTCTTGAGCTGTATTTGGATATCTTTCAGCATTTTTCGACGCCTACAGGGTTATATGACTCTTCTTAAATAGAAAAATAAATAAGACTCCTAATAAGACTAGAATTACAAAAAAATAGAAAGTATCAAATTCTATCCTAAAGACTCTCTATAATAGAGGAAACAAATCATGAATCAAAATTAAATTTGTTTCCTAATCTAATTTGACTCTAAAATTAAATTTATTTCCTAATATAAATAGACTCCAACTTTATTACTAAAAATAAGCTAAAAACTAATTATTTTCGGATTCAGCCAAAACTGAGTATTACTAATAAGATTTTAAAAATCTAACAATCTAGTTGGCTCCATCTCGTCGAGATAGGCGATTTACATATATAATATGTCAAAATTCACCTTCTAGGTTGGAAGATATGATTGTTTCTTTGCAGAAGTTAATAATACGTATAAATCTATATTTAGTTTGTGATTGTCCGAATCATCCATGAAATTGTTGTTAAGCGTCCTACATCAATTAACGCAACGCGGAAGTAAAATCTCGAAATCTACCAAGAGGTGTTCTCTGAATCCACAAAGAATGATCTCCGAATCCACGAAGAACTTCGAATCCATGAAGAAAATATTGAAAGAGAAATTTTATCGATGAAAAGATATTATTCTCTTTTGGGGTTACATGACTCTTCTTAAATAGAAAAACAAATAAGGCTCCTAATAAGACTAAAATTATAAAGAAATAGAAAGTATCAAATTCTATCTTAAAAAGACTTCCTATAATAGAGAAAATAAATCATGAATTAAAATTGAATTTGTTTCCTAATCTAATTTGACTCTAAAATTGAATTTATTTCCTAATCTAAATAGACTTCAATTTTATTACTAAAAATAAACTAAAAACCAATTATTTTCAGATTTCATACAAAACTGTGTATAACTAATGAGATTTTAAAAATCTGACAATCTAATTGGCTCTGTCTCGTTGAGATAGGTGATTTACATATATAATATGTCAAAATCCGCCTTCTAGGTTGAAAGATATAATTGTTTCTTTGCGAAAGTCAATAATACGTATAAATCTATTTAGCTTGTGATTGTCCGAATCCTCCATGAAATTGTTGTTAAGCGTCCTACATCAATTAATGCAACGCGGAAGTAAAATCTCGGAATCCACCAAGAGGTGTTCTCTGAATCCACAAAGAATGATCTCCGAATCCACGAAGAACTTCGAATCCACGAAGAAAATATTGAAAGAGAAATTTTATCGATGAAAAGATATTATTCTCTTTTGGGGTTACATGACTCTTCTTAAATAGAAAAACAAATAAGGCTCCTAATAAGACTAAAATTATAAAAAAAATAGAAAGTATCAAATTCTATCTTAAAAAGACTCCCTATAATAGAGGAAACAAATCATGAATTAAAATTGAATTTGTTTCCTAATCTAATTTGACTCTAAAATTGAATTTATTTCCTAATCTAAATAGACTTCAATTTTATTACTAAAAATAAACTAAAAACCAATTATTTTCGGATTTCATACAAAACTGTGTATAACTAATGAGATTTTAAAAATCTGACAATCTAATTGGCTCTGTCTCGTCGAGATAGGCGATTTACATATATAATATGTCAGAATCCGCCTTCTAGGGTAGAAAATATGATTGTTTCTTTGTGGAAGTTAATAATACGTATAAATCTGTATTTAGCTTGTGATTGTCCTAATTCTCCATGAAATTACCTGTTAAGCATCCTACATCAATCGTTGTACTACCGGGTCCAAAAAACAAATGACATCAAGCATGAAAATGATATTTACAAACTGCCAGATGCTTTCTCATTTTTTTTAGAATCATCTCATAATCTCATCTTCGCTAATAATATCGCAAAATCGGCTTAACAGCATATATCGAGTTATAAATATCTAGCTTTGTAGGGATACTTATAAAAAAAACTGCTACATGAAAAGACTAAACTGTCTTCCTTCTTGTACTATGATGTGTCCAAAGATAACAACATCATTATTTGGTTCGGGTACCAAATATTCAAAGCCCATCCTCTTTCTCGTCCTTTCCATTTATATTTTCGGGGACACAAACAAACATCAGAAAACTACTCTTTCCTTCATTGAGATCATGAGGTAAGCAATCAAGAAGCTACGGATTATTTAGTGTGTTGGTAATTGTATGCATCATTTAGTTTAATTGAATGTTTATATTTATGTTTTAATTGTTGGGATATATGGTCATGTAATTAGATACTAAATGGATTGCTAATAACTTTTGATGCTTTTCGTCAATTGACGTTATGGATTTCGCGAGGCATAAGAAGGTTTTGATCATTTGACATAACAAGTTTCTTGCTATGTGTAAGCATGACAATAAAAGTTTGTAACATATCGGACAATTTGTAATGGATAATTATAATAAATTCAACAGTTTGCGCTTAGAAAAATTTGTGAATAAATGATATTACTTAAAAATAAATAAAAATATATAATTAAAATTCTCCAACAACATGCAACTTGCAATAAGGCATGAATGCTCGCTGTCCACGAAGAATCAGGCTCAAAAGCATCGTGTGCCTTTTCGTGGACGGCTCTAAACGCGTAAGTGGCAGCGGCTTAACGAAATGACAAGGATAAAGAGTGATTAATAGTATGGTATTTGTGAAGTCTATATGAAATTTGCATCCTTTAAAGAATTTTTAGTTAAAATTATGCAAAATTGCTTATCAAGGTTTCACAAGAAAGCGTGCCTTACTGAAATATCAATCTGATAAGGGTGGTTCTACAGGGATCCCAAAAAATAGGACCCCTGTGGGACAGGTGAGGTGTCACCCCCTGGTGGGGTGATTTACTGTCCATGAACAGTAAATTACCCCACCAGGGGGTGACACCTCACCTGTCCCCTCAGGGTCTCCTGTTTTTGGGGTCCATGAGGCATTTTTCATCTGATAATTTAGCCAGTATGGACTGCCACTTGACTATTGCCGCGCTCGTGTTTCACAACATGGCGCAAAATGCTGTCCCAAGTCAAGTCAAGCCCGGTGTTTTCTCCCTTGAAGCAGAAATGTCACCATCTTGGTGGGCCCTTAATGGGCCCACTAAGTTGCGGCATGGGCTGCTAAACGTGTAGGCCGCGGCAAGCCCGCGGGATAGCCGCGGTGTACTACTATCTAAAGGGCGAAGCAACTAATAACGGAGAAATTGATCAACGTGAGTCCATTGCCCTCCACAAATTCTGATCTAGCGGGTCCCACATAAATGCAGACATTACAACGTGCACCTTTATGATGTAATAATAATAGTAGTGTGAGCATTTATAAGAGAAGAGCCAAAAAATTACGGTTATCCATTCGGTAGGATATAACTATGAATGTTTCTTTTCAATACGAGGATAACGATATAACTGAATATGTACGTATTCATCCGACGCTTAGAATTCATTTCATATTGTTAACATATTGATGGATAATTGAGAAACGTAGCTTACTCAAAAGTATTTGTATCATACGGCACACATACATACGTATGTATGCATGTATATGTGTGTGTGCGCGCATGTATGTGTGTGCATTCAATTCTTAATCTGTTTATCTCATATCGGTTTTTTACATGTACTAGGTGGAATGCACGTGCAACGGTCAAATATCTTATTTGGTATTTTAGGTTTATTTATTTATTATAACATGGCTGTGAAAGAGTTGATGATTATCGTAATATATTAAAGTTTTCAGAGATTTCCATGCGTAAAACCTTGTTGGTTTCAACATTTCGCCATCTAGAGAAGTTTGAAGTCCTAAAAAATTAATGACTTAAGAGCAATTTCAATGATTTGACAGACTAATTTCAAAATATTAATGATGTAAGAGACCGATATCAAAAAGACTCTTATTATTAATAAACAAATAAATTATTGAATTCATCAAAGAAAAATGATAGGTTTTATCTAGTCCTAACAGATTTTATTTACAAAGAAAAATGATAGGTTTTATCTAGTTCTAATGGATTTTATTTAGTTATAAAAAATTACTTCCACCTGTTGCTTATGGCCAACGACCGGGTATTATAGTAATTCAAAAGCTTTCTTTTATAGAATTCCCTGAGTCAAATGCGTAAATTTAGGGAAAAAACACAAATTATGTGATCAATTCCAAATTTTAATATTATAATCCTTTCACATCTTTCCAACTACACTAATTAGTTTGTCTTGAATTTTCAAAGTGATTACTCTCTAGTGTCAGTAAATTATAAAATATAATGATAATGACTTGTATATATTATGCATTCATATGGATTGTATTTTAAAAATAGTTTAAATCTATCCATCATCAAACAACATCTAAAATTTTAAATTAAAGAGTTAGAATAATCAAATATCTGCAGCAGTACCCATATCCGAGCTATATGCTTCATTAACTTAAAAGAAGGTGGGTAATATAGAATGAATAGCATAATTTATTTTGTTAAATAATTAGTTGCGGATCGTGAAATACAAGGAGAATCAGAAGAATATTACATCATCCCAAATAAAAAGTAAATTTCTCCTAGAGAACATTTAGCAATAGATTTTTAAAGTTAATATAATGGATAATCTAAGGACAAGTAATCTAAATATGTCCATTAAATGGTAGACTTTGGCATAATGTCCACTCTTATAAATTGATGTTACATGGGCCTTAAGTCGTGCTTTGATTAATGGTAACTTTACAAAATGCCCCCTCCACTATTGTGCGTT
>NC_033801.1:125741708-125745602 GCF_001876935.1 Asparagus officinalis | reverse complement strand
CAAAATTTTTAAAGTTGAGATGGATTATTTGTTCCAAAATTGAATGATATTTCTCAAATTAAAATAGTTGAGGGGCTTTTCCGACACTCTTTTCATACTTAACCCCTCAAAACTAACACCGTTGAGTCTATTCTATTATATGATGAGTACCCCTCAATCATAAAAGGAGTACATTGGTTTTGGCTAGATGAAAGAAAAAAAGTGATACAGAGGGAAAATCATTGTAAATTGGTTGCAATCCTTTTTATTATCTGTTGATGGCTTTTTTTTAGCTAATATGGGCTTTTTAAAGTGGATATTTCATCCAAATTACATATTGAAGTAATAATAGTAGTGGAGTTTGTTGTGAGAAGTGTAAAAAGCATGGGAGCTTTTATGGGATGAACCTAAGGTTGAGAAGAGGGATTGGGGGGAGGGAGGGGAGGGAGGTTTCTAAAATTAGTGTCATTCAGAGTTGAGAGGCATTATCTACAACATTCCCATGTTTAAGGGGTTTCTCTCAAATAAAATGAGTTGAATGCGTTTATAGAAGCAACTCCCATACTTGAGGGGTTTTCAAAAAAAAAACCATTCTTTTAAGTAAGGCTTATTTACATATTTATCTCTCAAATCTTTAAAAATTCAATATGAGTCCATAAAATTATAAGAATTTTCTAAAATTTTAGGGACTAATATAGAAGTATTAAAAATTTAAAATCGAGGGACTAATATCTAAATAACCTTTAACTTTTTTTCTTATAGATTACTTATATTTCTATAAGATGTTCTTAATTATACAAGTGACATATAATTAATTAATAATGATAATTAATTAAGTTTAGTTAGGATTAGAATGTAATACTTAAAAACAACTAGGGGCAATATTGTCTATGAAAGGTTTTCCCACAATTTTCGCTTTTAAAGGGAGCATGATAGTATATTATATATTTTCAAATAGGATACTGGGTATAAGTTGACAGCTCATTTTGTAAAATGAGTTGCCAGCTCCTTGCCATGTGAGCCACATCCCGATGTGACTGGCACATGTGCTCACTTGACATTGAGCTAGCACCCATTTTAAGAAATGGGCTGTCAGCTCAAATATATTTTTTGCCATCTCCATAGATGTCAATATATATTTAGATATTTTTAACGTAACTTCTCATTTAGTTAGTTATTTATTAATCAAAATAGGATAATAACTTTTATTCGTAGTTGATCAAATCTTAATCAATTTCAGGCTAATTCTCATCCACAATATCCAAAAAAAAAGATAGTGTAAAAATTTCTTCTTACTTTAAAGCTTTTCGATCTTGTGATTTATGTTTTAAGATTTGCGCGTAATAAATAGAAGTTATATGGTGAGATCCACTAAATCCTTAAATATTTACTAAATCTCTTAAAAATCTCATCTTATCTTATGCATCTCATCCTAATCTTCTTTTCGTCTTTTTTTTTTAAATTTCGAAACTGACATATAAATGAACCGATCTTGTTGTTTATATTCTCACTGATTATCAAATTAACATAATTCTCTGTATTATTTTCAGGAAAGAAAATGAAATCGAATCTATTATATTTCTCCAGTTTCTTTTTCATGGGTTACTAACTTTACACTTGTATACATAATGACTTGATTTGAGTGAAAATTTATAAAATTCGCACATGTGAATCCACATTAATATTGTGATGTTTTTCTTTAAAAAAGGAAGGCACTAGTAAAAAATCGTATATCCTAAACGGATTATTCTAAACGGAAAATTTTTCGTCTAGTTTTCTATTAGGGGTGTTTGGTTCAATTTCTAGAAATTATAGGAAATGTTTTCCACTTAAAATATGATTTCCTTGTATTTCTTAAAAAAATTATAGGAAAAGTTTTGATAAATCAAAAAGTACCAATTTTTTTGTTTTTTGTACTTTGCTTATTTGGTTCAAAACAAGAAAATGGCTCATAACTTTATAGAAAATAACAAGATTTGGTAGGTTTTTAAATATTGTTTTTGAGAGGAAATTACTTTTTGTAAAATTTGGTAGGTTTTGATATTTTATAGAAAATATTTCTGTAAATTTTTGTTGAACCAAACACAATTTACAGAAATCTCTGAAAAACTTTTAATTACAAATTTGTCATTGTCAGATGTTTTGAGAAAAGTTTTTTTAAAAAGTGTGCAACCAAACAGCCCCTTAAACTAGACGGAAAATTTCCGTCTAGAATATTCCGTCTAAAATAAAACATCCTAGACGGAATCTTTTTGGACCAACATCCTAGACGGAATTCCGTCTAGGATAACTTTTTTAGACGGAAATTTGACTTTTCTAGACGGAATTTTCCGTCTTAGGATACTCCATTTTTTAGCAGTGAGCTCTCCCAAATGCATTTATTCGTTGAAGATGGCTTCTCCATTCTTCATCGTGATTTTGGTTTGAAAAAGAAATTTAGAGGACGACTGATGGGATCTATTTCTCAAGCTAAAGAAAGATTTAATTCAGTTATATATCTGTTTCAAGATTTAGTTCAGTTATATATCTGTTTCTCGTGAAAATGATACATGAAGATGTGAGTGGATATAAGATAGATAGCAAAAGATAAAGTCCGTAAATAATGGTGTTAGATATTAAAGGAAGAGAGAAATTGAGTATTTTTAAATCTGTTTCGAAAGTAAAAAGTATAAGAGGTTTTAAAAACTTATAATATATATAAGATAATATATTTTATGAATTCTTGAGGGTAGTATTGAGCACGGAAAGTTTTTTTTTTTCCAGACTCACACTTTTTAACAAAGTATGGTATTTTTCTTGTTAAATATGTATTCATGTTCAATTTGGTGGATATATAAATGAGTTTTCCTTGACGAATTATATATTTTTTCGCATCAAAGTGAATATATCCTCTCTCAGATCCCTAAAGTTTGATTATAGAGTTAAAATTCCATTAAATAGTGTCAAATTGAAAATGAAGATTTATGCTCCCAAAATAGAATGTCGGCCTTAAAGGTAGTTTGATATTTGGGTCCTCCATGGTATAATCATAATGGAAAGTTATAGACTTGGGCTTTAAGGATATCTGGATAACAAAAGCACTTAACGAGCACGTCCAAAATCCAGACTTACAACTTGGGCCTAGGTGAATTCGGCCTCGCGATGTTGCATTGTTCTTTGTTTTGATCTCATATCCAAAATTCAAGCCCACAAATAAACTTAACATTGGAATACGACTAAGGATAACATTTTCTAAGGATTACTTGCTGTTCTGGCGATCATAAATACTAAAATAAATTGTATGTGAAAAAATAAAAATAAAAATAAAAAATCATGTAAACTTGGCAATAAAAATGAGTATTTAAATGCAAATTTAGTGTTCAATTAGTTAAAAAACAGATGGTATACATAAGAAATGTATTTCTATTACAAATTGAAAATTTGTTAAAAATAATTTGCAATTAGGAGCTTTAGTAACTTCATGGCGTACTATTAAATTTTTTTTTTTCGAGTGCGGCATAGTGGAGGGTTTGCCGTAGTCATTGACTACAACAAATCTCGTAATAAATGTGATTTCTTAGTTTATTTCCCGTGAACAAGACGGGATATTAATCATTACTGTCTGGAAAATATTTAGATGGTTAAAAATGTACTTCGTGGACTGATAACTAATAATTATTTGTTAGAACCCACAAAGTAAATAAAATTATTTGTGGACTGATAACTAATAAAATTTCAAAGTAAATAAAATAAATAAATAAAACATATACAAAATTACATTCAAAACCATTGTTCAGGGCATTCATTAAAATTAAAATGTCACAGAAAAGCCAAACTTGCAAGCCACCGAGATCAAGAGCAGGCAAGCATTAAAATTCTGCGCCTAAATATCGGAAAAGATTTCGAGCGGTGAAAATTGCATCTGACATAAAACCA
>NC_033801.1:125734415-125741695 GCF_001876935.1 Asparagus officinalis | reverse complement strand
TGTTAATATTAGTAATTAAAATAATAAATAATTTCATGCTTTTGAAAAGGAAAAAACAAAAATCCAAGCTGCAATTGATGGAAACTCAAATCACAGAAAGAAAAAAAAAATGAAAAAGCAAAGGTAAACCTTCAAATTTGAAGCCGCAACCGAGCGACACTGGGAAAGGAGCAAGGATAGGCTTTTATATAATGGGTTTGGAATTAGGGTTTCTTTTTTCTTTTATTGGGCCGGGCTGATATTGGACCAATAAATGTTGGAGTTGACCCGGATCCGATAGTAAACCCATCGCACCCGATCCCGAATTTCCCAAACCCAAAACCCTAAACTCACTCTCTCACTCTCTCTCTCTCTCTCTCTCAATTTTGTGGTAAGTTTCTTCAAAATTCTCTTTCTAAAGAATTTATTTGGGTTATTTCCCTGATTTTGGATCTGTATAAATTGCCCAACCGGTTTTTGAAAATTTTCTTTTCACCCTCTCTTTTGTTCATATCTCACTTAGGGAGCCTTTGGTAATCAGAATGTTTTTTTTTGTTTCTGTTTTTTTTTTCTTAAAAAAATAATCAATTTGGAAACTGAGCTGTTTTTCTAAGCTGACCCTTTACCAAGTCCAAAAGATCCACGTTTTTCTCGAAGGAAAATAATAGAGGCACATTCCCCATCACATCTCAAATCACACCCCATCTCTCATATGCGCACCCAATATGAGATTTTAAAATTTCATATGGGGCCGGTATACTGTAGCACGTGTAAGAGAGGTGTGGTTTGTGATGCGGTTGAAAGTGTACCCTAGTGCCACCCTTTCTCAAAACACCTGTGTTTTTGACATCCGTTGTTTTTTTTCTCCCCCAAACCCCCGATTCCCTTTTCTATCCCCAAACCCCCGATCCCTTTCCCCTCAACCCTAACAAGTCGTGCGCCGCCTCTTCCGAATCTCCGCCACCCCGCTGCCGCCTCCGACTGGTCACCGCAGCCTTCGCGTCGCCAGCGCCTACGAGGAGGAAGCGAGACGGAGGAGGAGCTGAAGCGGAGATCGAGGACCTCAAGTCCAAGGTGGCCTTCCTCTGCCTCAAGTCCCCGCTCGACAACCACCACCTCCGCCACTCCGCAGCCGACATCCTCCTCCACGGTTCGTCTCCAGCTCCCCAGAAACCCTGTCTGCCTCGTCCTCATCCGCCGCCCTCGCTTCCACCCCTGCCGTCCCCGCTCACCGTGCCGTTCAGGTACCCACTCCACAACTCACTTTGATCGAAATTTATTCATTGTTGCGATTCCATAGAATTAGGGCATCACACTGTGATTCGATTTGGGCGTCGTTCGTGATCGAAATTTAGGGCTTCATTGCTGTGATTCCGTAGAATTAGGGCATCACACTGTGATTCGATCTCGGCGTCGTTCGTGATTATACTATGTGTCTGTGATCAAGTGGGTTTTGTTTGTGGATTTGTCTGTACAATTTTTGGTCAAAAAAATAGTGTTTTGAAAATACGTTTGAAAAATAAACACTATGGTATGGTGTTTTTAAAAAAACACAACAAAAAAAAAAAACACTTTGGTTACCAAACACGCTCTTAGCTATTTAACCTGCGGTGCGGCTCTTTCTAAATCAACAAAATTTGAACTTTTTCGGCATTTTCACGGTATCAATCTAATGTTTTCGTGTAATTTATTCCTAAAAGTTCGGTTTTTTGTTGATTGGTTCTTTCTTCTTCTCCATTTTAGAGGAATTAAGAGTCATGGGAACTGGCAGAAAGAATTTGAAAAAGGCCTCAGAAAAGGATGCGGTTTCTCTAGGAGAAGGGCAAAGCGTCATGCAAGTTGTATCCCTGCGGGGTTCCAATCTCATCGAGGTCAGATTAGTTTCACCTTTGCAAAGCTTAATTTTGTAATTTTTAGGTTGTTATATTCAAAGAAATAGAGATTAGGGTGAGCTAGAAGAGGATTCAAAGAAAGAAGAGGGACTGAAAATTATGCGGCCCGCTCCTAGCATTTACGTGTTCGTGTTCAGGCTAGGAGCGAGAAACTTATGATAGTTTGTTGTAATTTGGTTTGAAGTTCACAACGTTAACATTTTTTTTTTCTCTCTTTGGAGATATAGGAAGATAACGTGGATTTTTTAATTGATGACAAGTAAATGCAGTAGTTAAAGTTCTTAGGAGTTCTTTTGAAAAGCAACATTTACTTATTTTGTAATTGATATATACATTTTCATTTTCCTTGTTTTGTCCAGAAACCAATAGATTATTTATGCATGTTGATTATGGATCTAAGCTTGTTATTTATGTTTTTTTTTTGCAATTTTACATATTTTTGTAAGTTATTATAATTAAATAAATTAAAAATAGGCGCCGCCTAGGCGCTAGGCCCTGGCTCGAATGCATAGTCCGCCTAGGGCCTTTGGTAACATTGTTAGCTGGTCATGCTTAAACTTTGATATGACATAACTGATGAGTATTACCGTATTGGTACCCGCAATACTTCAAACCTTGCATTGAACCATATTTTTTCCAGAATGCAACGAGTTGTTTTCTAATCATATATGTCCATATTTTTCATTCGAGTTTCCAATTTTAGTTATATCTCTAGTGGTTGACATTTTTTTTGTAACTCTTTGTCGATAATTATAAATTAAATACATTTGTAGTATGAAGATAAAGTCTTCCATGTCTCTTAATAGTATCTGATTGGATTTTCTATAAGCTATCCATGCTTTTCTTATGATCGTATGCAGCAAAGATATTTGTTACCTTCTTTTAGTTCTACTAGTGTGGGTAATTCAAGTATAGTCTATGCCTCTCATGTATTGTTTGTCTTGTTTCTTAGGTTATGGATTCTAAAGGCATCAAATCTCTTGCTCTGTTCCCAGCCAAGTTTCAGAGGAGCTTTTGGATTAAAAGAGGTAATTTTATTTTCTATTATCTCAACTGAAGGTTTGCAGCTTTACAAACAAGTATAACAAGCATTTTGAATCATTTACTATACGTGCTTGTTCGATATAATTATTCTTTCTCGTAGATGTCTTGACGACTAATATTAGTACCCAGGGCCCTCTAAAAGTTCATGAGCATATTGTAGGAAAAAAGAGAGGCAGGGATGTAAAGTACTTTTGGTTGCTTTTTCTACACAGGAAACTTTGTTATAGTAGATGGAAGTGGCATGCACAAGGCTCTTGAATCTGGGTTGCTTTTTCTACACAGGAAACTTTGTTATAGTAGATGGAAGTGGCATGCACAAGGCTCTTGAATCTGGTAACAAGATAACATGCATGGTTTCTTGTTATAGTAGATGGAAGTGGCATGCACAAGGCTCTTGAATCTGGTAACAAGATAACATGCATGGTTTCACAAATTCTTTTTCATGACCAAGTTAGGAATCTTGCAAAATCTTCAGATTGGTAAGTTACTTTGATGCCTACTGTTTGGCCGTCCTCTTGCAATATATCTAGAAATATTCGTGAAATCTGAACATTGTATCTGCTCTTTACTGAGATAAATTAGTATGTTGATTAGAATTGATATTGTTATTGTACAGGCCTGCAATCTTCAGAGATAAAGCAGCAGAGAATTCAAAGGCTCAATCACACCTACCAACTGCTGAAAATGAGGATTTGACTTCAGATGGTGATGATGTTGATGATGATCTTCCCCCACTTGAAGCAAATACAAACAGAAGTCGGCCTGTTGAGTTATATTCAGATTCAGATTCTGGTTCAGAATGTGATGTAGGCACAATCTAAGATTGTATCTATAGAGAAATTGGAAGACAATTTTGTTGGTTTTTGCGGAGGAAAAATGTCTCTAAAGAAGCATATTGTATCAGTATCATGTCAGAATTTAGTGAAAATTATATTTCTTGTTGGTAAAAAAAATTGAAGTTTCATAATATTTTGTTGATTCAACATTGTTTTAGAATTATTAGTAGCTCATCTGAGAATCTTGTTGTCTTTCTATGATGTCATGCTTATTCTTAATTTTGCTGAAGTGAAATGTCAGTTACATTCAAAAGTACAAAATGATCAACTGAGCACTTATTTTTCACATACAACGCAAAAAATATATTATGGCCAAGGTTCTTCAACATGGTGGTATTTTTATATTCAACACGCTCAATCCATGCAGGCAGGATGCATGTTTTTATTCGATCAAACTTTGTACATAGTAATATTTTTCAGAGTTAGCAAAGTTTTTGCTTGTGTTTATCTGGTCATCCTCGCTATTGCAGCAGGTCAACACAAGAATAACGGTGCAGGAATTCTCTCTTCACACCAGTGAATTTTCTCTTGCAGGAATTCTCTCTTCACACCAGTGTATTTTCTCTTGCAGGAATTCTCTCTTCACACCAGTGAATTTTCTCTTGTTATCAGGACCGTAGATTTTCCTTTCTCATGTAACTAATTGTCAGCATTTGAAGTTGAACAATTATCTTGAAATGTATGATGCTCCTCCATGTTCCATGACCAATGAGGAATTTTTTCCCCTCTCCGAAGTTGTTGAGAAATCATTTTGCATCATTGTTTGATATACTGGGAAAGACCTGTTGCCGATAAATTTGAAGTGACATCATGATAAAAGATGACTGGTATAAAAAAAATGAAAATTACCTGCAGGTTCAGGGAGAATCTTGACATATATTATCGATCTCTGGGAGCATACGTAAGCAAAGGTGTGGGAAATTGAAGACCCAGAGCCTAAATTTGACACAGAGATTCATCATAAGAGATTGTATCATTAAGGTGGACCAACAAATAGAAATCAGGCATATATATTTTTCATTTTTCCAGTTTCAGAAAAGTAGGCTTATAAATATTTTGTTCTATCAGTTCATGTGAATTTAACTAAACATTGTACTGCACAGTAGCAAATTTCAAAAGAAGGTCGCGCTTTTGAATTCTTATGATGGGGTCATATAACAATCATTTACAAATATCAGAACACAAAATAGCTAAGAGTCAGCCAGAATTCAGCTGATATATGAATCAACAAGTTTAAAACTAAGTTTTTTCAGACTGCAGATACAGGAAATGCAAAAGTCGCGAGATATTAGTAACTTGTGCTCTATCTTTATAAGCAAAATCTTGTTCTATCAGCAGTTTGATATTAAAAAAAAGAACTGTGTTTCTAAACAACAAAGAGACTAGGTATTTGGATCCTTGAGAGAACTCCAGGTCACTGGTTTTATAGGAAAGAAGCAGACATCTTTGGTGCACTATCAAAACCATCTGAATAAACGAAGTGTACAACATACAGTCTCAATTGGTTAGCAATTACCTCTTTCTGCCTGTCAATGTCTACAATCACCAGTCACGCATTAAATCTTGCCAATAAGCTCTGAAGCAAATGATCCACATCTTCAATTATTACACTAGCTTGCCATTTCTCCCAATCTAGCTTCAACCACAAATACAGCAACAATATGAAAGCCTTTATCCCAAATTTTTGGGGTCCACTACATGAATCTTATTCTCCCATTTAATATTTTTGAGGCACTCTCGTCTACTAAGTTAAGCATTATCACATCCTTCTTAACTGTTTCCTACAAAGTTCTCTTAGCCTCCCTCTAGTCCTCCTTTCCCCATTAATTATGATCTCGTCACTTCTCCCAGTTGGTGCACTCTACGGCCTCTATCGCGCAAGACCAAACCATTACAAGCGATTCTCTCTCATTTTATCCCCGACGGGAGTTAACCTTCAGCTTCATCACCAGATCAAAAATACAAAAGCAAAACCATTACCAATAGTCATTGCAAGAACACGCTCCATCCTCAAAATGATGGAATCGACTCGCATCCCTTACAACTAACTTCCTATTGACAATCTTCGACACAAACTTTAAAAACACATGGCAATCTCCACAAACCCTCAGGTTCTTAATCACAACAATCTCTTTTCCAGCCTCAGTACTCAACAATCCAAAAGCAATAGCTAACTTCTCACTATGAAAACCAACAACCTTCTCACTCTCTTCTCCATCCTCTTTATTTCCACCACCTCTCTCATTATTTACCAACGTCTCCAACTTATTTATCATCTGATAAATACTCTTAGCAAGGGGATGAGAATGGTCATCAGCCATGAACAAATGAACCTTCCCCTTGAGCTCAACATAGCTACATCCAGGTTCCTTCTTTAGTCCTCTCTTCTTCATCATAGCTCGAACTCTAGCAACATCATCTAATTTCCCTGCATCTAAGTAAATATTTGATAACAACACATAGTATCCGACATTTGTTGGTTCAATCTCTACTAAATGATCAAAAGCTAATCTGCCAAGCTCGACGTTCTTATGAATCTTACAAGCACCCAAAAGTGCACCCCAGACTCCACCATCAGGCTCAATTTGCATTGATCTAATCAACTCCCATGCCTTATCTAAATGTCCAGCTCTTCCTAATAGATCAACAGCACAAGCATAGTGCTCAGGTCCTCTTTTGATGTCAAAACCACTCTCCATTTTTTCAAAGTACTCTAGCCCTTTACCGGTTAATCCTGAATGACTACAAGCCGAGAGCACACTAACCATCACAACCCCATCAGGCTTAATACCATTGGATAACATTCTTTCGAATAATTCCAAGCCTTTTCTTCCATGCCCGTGTGCTCCATAACCCGATATAAGCGCTGTCCATGACACAAGAGTCTTCTCTTGCATACAATCAAAGATCTCACAAGCCCTATTCAAATCCCCGCACCTAGCGTGCATATTAATCAAAGCATTCTTCAAAAACAAGTTCGAGTTAAAACTCCGATCACCACTAATATCTCGTTCAATCTCACGCCCTAGTGCACGTGCACCGAGATTCGCACAGGCAGACAACACGCTAACAAGCGTAACCGCATCCATCCTAACCCGGCCCGAATCCCTAATCTCATCATACAACTCCAACACTTTATCCGCAAGCCCATTTTGCGCGTAACAAGAAACCATAGCATTGTAAGAAACAATATCCCTTCTCCTCTCACACATTTCGTCAAACACCTCCCGTGCGCACTCAACCTCCCCGCACTTCCCATAGCAACTAATCAAACAATTCGCCACCGACACATCACTCTCTCTCCCCGCAAACCCAACCCGATACAAAAAGCCATGCAACCCAAAGGGGTAGGGCAGGCACCGTGTCAGAGCGAGGACAGTGACGGAGTTAGAGGGCAGACGGGCACGAACCATATCACGAAAGAGTTGCATTGCCCACTCTGGAAGTGAGTGGAGGGAGTAGCCCGAGATCATCGAATTGTACGAGACGACAAGAGTTTCGATGGGGGACGAGGGGGGTATTTCGGAAA
>NC_033801.1:125727382-125734395 GCF_001876935.1 Asparagus officinalis | reverse complement strand
GGAGGTGGTTAGGGTTTGGAGTTGGGAGCTCCATGCGAAGATGGAGGAGCTTGAGGGGAGATTTTTGATCATAGAAGAGAGAATGCGCGGGAGAAATGATCACGCATGGTAGCCTTAAATCTTGGCTTGTTGCACTATGATACCCCAAACAGAAACTTTACCTATTTCTTTACTTTGATACCCGAAATTTGTAATACTTTGATACCCCAAAGTTTCAATCGCGTCTCATTTTGATCTCATTACATTCTGATACCCAAAATAAATCCTGTTAAATTTTCTATCAATTTTGTATTAGTCTTTAGCAACTAGATAAAAAGGATCTTAAAGGTATCATATACTAAAGATATCATATAAATTTAATAGAAAATCTAACATAATCTGCATGGGGGTATCACAGTAAAATAGCGTCCAAACTTTGCGGTATTACAGTGTTAGGAAAATACTTTATGGTATGAAAGTGTAGAAAGAGGTAAGCTTTGGGGCGCTGAAGTGAAAGTAAAGCCTTAAATCGTAAGAATTTTGCACTTAAGTCCCTTATAAGTCAATGGAATCGCTACGCAGTCCCCTGACTTCCTGGTCGTTCCGCTGACAAGTGGCTTTACTTATTCCAAGCAGAATAATTTACTGGCACTAAATTTATCCTCCCCCCCTCTCCCCAAGCTTCAGCTCAGAGCACTCGCTGGCCATGGCGATTCCAACGATCAGAGGAGCTTCTCTTGTTCGTGTCCCTCTCCTCCTCAATCACGCTCAGGTTCGAAATTTGGCTAATTTCCTGGAAAAAGTTCAGAATTTTCGATTTCCCCCTTTTTCTAGGGTTTTTTTTGTTCTGACATCTGGTAGGTGTAATTTCTCGAGTGTAGCTTCCTGCTGTGAGAAGGAAGATTCGATTGAAGAAGCTCGGCGGACGCTCAAGTGGAGTTGCTGTGTTCGCTCGCTATTCTCAGGCCTCAGATTTTTCTACTCGTATGCAAGGTAATTTAGTTTATTTCTGTTGGTAATTTTTGAAGAAATCGTGATTAGTTGATTCAATCTGCTTAAAACCTTAAAAAATAGGTTATTGATGGTGATGCTATTATAGATTTCATCAAATTAAAGCTCATCTAGTAAACTTTTCACTTAAGTTCACATTGTCTAAAGCTCTATAGTTTTGTTTAGGAGGAAGCATATCATAAGACTCATATGAAGGCTTGATAGATTTTGATTGGTTGCAGACAGTGTTATCAAGGTGCAAGGCACAATGCGGGGCGCAAAGTCCACTTATTTGCACCTTGCGCAATGCGATGCGCACGCCTCAAAAAAACGAGGCGCATGCCACAAAAAATTGTTTTGATACACATGTGAAATTAAACAAAAAATGTTTATTTGGTTTTTGATATAAAATAGAAATAGGTTCACCTACTAAATCACAAAATAAGGTCCTGATGCATAATCTAGCACTAGTTACAGGAGAATTAATGACAATTTAATGCTACCCTTCTGTATTTCTAGTAATTCATCACAATGAAAAGTTATAAACGAACTTTTTCTATAAAATCATACATCCAAAATAACAAACATTCTAAGAAGCAGAATATGTCTAGGCCTTGATTTTACAATGCTTCAATAAAAAATAAAAACAAGTTATCAAGTTCATATTATTTATAATTGTCAAATATTGCAATATCTAGAAAAATAGTTTGGCTTTTCCAATCACAGTTCCAGTTATAATAGTAACAATGAAAAGAAAAAAGGAGGAAAAGGGATTGGGAGTAGAGCAAGGGAATGAAGAGGAATAAGAGAACGTAGTAGTTATAGCAGCGGAACAATGAGGCGCTCTGAGGCGCATCAACGTGCAAGGCGCAACAACGAGCACTAAGGCACGTGCCTCACTTATGATATGATGCTCCTGGCATCTCATGCGTGGTGCAGTTTCAGCTCCCCAAAGTGCCGGGCGCCTGAGGCAATCCCCTCAAAGCACCCCGAGATAACAGTGGTTGTGGATAGATAACAGTGGCTGTAGATACTACGCCCCGAGATAACAGTGGCTGTAGATACTACGCCCCGAGATAACGGTGGTTATAGATACTACGCGGCTACGCCCCGAGATAACAGTGGTTGTAGATACTAGGTACTTAACACAAAAATGAGCTAAATTTTCCAAAGTCAGAAATAGTTTGCTAGAGTTAGATCTGATATTAGATGTTTACTATGGAATTTTGGTGGATAGCCTCCTTTACAAGCTATTCTGTAACGTCATGTAATTGGAAATCTGTTACCAAGTGAAGGCTGCTTTTTTACTTGCAATGCAATTGTCAGTGTCTCAAATATGTCCGATGACCCATAATTTGCAATTTGCAAGAATAAGAAGCCATAATTGCTTTGTGATTAAATTGATGAAATTCACGTATAATTTGGCTCCAGACAGCATTGGCGACTTACCGAAGCTGGTGGAAGACATTATCCAGACGTCAATAAAGACAGGACCTAGGGGTGCAATAAGACTAGCTCAAGGCGTACAAGCTGTTCTTGGGGTCGGTGGGGAGTGGCTTAGTGACTTGTCAAAGGTATTGGTATGTTGTTACTAATTGTTATAGACAGTTTTTAAGTTTGGGAGTAGTTCAACTTTACTTTCTGACTATTGAACCAAGAATTATTTATATGTTGTAGTTAGTATAATTATGCTCAGCTTCCTATGTCAGGTTCTGTAAAACTTAGTATAGCTTAACACTTTGTTGATGTACTTTGCACGATTGATATGTAAATTATATGGCTCATATAAGTTGGAAAGCTTATCTTTACGAACTAGAACTTAACATATAATGAGGTTCTCTTACCACTTTACCATACTTATTCTGTAACATGGCAGAAAAATTAAAGGACCTAACCTTTCCACTAGCCTAATGAAGAATTATATTAGGCTTTGTGAAGTGTCTATGATTTAGCAACATTTGTAAAATCACTAACTGAATAAATTTAAAAATGCCAAAGTTAAATGATTAGAAAGTTGTATATCTGCTAAATCATGGTTTGACATATAATACCAATTTGATTAATTCATGGGATGAAGTATTTCTTTTATAACCTTATCACAAAAGTCAAGGTCCATTAAGTAGACAATACTACAGAACTCTAGAGTTGTATTAAGGCTTTTTAGTTAATCAATCTTATGATGGAGTTTTTAATAAATGAAAATTTCTATGCTACTATGATTCTTTTAATAAATATTCTGGAATTTGTCTCGCATGTCAGTTAAAGCTGTGATGAAAAGTTCTCTTTTCTCTTTTTTTTCCAGAGAGAAAACAATTCTTCTTTTGCAACATTGCCAACCGAATTGCAGCTTGGATTACTTTCTCCCATTTATCTCCGGAGACTGTTTGAACGTATGGGGGCAACATACATTAAGTTAGGTCAGGTAAAAAAATACAAAATTTCTCACCATATTAATTTATCTTTTGTTAAATTTAATGTGTTATTTTGAGACCAGACACAATCTATATGCTTGATGTATGCACCTGCTATTGATCATCAGTCATGACATGTTATATTCTTTCTTCATGCTTTCTTCTATATGCTAGTGACTAGGTACTATTATTGTGTTCCATCGATACTTCATTAGAGAAGATATTCTCATATGCTCTTGGGTACTTATCTTGATACATGCATGTCTGGTACTATATTATAACCTATGTTACCTGGGTTCTTGTATCAGAGTGTCGCACCCCTAAAAAACGTACCGGTACCCGTACCCGTACCCAAATTTCTTAGACACTCCTTGCATATATGCATACATTTATTCGGGCATCTACTTAATTATGCAATACATGTTTTAATTTTAATGTAAAGCACTTATTATACATGTTTTGAACATGTATCTTATACTTCACATCCACTTCTTGAAACTCGTCGGGCGTAGGTCAGTTTCTAAACTATGATTTTAAAGGGTCGTTAGGATGTCTAGCTCAAAAACTAGCAATTTGCCGATTTATAATTGACATAATAAAAGAAACATAAAAATGTTATAGGGATTTTAATTCTCATAACACGGGAATGAAAACAACATAGATCTAATGTAAATTACTAATTCCAATAAATAATACGTATGTGTATATTAATATTTATATAGCCATAATCTACTTTATACAAATTTGACGTGTCTCGTACTTGTACCCTTGCAACATAGATTATAACCTTTTTTTTGTGGGATACGAGGGAACCTTGGCAAGGCACGAGGATCTCTAGGCCACAGCTGGAGTTCTCCAATGCCTACAAAGTAAACCCTGGTTGTGTGGGACTGTGGGTCCCACCTTCCATTCCCACACTCTAGATTAAGTAGACAGGATGGAACCAGGGACCGGGGGCGTTGACACTTTTACCACCTGGCCTACAGTATAACCCTCTTATCAATGTCTTATCTTTTCTTGCATATTCCAGCAAGCTTTTGTTTGTTTTCCTTTACTGATTTATTTTACTTAAATTGTCATCTAATGCTAAAAGTTGTGTAATTAAAGATTATTTTTCTATATTATTCTTTGGAAAAGTATATTTCCATACTCTGCAGATCATACAGTGCTTTCACATATACATAAAAAACTTCGACAAGCTCTTTTTATAATCAAGAGGACATATATTTCTAACTGCTTATATAGAATGTTTGTTTTTTTTATTTCAACTCACATAATGACACTGATATACATATGTCTACACATACATATATGCCCTATTCTTAAACCATTGTCAGTTCTATGAAGACCTTAGATTTTAAGAAGGAGAAAGTAGTTTATGCTATCTGATAATACAAAGGTGCAGTTCATAGCATCTGCACCGACATTATTCCCTGCAGAATATGTTCAGGAATTTCAGAATTGTTTTGATCGGGCACCAGCTGTTCCTTTTAGTGAAATTGAGGCAATACTACGCGAGGAACTAGGAAGGCCATTGGAAACTGTCTACGATTATATTGATCCCATGCCAATTGCCTCTGCATCAATTGCTCAGGTTTGTGCACAGCCTTCACTACTATGCAGTATTGACTGTTGAGTCATTTGGGGATATAATTCCCTAATTCCATTTCCCTGTATTTTTTCCAGGTTCATAGCGCTAGACTGAAAAGCTCACAACAAGAAGTGGTGATAAAGGTCTTAAAGCCTGGTATAGAAGATGTATTAGTTGCAGATCTGAACTTTGTCTATATTGTTGCACGCCTTTTGGAGTTCCTAAACCCTGAGCTTCGAAGAACATCGTTGGTATGTGATCATATCATCCTCTTTATTGCACTAGTATCCTAGTTCACGCAATAAATTGTTGAGGGAATAAATTATTTATTAGATTTTTTAAGCAAGAGGGTATTTCCGTAGTTTTTCCCCAGTGAAAGGGCAATTCTGTGATTTTCCAAGTATGAGGTCATTTCTGTACTGTTTTCGAAGAGTAAAGACACTTTCGATATTTTGTAAACGTTTAGTTGCAAATGGGGGTACAAAAAAAATATTTATATCCATTAGGATATGGATACAGTTACTAAAATCTCTATCCGATAGGATGTGAGTACGGATACATGTATGTAATAAAATTTATAGATCCTTCTCTAAAATATTTGAATATATGTTGGTCATAGAACTACAATAATTTAACCTTTAGATTAATGGATTTGAGGTTAATATTGATGATCAATAGATCTAACCTTAGCTTTCTAAATAAAATGAACATATTAATGAACTCTTTTGTATCATATGAACTATATTCTTCTCAAATATTATTTGGTTTTCCTAAATTCGTTTTATATCCGCCTCTATGCACACATATATACATACATATATGTGTGTGTATATATAGTAAATCTCCTATAAACTTAAATGGATAGGGGCTTATTGTCCACCAATTTTTTTATCCATTGATTTTGCTTTGAGATTTGTGCTAGTATGTGACACAAATCAATGCACATTTTAAAGATATCATTCTTGTCTAACACGAATCTCAAAGCAAAATCAAAGGCTAAAAAAAGTTAGTGGACAAGAGTTTCTATCTACTTTAGTTTATAGGATCTTCTTTTAAATATATAGTATAGATACTGGGCTCGAATATTTCCTCTGTATCCAAAATTCAAATAGCGAAATAATTAAAATATATGAGTACATACCAATATGAATACATGTAATAAAATTCCAAAATCTTTAAAGATATTGTATCACGTGTGACTTGCCTAAAGTACATCTTATAACTGGCTAATCAAGCAGTATGAAGTTCGATAAATCTCGGAGTTGGAATCTTATGTGATGCGTGTAGCGAATTTGTCGACCATCTTTTCCTTTTCTGTCACTTCGTCTTAAAAATCCGGAACCCATTCTATCATTGTTTCAAACTATATGACCTATTAGATTTTACTTTAGGTGATTCATTGAAACTTTATATGTCTGTGGTGTGGAATAAGATGATCACATATTATTATATCATGACATTCTTTTGGGTCATATGTTACATGGAACTCAAAAGGATTTTTGGCATTGATACCGAGCTCGAATATTTCCTTCATATCTAAAATTCCTTTGGATATTTCCAATATGCATACATGTAGTGATAAAATTCTAAAATCCTTGTAAATATTGTATCACATGTGACTTACCTTAAAGAAAACTTATAAATGAATGTTTGGCCAATGGAAAGCTAGAGAGATCTCGGAGTTGGTATCTTTTCTGATACATATAGCGAACTTGTCGATCACCTTTTCCTTTTTTGTCAGTTCAATCTGGGATACAATTTGTCTTTGCTTCAAACTATATGATCTATCAGATTCCACTTTTTCAGGTTGTTGGCTGAAACTTTATATTTCTGATGATTGGAGATCATTATACCGTGCTATTGTATTGGGTTATATGCTTTTACTCCATGAAATTCAAGGGATTTTTGACTTTAAGACTGTAATGGTTATATAGATTTAACACTTGTATTTTTTGATTCTCTTTATGTTTAGCAAAGGATGACGTTGATTGAGGCTACGTATAAAAGATGAAATCGTGTTTGGTAGAAGATTTTTGGACAAA
>NC_033801.1:125684052-125727372 GCF_001876935.1 Asparagus officinalis | reverse complement strand
TAAATCTACTAAAACTTATAAAGAATTTTCCAAGAAAAAAATTCTAGAAAATTTTGACTAACATAAGTTTATGCCACTTCGTGAACAAGCTTAACTATAACTTAAAATCTTTGAATTATTATTTGCATAAATTTGAACCTCATAAGGTCTCAAAACTATTTTAGGATATTATAGTACAACTAATCCTTTGTATAATCCGAATGTAAAATAAAATAGATAAAAGTTATATAATGTATATAAGATTGTTCAATTCAAATTGTGTCATCCATATGTTGCATTTGTTCAGTAGGGATTTGCTCAATAGGATAGATACACCTAGAAAAAATAAAACAAAATGAAAATAGATTACCCATACATAGTCTGTATCCCTAACATTTACCCTAGGCACAAGAACTTAAACCCTTTTACTTAATTATATTGTTGATGGATATAATTACTTCAACCTTTAAAGTTACATCTCATATCTAGCTGATTAAAGAACAAAAAGAAAAAGAAAAAGAAAGAAATCCAATTCCACAATCCAAACAAACCATTCAAATTCTTTTGCTTTGGATTCTTTTTTGGCAACCGTTTCAATTGCTCTCCTCCCATAATCCCACAATTCCAGCTGCTTGAATAGTCTCATGTAATTCTCTAGAGACACATAATTACAAAAATACCCTCATACTTCCCTCCAAATTTCCATTTTTCATTGTTATACCATTTGTTTAAGCTACATTCAAACTTGATGATTAAATCACAAGAGAAAATACAGTGTTACCTCCAGGGTATCAAAACCCAAAAATCTGTCTCAACTCAAATCTGCAACACCTATGGAGAAACCAACATCATATTCCTGACGGCGTTGTCGTTATGAAGAAAATGATGTTTGAACCACTACAATCGGACAATCGAGCAATCTGAAAATCAACTTCTTCTCTCTCTATTTCTCTCTCTCCTTGCTTTGGAATCCGCGCACCACAAATAGATGCTTTCAGGTTCTCAAAAAATCAACTACATGGTAATATCAAATCACATGCACCCTATTCCTTTAATAAGGAATATTATCCCTAGGACCTTGAAGTCCTAATCTATTTCATATAGGCCACTAGAAATCCTTCTTCAACAAGAATTCAATCATGAACCTCATGTAGGCCGCAATTTTGGGTTGGACTGCAAATATGCATGAACCTTCTAATAGTCATAGATAAATGTATGAGAATCAAAATCAACTAAGACAACCAAGCACATTTGTCTATTCTTAGGGGCAAATTTGTTATTTCAACTGAATAATGATATTATTTATTTTTGTAATTATCCTCCGTGATTTCATATAACAGCAAAGCAGTACACCCTGTAAAATGGTGGCTGGCAACATTGGAAACCAAAAATACAACACGTGGAACAATTCACTACATTAATGGTGGCTAACAACATTAATGCTTCTCTATTGAGTTCTCCATTTCCCCATTTCTCTCTCTAACTCGCTTCCTGCTCTCTGTAACTCACTTCCATCTTCTATCATCTTCCATCTTCGTATGAAGAACACAACAACAATTCATTAAAAATCATCCTAACCATCCAAGCTTTCGCTGGAGTGAATCTGGATTCACTCCAGTGAATCTGGATTCACTCCATTGAATCTGGATTATATTGAAGCTCGATTCATTAGAGTGAATCCAGATTCACTGAATTGAATCCAGATTCAGTGGACTGAAACTCGTTATCAAACAATAGCAAATCTGCAAAAAAAAAAAGAATAAGAAATTTATGGTAAAAAATAAGCTATAAAATTTTAAATCATTATAAGATTTCACATTTTACAGCAAAAAGTTACGATTTTTATGGTAAAAAACAAACACCTCACATAACTGAATCTGGATTCACTACAGTGAATCTAGATTCACTCATGCGTTTATTTCTTCAAAATTACAGCACATGCATTTATTTCTTCAACAATTCATTAAAAACCATCCTAACCATCCAAGCTTTCGCTGGAGTGAATCTGGATTCACTCCAGTGAATCTGGATTCACTCCAGTGAATCTGGATTCACTCCAGTGAATCTGGATTCACTCCAGTGAATCTGGATTCACTCCAGTGAATCTGGATTCACTCCAGTGAATCTGGATTCACTCCAGTGAATCTGGATTCACTCCAGTGAATCTGGATTCACTCCAGTGAATCTGGATTCACTCCAGTGAATCTGGATTCACTCCAGTGAATCTGGATTCACTCCAGTGAATCTGGATTCACTCCAGTGAATCTGGATTCACTCCAGTGAATCTGGATTCACTCCAGTGAATCTGGATTCACTCCAGTGAATCTGGATTCACTCCAGTGAATCTGGATTCACTCCAGTGAATCTGGATTCACTCCAGTGAATCTGGATTCACTCCAGTGAATCTGGATTCACTCCAGTGAATCTGGATTCACTCCAGTGAATCTGGATTCACTCCAGTGAATCTGGATTCACTCCAGTGAATCTGGATTCACTCCAGTGAATCTGGATTATATTGAAGAATAAAAAACTTATGGTAAAAAACAAGCTATGAAATTTTAAACCATGAAAAGATTTCACCTTTTACAGCAAAAAATTACGATTTTTATGGTAAAAAACAAACACCTCACATAACTGAATCTGGATTCACTGCAGTTATATATGCAACTTTTAAATATAATAGATTTACTTCCTCTCTATGAGATAATATCCTTACTAGTTTTTTAGCCTGTGAAAAGCATGAGGTAGCAATTTTTCATTTATTCCAAACTTTCCCCTATATATTTTCTCCCCACACTTGGTGTCCCACATATACTTACATTGCAATGACTGGCTAGTTTTGATTGTAAGCTTACATCTTCTCCTTCACTTTATAACGTATATTGTTCTCATCTTCAGGTAAGCATACATTTTAAAATGTGGTCAAACCATCCAAAGAGAATCTAAATGATAATCCCTTGAATTCTCTCTCCAAAAAAAGACTTCTTAGCATTGGACCCAAGGTACTTGTTATGTGTAGCGAGTAGATCCAAATCCTTCAATGTATCCATTTCCTCTGAGGATTTTAGATAGGATTCATATCAAGTCCAAATCACTAACATGATTTGAACTCTAACTGCCTGTTCTTCTGCAGAAGAACATGAAATATGCAATTTGGATTAGCAATAGAAGACGAACTTTTCAGCGGTTGTATATAGCTCTTGTGACTACTAAGAGAGAATTTTCTTGAATTGTCAGGTGACCTATAGCACTTGTAGCCTTTAAAAGATGGTGTTTCACTATGTGATACTTCATTGAAAGTAAGTGTGGTATATTATTAATGATAATGTATTATGCAATAATGTTACAAATAATGACATTCTACTACCATGTCAATCCCAAACTATATCAATAAAAAAATCAAATTTAAAGCAAGATTTCTACCTAAACCTAAATGACCTAAATGATCGCTCAAGTTAACTTACTAAAAAAGGCACTAGCTCCTTCTCAGGACCATAACCCATCATTTGATCATATATCTTACATGAGCTTATATTACTATAATTACACAACATTTGCAACAAAAAAGTATTCGAACCTAACCCACTAAGGCCATGATCAAAGCAATACATCCTATACTTGTTGTGTCAAGGTCTTAATAACTTCGAAGGGAGGAGAGGAAGGTCTTGAAGGAACAATGTGCAAATGTTGTTTAGATTTAGCTCTAGGGAGGCATTTATGGTCCACAATTAATGTAGTCATGGATATTCTAATATCATATTGCTGGTGTCATGGAAAAAAAAATGAAATCTAAAGGGTGAACAACTGAATTTGATGACACAATTCTAGGCTAAATTGATGTACGACACACAAACACAAATATTTCAATAATTAAAACTGAAATACTCTTAATGCAACAAAGTTTACAGGCAGAAAATTTTAAGGACTACATATTACATACACATATATAACAACAACAACAACAATAACAACCACAACTAAGTCATGGATGGTTTCTTAGCCTTACCATTTGCTATATTATCAATGATTGAAGTTATTCTGCTTGTTCCTAAGGCTCTACGCTGAATTAATCTCTCCGGTGCAGAGGATTAATTTACTACTTGATCTGAAACAAATATTTCCTTCAATCCGTGTCTACTTGTTAAATTTTTTATAATTATCAAATTTTATCCCAAGAAATACACTTAGTGTTAACGAGAAGTTTTATCATACACTGGAGCTTGTGGTTTAACTTTCTATTAGAGTTGGGAAGTTTGACTTTTTGTCTAGCCTTGGTTCTTTTCGTGTATTGTCCAGAAATGTAATGCCCCACCCCACCCCCCAAAGAAAAAAAAGAAAGCAAGAAAAGAAAAGAAAAACCACCTTCTCCCTCTTTTTGTTTGTGTTGGCTAACTTCTCTGGAAACATTTTCTGAAAGCAACCCGTTTTAAATTACCGCACTAGGTAGGCGTTGTTGGAGATATAAGAGAATCAATGCTTGAAGAGGTAGATTTCCAAAAAGAGGCTGTAAATATTGAGACTTTCCGGAGATATTTAGAGACCATGGGACTTGAGGGACAAGCAAAGGCGCCAAAAGTCTATCACCATTGCAGCTCTAGACGAATATTGACAATGGAGAGGCTTTATGGAGTTCCTCTCACTGATCTTGATTCTATAAGATCACTTGTTCCTGATCCTGAGACAGCTCTTGTAACTGCACTTAATGTCTGGTATTAAACCTCTACTTCTATTTTGATATCTATTATTGCATTGTTAATATTTGCTCATAAGAAAAGGCTTAAATGCAATGATGCCATTGTTCTGTAGGTTTGGAAGCTTGATTGCATGTGACACCTTTCATGCAGATGTCCATGCAGGGAACCTATGGTTGCTTCGTGATGGCAAGATCGGGTTTCTTGATTTTGGTAAGTCCCACCGGAGCCATCTGGGATCCAAATTGCGTATACTTTAGTCTCTTTCTTCTGTAGCATCTCGCAATTACACCTGTAACTTTATGAATGAGCACAGTCTAGGATAAATTAATTTTCACATCTACTATTAAGCTATGTGTCAGAGCTACAGGGCTTTGCTTATTAATTTTATTATGTTATATAAATTACAAATATATGTATCAACTATTTATGGAACGTATAATAATATTACTTTAAGATGCTAACCGTTTCCTTATATACAAATCCTGATTCTGAACAAGTTTTAAGTTTTAACTACTAGCCTGCACACCTAGTGTATTTTATTTTAAAAAGTGACAGGAAAAATAAAGTGCTGCTGTTATCATGTGTTTTGAAGGAGGACCTATGGATGTATATATATATTAATATTGATAATTAACTATGATCTATTTATGAAGTCTTGATGGTCAATCATACTTCTTTCCAAAGTCTAGATTAATTGATGGCAAAGTGAGCTATTACTTACATTGTTTTGATGATGTGTATTATACAAATCCTGATTTTAAACAAGTTTTAAGTTTTAACTACTAGCCCGACACCTAGTGGATTTTATTTTGAAAATTAACAGGAAAAATAAAGTGCTGCCCTTATCATGTGTTTTGAAGGAGGACCTATTGATGTATATATTGATAATTAACTATGATCTATTTATGAAGTTTTGATCGTCAATCATACTTCTTTTGAAAGTCTAGATTAGTTGATGGCAAAGTGAGCTATTACTTACATTGTTTTGATGATGTGTATATGTATTTTTACTACATTTATAGCATAATTTTTGTGCATATTAATCAGATTAGTTCTTTCAGGAATTGTTGGACGAATATCTCCAAAAACATGGGCCGCTATGGAGATTTTTTTGGCATCCTTTGCAAGTGAAGATTATGATTCTATGGCATCTGCCTTGATTGAAATGGGTGCTACAGAAAAGAATGTAGATTCTAAGGCCTTTGCCAGAGACTTGCAAAATGTTTTCTCCTCAATAAAGGTACTGGTTATTTCTTTAGCCAGATGAGTCTAGCAATATATTATTTTCTCGTTAATAAAGCTCTGCATAGTTTTGGTATCAAATACCAAATAATTACTAGTGATGAAACAACACCATTATATCAGGAAAACTTTAGAAGGTTTTCTACTGTAAAGCAAGAATACCTAGTAACCAAGTTGTAATTTCAAGACACGTACATGTGCATGCGCCAATTGTACACAATGATGGTTGAGTAACAGAAGACGTGAATCATTAAGCCTTCTTATTAATGGACTTTGGTGATCTGAACAATGAATTCTATCATATTTTTTTATTATACTTTTCCTATAGTATTTCCTAGATATGATTCTTGCTTTTTTTTTCACTTTGCTCTGTACTGGCAGGATCTAGACACAGAAATTGTTGTTGCAACTGCGAGAGGACCAAATGCAGCTGCTGTCTCTGCTAATGTAGTTGTGGATGAGAACCAGATGAATGCCCTATTTCTTGATTTGGTAAACTGATTTCTTCATAATGGCAGCCATTATTTGAGTCATCTAAACCTTTATTCTCAATAACATAATACTAAAATGATTATGCTGCATGAAATGGTGATTGGGCTTACCAGATATTGACACTTTGAATTCATTACTGATTACTGGCTTAGGAAACTATGGGAAAGGTTTCTTGTTTAGAAGGCTGCTGTATGGGTAGGAAAATTGTCCTAATGCAATTTAAGCTCATGAATCAAGATATATTTTGCTTGTGCCTAGCAGGCAGATATCTTATCCATATATCTGGTTTGCAGAAGAATCCAACCGAGGAACCTTTCATGAACCTTAGATAACTGACCTTAAGTTTCGATAATGCTTAAAACTGTTTCGTTTAAGAAATGTAGATAACATGGATAAATCTTAGTTAAGCCTTCACCATATGCAATGATTATTCTCTATACAACCTGTGAAAATTTGTAACATGTAGAATGAGTCGGTTCCATCTATTATTAACTGTCTGATGTGTCTTTGATCAAGATATTGTAGAAATGGCAGTAATCAGGCATATGACAGTCGACAGGTTAGCGGTCGACCGTAACGGTCAACCGCGTTCGTGCACAGACCTCACTGTGTGTTTGGGTCTTTGGCGGTCGACCGCGTTTTTCTCTGGACTTTGGAGCCTGTTCTGGATTTGGTGCGGTCGATCGTGGCAGTCGACCGCGATGGCATCGCGGTCGACCGCCACGGTCGATCGCCGCAGCGGTTTTGGGCTGGTTCTGTTTGCAGACCCGTTTCGTTTGGGTTTTCTATAAATACCCAAAGTCACGGTTCTAGGGTTAAGGCAAGAGGGATTTAGCAGCCATTGTGGGAGATTTCTTGGGCTTCTATTGTTGGAGCATTTGGGAGAGATCAAGAGTGATTTGGGAGGGTTTCTCGTGAGATTTGTAACCCTAGTTGTATCCCCTTGATTTCTAATAGTAAAAACTCCCCCTTCCTTACCCCGTGGACGTAGGCATCTCGTCGAACCACGTTAAAACTGGTGTTATTGTGTTTGTGCTATTGTTTGGTGTGTTTGTTCATCTCTCTCGGTTATTTGGTATTGGATCTCGACACAGGGGTTTCCTCAACAAGTGGTATCAAAGCTTTGTGTAACGCTTGGGCTTTTTGGAGGTGTAGATCAGTTGGAAAGTTCATCTAGAGCTTCGGTTGGTGATAAAGGTGAAATCTTTGTGGTAAAAATTCTATCTTTGTTCAATTTGGATCTATTTCTTGTTCGTTCCGTAATTATTTATTGGGTTGTAAGCTGTCTAAAAATCACAATAGATAGCTTATCCCCCATCAACCACCAATGATGGAAGTTACAATCCGACGACTTCCAGAAGGCTGTAATCTGAAGACTTTCGCGTAGATTGCTGAAGGTTATAATCTGACGACCTTCACGACAACTGATGGAAGCTCTACTTCAACAACCTTCACAATCAACATCGGGAGTTACAATCTGACGACTCTCATATTCTCAAGGAGCCAAGACGAAGATTACAAGACAATGATCTTTGCAACGCTATGACAAAAAGAGATTACTTGGTGATAATCTCTGCAAGGCAAGACGCGGAGGTCCTCCCCATGTTTCAACATCAAAACGCCAAGGTCGAACCCGCGTTACAACATCAAAACGCCAGGGTCGAACCCCGCGTTATAACATCAAAACGCCAGGGTCGAACCCCGCGTCACAACATCAAAAAACGCCAGGGTCGAAACCCGCGTTACAACATCAAAACGCCAAGGTCGAACCCGCGTTACAACATCAAAACGCCAGGGTCGAACCCCGCGTCACAACATCAAAAAACGCCAAGGTCGACCCTCGCGTTTTTCTACGCCCTGCGGGTACCCAACTCCGCGTCTCCAGTCTAAAATGTGGAGTTAGGATCCTGAACGCCAACGTGGGCATTGTTAATTTGACTCATTCAACATGAGCTGAACGGTTCTAAAACCGTTTCCCACGATTTGGGGGCGGTTACACCCCATTATGGAGAGAATTAAGGGGGCGGTTACACCCCTTAATTCCCTATAAATATGGATAAACTCAACTGAGTTCCGGGCGGGGGTTTTTGGCTGGATTTTTCGGATCTGAGAATTGGCAGCAAGAGGGAGATCGACGTTCATCCTCAGCTAAGATCGACCACCAGAGCTTTCTTCTAGCCTTGGCTTATTAACCGATCTTCGGTTCAAATCAACTCTTTTACAGAGTTCTTCTAAACTCGTTCAGAGTTCTCAAACTTGCCACGCAAGTTCTCCACAACGTCAAATCGTGAGGAGAAGATATCGTTCCAGTGAAGCAAAACAGCGGATCGTCAACGGAGAGCAATTTCGACGCGAGCAATTGAAGGAGGCACTCCACCGCTACCAAGAAGAACCCAGTTTTAAACAAAGAGGAGAATCAAATCCGTTCTCTCCTCTTTTGTAATCAAGTTGTAATCGGAATCAAAGAAATACAAATTAATTTTCTTTATTCTTTTCATTGCAATTTTCCCACAAACATGGGTGCTTTGAGATATATGACCGGGAAAGATAAAAGTGAGGAGGGTTCTTCTAGTGTGAAGACCGTCCAAAGTTTGAATGTCCATTCTATGAAGATAGATGTGGAGAAGTTCGATAGCACAAATAATTTTGGACTTTGGAGATACGAAGTCATAGATGCGCTAAATACGCAAAATTTGGAAGATACGTTGGAGTTGGACGGGAAATCGAACGACATTGATGAGAAGGTTTGGAAGAAAATGAATAGAACGGCGTGTGGTGTAATTAGGTCTTGTTTTACTCAAGATCTAAAATATGATGTAATGAATGAGACTTCGGCAAAGAAGATTTGAGAAGTCCTAGAGGGCAAGTATTTGACGAAGAGCCAGCGTCGAAAATCGTTTACATTTGAAGAGGAGGTTTTATCGCTTTCAATTGAAGAATGAGTCATCCATTAGTGATCACATGAATCACTACACGAAGCTACTTGCAGATTTGGCGAATGTAGATGTTATGGTTGAAGAAGATGACAAAACATTGTTGTTATTGAGTTCCTTGCCCGACGAGGAATATGAGACCTTCGTCCTCACTCTTATTAATATGAAGGCATCTCTTTTGTATAGTAAGGTCACCGCGGCTCTTGTGAATAATCAACTTCGAAAGAAGGACAATGAGACTTCCATTGAGCCGGTTGCTGGGGCATTGGTTGTAAGAGCTAGAAGTCCAAACCGTGGTAGGAGGTCGCGGTCTAGAGGGGGCATCCTGCAGTTGGTAGGAATCAATATGCCTTTTATAGAGAGGATGAACATTGGAAAGTCGAATGCCCAAAATTGTAAGCCGGGAAGAATAAGGGGAAAGTTATTCAAGCTTCAGAGTTGAATGTTGCCAAGGCTAGTGGCGACGTTTCAGATTCAGATTCTTTGGGCTATTCATGCCCAGCTCTTCCGTCAGTTGGTGTGGCCAACTCCACCGAGTGGATGTTGGATTCATGTGCTACTTATCACATATGTCCTAGGAGGGATTGGTTCTCCAACTTTCAAGAGTTGGAAAGAGGGGATGATGTACTTATGGGTAATGATCACAGATGTCCTATTGGTGGTATTGGTACTGTTCAGATTCAGATGAGTGACGGGATGATTCGGGAGTTGGTTGATGTGAGGGTCGTTCCTCAGCTGAGGAAGAATATCATTTCACTTGGTGTATTAGAGGCAGCTGATTATAGGGTGACCTTGGCGGATTCTCTCTTGAAGGTCATATTGGGGTCCATGACAAGGTTTTAAATATCGGCTGACATGTCGGACATGTCGGCCGACATATCGGTTTGAGGACTTGACCGACACGACATGGACATTTTCAACTCGTATGTCGGTTTTCAGGGTCAAATCGGAAATATCAGGGTCATATCGGGCATATCGGCCTATTTTTTAGCTTTGAAAAATCAACCGATATAGTACTTTTTTTTAAGATCTGTTTTTTGTTATCAGATTTGGGTTTAGTGATAAATATCCAAACCCGTTTGACCCGTTCTCATGTTTAAGGGTTTCGTATGAACCCGATAGAAAGAATTTATGAACCCAAATTCATAAATTATTTACTTTTTTATATGTTTAGTCTATAGAATTTATAAAGTATGCTTATATTGAATTTATGAATGCTTAGATTACATTTAGGACATGATATTATACATATGCGCACTACCCGATATGGCAATCCGATATTTAGTTAATGTCCCCCGATATATCCCCGATTTCCGCTATCCGACATGGATTTCAGCCATCCGACATGAACATGACATCCGACATTTAAAACCTTGGTCCATGATTATGATGAAGGGTGTCAGGAGGAGTAACTTATATTACCTGCTTGGGAGCACGGTGATTGATAGAGCGCTGATGACTTCTTTGGCTAGACTGTGATATTGTTTGGTGTTGGGGTATATGATTGGTTATGCCGTGCATAGATTGTTGAGGAGTGCTATGACCTGTAGATTGAAGTCCTTTGAGCACATTGGGATGAGCGAGAAGACCGTGGTGGAGTTTGGCACTTCTATCCACTGATCGATGAGTCTTTTAGGAGGTGTTTAGTTAGGCATTGGGGGGGCCTTCTAAGGAGGCATCATTGGGAGGTAACCGGTATTTTGTTTTCTATGTTGGGGATTGTACTAAGCATTTATGGGTTACAACCAAGTCCCGTTGGTATGAAGCCCTAGTAGTCTGCAACAGTTGGAGGAGGTGTATGGGCAGAAAGGTTACACGTCGTACTAGTTATAGTAGGGGTTTTTTCTTGCATTGGTGCCGAGCTCATGGCAGTTGGAGACACTTCATAGGAGAGGAGACAGTGGGGCGACGAGATGAGATGGCGGATTCTGTAGGCCGTTCTTTTCTGGAGGAGGATCGACGTTGGTTGTTGAGCAGTGGATTTGGTATTCGGGCTCTGACAAGTTTGAGCCATCTTATGAGGTTGTCGACTGCTGCGTTAGATATTGTTAGATCTGGTGGAGCTGTTTCAGATTTTGGTTGGCGTCGGATATTGGGCTACCCAGCACTTGGTCACATCGTGGATGTGAGATTGGATCTGATTGCGCATTTGAGATTCAGGGGTTCGTCTGGCTATCAGTCGGGAGCTTCTGAGTTTGGTCTGAGCAGGTATGTCAATTTGGACTCTCCGCAGGTGAAGAGTATTGATCAGATCAGTAGGATATCGCAGCGGGTGGAGGGTGATGCTACTCCACATTGGGTGGAGCTTACTCCACATACTCCAGGTTATTTTGCATTAGTTGAGATTCCGGCTAAGGTGACACAGTTTGGGGATCAGATTGTTCAGGATGCAGATGACGAGTTATCAGTTTCGAGTGCAGCTGGTGGATGTAGCTTGGATACAGCCATTGGTTCACCTCAGGTGGAGGTGTTTGGATCGTTTCAGTATGAGGCCGTTGGTGACGCTATCAGTCGCACTTTGGATGTTGGTATTGGTGAAGAGTTAAGGACTCTTCTTTTGGATTGAAGGTCTTTGGAGGCCATTGGGTGAACTACGTGAAGGCTTGATTCCTTGGAGAGGATACGTATGCAGTCAGTTTTGATGTAGCCGATTTGGTGAGTAGACAGTTGGTTTGGGGTGAGTGTTCGCACTCCCGTTTGGGTCTCGACGTGTTGTGGATACGGTCCGTTGTCATGAGTCTGTTGTCATGGCATACTGGATGCAACAAGTGAGGCAAATTGGTTTGGTTGGTGTCGGCTCAGTTTGGTAGAATCTTCGCTGAGGTGGAGATTTGTAGAAATGGCAGAAATCAGGCATATGGCAGTCGGCAGGTTGGCGGTCGACCGTGGCGGTCGCCCGCGTTCGTGCACAGACCTCACTGTGTGTTTGGATCTTTGGGCGTCGACCGCGTTTTCTCTGGATTTTGGAAGCATGTTTCTGGATTTGGTGCGGTCGACCGTGGCAGTCGACCGCGAGGCATGCGGTCGGCGACCGCCACGGTCGACCGCAGCAGCGGTTTTGGGCTAGTTTTTTTGGCAAGACGATCCGTTTCGTTTGGGTTTTCTATAAATACCTAAAGTCACGGTTCTAGGGTTAAGGCAAGAGGGTTTCAGCAGCCATTGTGGGGGATTTCTTGGGCTTCTATTGTTGGAGCATTCTGGAAAGATCAAGAGTGAGTTGGGAGGGTTTCTTGTGAGATTTGTAACCCTAGTTGTATCCCCTTGATTTCTAATAGTGAAAACCCCCCCTTCCTTGCCCCGTGGACGTAGGCATCTCGCCGAACCACGTTAAAACTGGTGTTATTGTGTTTGTGCTATTGTTTGGTGTGTTTGTTCATCTCTCGGCTATTTGGTATTGGATCTCGGCACAGGGGTTTTTCCCAACAGATATGCGTTCTTACTTTTATTATCAATTTTGTATTGCAGGTTCGTGTCAGCGAATCATATGGATTAAAGTTTCCAAGGGAGTTTGCACTCCTTATAAAGCAACTTCTATATTTTGATCGCTATACTCGATTATTAGCGCCTAACATGAACATGCTCCAGGATCAAAGGATCACTGTTGTCTCCAATCGCAGAAGGATGAGGGGCATGAAGCGGTATCAGTGAGATTCTGAATTCTATACTGTATCTATATAAATTTTCACACAGTGACTAGTCTTTTTTCTTCTTATTATTATTATTATTATTATTATTATTATTTGTATATATAAGTAACTGTTCGATTGTTAGAGCCCTTGTATCTGTGTCATACGAGATATTAAAGATGAAAAATGTTTATAGTATCAAGAATATAGTTATGTCAAGCTTATCTTGCTTTTGAATTGTTTGAAGGTTCGCCCAAATAAAGTAATTCACAGGTTTGATAACAAACGAATACAGTTCTTAAGTAATTCAAACCACTGTTTTTCCTTCGTGATAGCAAACAGAGGTGCAAAATAATATGGGTAATATGCCCTGTAGTGATGATAGATATTTTTTTAATACATTAAAAAGTGTGTAAGCGATTTTAATATACATTTTTAAGAGTGTACATTAAACTTAAAAATTTTGGAGGGTAAATGAACAAACTACTACTTTTAGAAGGACGTATATATGGAAAAGGCTAGAAATTCAAGAGGGACTACGGAGAGGACATGATCCCTTGTAAATCCAAGAATCTGCATGCGCTAATCACAAAATGATTGTAACGAGAACAATACAGGTGCTCTATTCAATGAAAACAATGAAACAATGCACATACTTTCCTCTTCATACAAGAGGCAAACAAACTCTGTCGAAATCACACATGCTTCACCAATTTCTGCAGGGTTCTATTTACAACCGATTTTACTATGGCATTCTAACATTCAGTCCCTTTGAAGAATCGTCTTTCCTTAACAGCCCAAGTCTTTTGAATTGCACTGGTTCAAGGATAGACACTCTCACAATAAATATCTTGCTGAAGCGTACCCCATAATCCGATGCAAAGGTAAACCCAAACCTTTAAGATCCTCACCCTGATTAGAAGAAACCCCAGAAACATTCAACGCAGGCTCAGCCTCAGCAGAACTGCTCTCAGTACAAGAAACCCCATACTCTTCAGAATAAGAAATTGGACCTTCTGAACAATTTTCATTCTCAGCCGAAGAAGCCTGTGGAACTGGATAAGCCCTTGCAGGAAATGGCAGCAATAAAATCTCAGAACAAAACCCGCATTTCAATTTATTCAACCTTTTCTTCGATATAAGAAAGTCTGCAGGCATATGCAACATCTCGAAGCATTTGTAGCAGATGACGAAGGGAGCTCCACCTAGAACTGGACGATAAAATCTCTTCAGTGGCCGAGACTTACGCAAAGGCTGAATTGGTTCATTTGCCTTGAGATGGGGATGAAGATATGAGAGAGGCATTTTTGAGGACTGAATACAATACTTTTGTGCATATTCTTTGCCTAATTTATCTTTTAGTTCCTCGACCAGTTGTATCAACTCTTCTCGATTCTGGTTCAGGTTCTTCAATCTCATGGAATTGCTTTCATTTTGATGCCCAGATGAATTTCTCTTGACATGACGTAAATCTTTTGATGGAGAACGAGAGGGTACTTCATTCTCAGGTTCAATCGAGCTTTCTACGGAATAAAAGCTCTCAGAGCCCAACGATGCCATTCTTTTTTGTTTACTAGCATTGTATATATCTCCTCCTCCTTCCTTTGCTTTGGAGATGCCTGAACCTGAACTTGGTTGACTTCTGAATGTCCTTCTAGACTTGAGTCGATACTTTTCAGGAACTCGCTCAATTGAAGAAGAAGAAGAAGAAGAAGAAGAAGAAGAAGAAGCTGGTGAGCTAAAACTGTTGCTTTTTGTATCTTCGTGTTCTCTATCGACTATTTCCTCTCCTGATACTTCATTGCTGAGATTTGAAGATTTCTCTTCTTTCTCTTCTTCTTTATCCTCATCCTTGCAACTGAAACCAAGTAGACTGGAACTATCGGCATCTCTCTCTTCAGTGCTACAAGATACACCATTTGAGGATTCTTTGCTCTCATCAGTAGTTAAAAATTCTCCTTCCTCATGGCTGTGATTTCGATTGGTACTATTTACTTCTTCATGATTCAATGAGGAAAGATCTATATTTTGCGTAGAGGAGGACAATCCATCACCTGAGGACTCGTTATCTGATATACTTCGAGAAGTGACAGTTACAGGTGATCCTAAAGAAGAGGCACTCTCTTTACTGATACTACAGTTTTTCGCTGCACAGAAAGAACAATTGAACATCAAAGTTCATCTTCATTCTTATAGTTTTTTCACACTATAGATAGCCTGTACTTTGTGTATAAGTACATAATATTGTCCTCTTCAATTTCATCAAGTATATGAGTAATCTTTCCCGGTTTCTGACAACATGCAAAGTCTCGAATACTCGTGTAAATAGATGAAGAATTTACCTCGAAGAATAGAACCACATCCACCACACTGATACATAGGAACATCTGCAAATTCAGGAAGAAGCTTGAGGCATTTCGGGCATCTCACTAGGCGTACTTTAGCAACCGTGTTCACCATTTTAATCTGAGCACCTAAACTAGAACACAAAGATTCATTTGTTACAACTTTTATCTGAAAGTGTGAACAATTACTTGTGGATTCAATTTTATAAAATTAGCCCTGCATTTATTCTCTGGTAAGTATATGGAATTCAACTAGATGGCCCCTTTACCTAGCTTAAAGCTAATGAATCTACAAGTTTACATTGCTTGATTTTAGCTCTACACTGAACTTATATCGATGTAAAATCTTGAATAACAAGATTATACTAGACAATTTTGCAAAAGGAAAAAAAAATTCTTTGGATAATATCTATAGTAACAAGGTATTATAGATATTATCCAAGAAATCAGTCAATATGAGGGAAATTAATCACAAGGGCCTTAGCAAAAAGAGAATTCTTAATGAAATAAACAATTGATCAATGAAGAGATTGGAATATAGTTGTTTAGTTGATTAATGAACAAAGAAACAGGGTGCGTAGAGCTATACCTTGATTGATGAAGGACCCTTTAATAGTTTCTTCCTCTTCTTCTGTAAATGGATGAATGAGTGAAGAAGAAAAGGACTGAAGAAATTAAACTTGAAGAGCTGAAGAAATTTGTGAACCTCAAAAAGAGATATAGAGGAGATTGTGGTCAAAGAAGAAGATCTGACTGAGTCTCTCTGTTTCTGTTATCTACAGCTTCTCTTGATTTCTTGTCAAAGTTTTAGAGAGAGAGAGAGAGAGGACTTGAACAAAGCAAGGAAGCGTTGAAGAGTGAAAAAGTCAAGTGCTGTTTTGTTTTGCCTTTGGAGATGAGGTCTTTGCAATCCTGGTAATGAATAAAAAAGTCAATGCCACCCAATATGTAGCTAAAATACATTAAAAATGAATTTAGTAATACAAATATCAACAAGAACCCAATATTTAACAAGAATTTTGTTAAATATGACCTGTCTCCTAGTTTTATAAGAGTTTTGATATATTTGAAGTTAGAAACTGCACTTTGAACGAGAAAGCTCACGGGATATAACCCTTAATTTTCACTAAAACTTGATAGTGTCAACACAATAACTGAGATTTTCACATGAGAAATGTTAAAGTTCATTTCGCATCGATTACAAATATAAAGTAAACTTGCGAAAAAAATACATACCATCGCGTGAGTTTAAGTCCAACGCTTTGCATTTTTGCATAATTTGTCCTTATGAGTTAACAAAGAATAAGAACCTAGAAATGATGTGTAAATCGGAAAAAAAACTTATGATTATATATAAAGCAACTTGTGATTAATTTCAACAAATAAGCCATCCATGAGCATTCATTAATTAGTCACATGTTGTCTGAGCTGTCAAAGTGGGGCCATATCTTACTTTCGTGGGCCCCACTGTCTAGTGGGGCCCAACACCTAAATTCAGCTCTACCATTAAGTTATTAACTACCTCAACTTGGCCGGTGCAACCATAAGGTTCCCGCCAGCTGTCAAAAAAAAATTAACTTCTGAGCGGCTCGCACACTGCTGAAGACTTTTCAAATCTTTACGGATCGTTGGATTTCGAGTTTCAACACGTGTCATCATCTGCAGCGCGTAAGTCCCACGAGATTGGCGGTTACAAATTAATCACTGTGAGCGTTCGCATTAAATATACAGGCCGAGGCCTTTTTTATAATTAATAGTTAAGATGGGCATTGGGCTTTGGGCTTACATAAATCCGAACTTTAAAGTACGTAAAAAGCGGATACAGGTTGTTTGCTACCCAATTTCAGCGGTTGTCTTTTAGCAATTTAAAGGGCGGCAGTCAGGAGAAATATAAACTTTAAACAAATGCAAGCGATAAGATACGCTATCAACGCATCGCAAAATTTTTAGCAATTTTAATACATCAATTGCTAATGTTTGACTAATTCTTGGCGAAATTGTACTTAAATATTTTATTGTTTCACCATCTTTATACGTAAAAAGCGAATACAGGTTGTTTGCTACCCAATTTCAGCAGTTGTCTTTTAGCAATTTAAAGCTTTTAGCAATTTAAAGGGCGACAGTCAGGAAAAATATAAACTTTAAACAAATGCAAGCGATAAGATACGCTATCAACGCATCGCAAAATTTTAGCAATTTTAATACATTAATTGTTAATGTTTGACTAATTCTTGGCGAAATTGTACTTAAATATTTTATTGTTTCACCATCTTTATACGTAAAAAGCGAATACAGGTTGTTTGCTACCCAATTTCAGCAGTTGTCTTTTAGCAATTTAAAGGGCGACAGTCAGAAGAAATATAAACTTTAAACAAATGCAAGCGATAAGATACGCTATCAACGCATCGCAAAATTTTAGCAATTTTAATACATTAATTGTTAATGTTTGACTAATTCTTGGCGAAATTGTACTTAAATATTTTATTGTTTCACCATCTTTATACGTAAAAAGCGAATACAGGTTGTTTGCTACCCAATTTCAGCAGTTGTCTTTTAGCAATTTAAAGGGCGACAGTCAGAAGAAATATAAACTTTAAACAAATGCAAGCGATAAGATACGCTATCAACGCATCGCAAAATTTTAGCAATTTTAATACATTAATTGTTAATGTTTGACTAATTCTTGGCGAAATTGTACTTAAATATTTTATTGTTTCACCATCTTTATACTTAAATATCCTAAATTGTCAAAACTAGCACATAAATATCTTATATTGTCCACTGTTAGAATATTGTACACACTATTAAAAAACCCGTTACAACAAAAATATCCCTCCATAAAAACGAATGTCAAATTTAATAAAAAGATGAAGAGTATTTTTAGAATATAGTGGTAAGTACGGCAATAGATAGGGTCAATACAATTATAAAAATACAATGGGTTAATAACACGGGAATATTTCTAGAAATATTCTCACGTGCAAGTTGCAGAAGGTATTAAACATGTCCATTTTTTACAATTTAGGATATTAAAATGCTACTCTTTTGCAAATTATAGTATTAAAGTACAACTTTTTATAACTTAAGAGTATTTAAATATAAAGATAGTGAAACAATAACGTATTTGAGTGTCATTTAGTCTAATTCCAATCATGGATGAACAAATAGAGACAGCGCAAGTAGTTTGATTCGATAGTTGGATGAGAATCGATCATAACCATAATGTTTTATACCATGGACGTGTTTGGTTAATTTCCTAAAAACCTAAATATGGGAAATGGTCCATTAAAAATGGGTTGCGACCCATATTTCCATTTCCAAGCCGTTTCTACTTCTGTTTCCTTTTTTTTTTTTTGGGGGGGGGGGGGGGGGGTGGAATGACTTCCGTTCTTGATTCCTTCAATTCTCCAGGCTATTCGGTGCTTTGTCGAATGTCTGTAAGAGTTCCGGTGCTGCATTTATTGTCTGACCGTTGTCGGAATTTTAAACTTGAAGTCGATTCCTGACTTTCTAATCTTTAGCTGACCATCGATTGTTGGCGTCGAGTCTTTATCTGCAACGCGTTGTCCGGCGTAGTGTTGTTGAGTTATCCTTAAGAATATTTTTAGAAAAATACTCTCCAGAAACTTCTCAACCAAAATTAGGGAATAGTTTATACTCATATACCTTATTGGAGTATTAAGAAGTAGTTTATACTCGTATACTTTTCGGAATATTGATTCTTTCATTGCAACGCATTGATCGGCGTTGACCTAGGGTTACGCGTTATCCGGCGTTGACCTTAGGGTTTTGAACGTCGTACGTTGACTTTTTGATCGCAACGCGTTGAATGGCGTTGACCTAGGGTTACACGTTGTCCGGCGTTAACCCTAGGGTTTCGAACGTCGTACGTCGACTGTTTGATTGCAACGCGTTGACTGGCGTTGACCTAGGGTTGCGTGTTGTCCGGCGTTGACCTTAGGGTTTCGAATGTCATTGGATGCTCAAGTCACGAGACCAACTAATGAAGCTGATGTCCGGGAGCACAATGCACCAGATACATATCCATGCACATGTTTTCCAGATACATATCTAAGGGTGGGCCTCCCATGCACATGTTTTTTTTCCTTCCTTTTCTTTCTTTTCTCATAATCGAACAAACAAAAGAATGTTGTCAATTGCCTATAATCATAATTTTCTAATTTCTCTTGACAATCAAAGAGGCCCTATGTCAAAGCTCTTCTATAGTAGCAAAACTCTAAAGTTTTGATGAGGAGTTTGAAATCATTTTAATAACTTGTGTTTAAGGCTATGTTTGGTTTGCGAGAAAGGGGAGAAAAGAAAAAGTAAGAGAAAGTAAAAAAGACAGGAAAAGAAAAAGAAAAGAAAATGATATTCTTTTTATTGTTTTGTTAGAAAGAATATTGTAAGGAAAGTTAGAAGAAAATTCAAAAGTCAATTTTTTTCGTTTGGTTACCTTTCTGAGAAAAAGAGGAAGAAAATTATCACAACATAATTTTGATTCATACTTTTTGGTATTAGATTTAGATTTTTAAATAATTTACAAAAAATAATTAAATGTAATTGTGATTCTATCATATTTTCAAAAAAATTATAAGTTACCGAACATGTTCGTACAATCTTAACTCAAGAAAATTGAGTCAAATTTACGATGGCTCTAATTTGCATATAATCTTACATGGTCTTGGACTTACAAGTTACTCATAACCTCATGTAAAGAAAGACGATTCCAAATAAGATCTAGAAAATGACGTACTTTCAAGCATAATTATTCAAAATCAGTATTGTTCGTATCATGGGAAGTAACAAGTTCATAAACATGTATTTAAAAAAATTGACAATTTCCTAACACAAAAACTTGAGTGGCCATCAACATCAAGTTTGTAAACATTAACAAGTAGAAGTATAACTACAATTTCACTAATAACAGAATAACATTTCTCACACATCCTATTTGCATAAAGAAAGGTCAATGAAAGAACTAAAACAAACCTAAAATATATTGTAGGCGTCAAAAATTACCTATAGGTTCCCACACGCAGCTCGAAATAGAGAGAAGACGATAAACATAATTATCCGAGTCAAGAAGGATTATCTGATGCCGACAAGTGTATGAAGCGAGTTGACGAAGCTTACGAATCAACGGGACAGCAAAATAACAAAGAGACGATCCAATCAGGAGTTACGTCTCACTCATGAAAGGCAAAGCGCCACTCATATCTCATACACTCCATGTATGATTCACCTATGGGAGGTTGTAGATCTCTTCTTCAGCTTTCCAACGCACTTTAAATTGCCTCATTCTGAGATCGGACGTGACAGTTAGAGCCAAAACAAAGCCGAGACACAATGTGTGTCTCGGGCTTGATAGAGCTATTTCAGCCATGATGCAATTTGAATCTAAAGAAGCTCAAAAAAACAAAAGTTTTATATCTCTTTATCAGCTTTCTAACGCATCTTGGATCACCCCATTCTGAGATTGGACATAAAAGTTAGAGCCAAAACAAGGCTGATACACAATGTGTGTGTCGGGCCTGATAGAGCTGTTTTGGACATGATACAATTTGAATATGAAGAATCTCAAAATACAAAAGTTATAAATCTCTTTATCATATTTCTAATGCATCTTTAATCACCTCATTCCGAGATCGGGCATGAAAATTAGAGCTAAAAACAAGGCCGAGACATAATATGTATCTCGGCCAAGGCCGAGACACAATGTGTGTCTCGGGACTGATAGAGCTATTTTGACCATGATACGATTTGAATCTGAAGAAGCTCAAAGAAAAAAGTTGTAGATATATTCATCAGATTTCCAATGTATCTTGGATCACCTTATTCTGAGATCGAACGTGAAAGTTAAAGCCAAAATAACCGAGATGGTCCAGGCTATTTCACACCTGCAGGACACCAATGATATCTCACATATTTTGACCATGATACGATTCGAATCTGAAGAATATTAAAAGATAAAAGTTGTAAATCTCTTCATCAGCTTTCCAACTCATCTTTAATAACATCATTTCGAGATCGTATAAGAAAATTACAGAGAAAATAGTCAAAGGTGCGCAAAGCGGCATCTCGGTCGAAACCGAGACACAACGAGTATCTCAACCAGCCGAGATACAGAAGTTGTCTCAGGTCGCGAAAATGTTGTTTCTCACTATTTTTCGCTATTAACTGTCGAAATTTCGGTAGATTATGATCCAACAGCCCCTCAACTGATTTGAACGTGATTCTAACTGAAGATAAGAGGTTATCGGCTGTTCTTATTCGAAAATCTAGATTCTGAAGCCTATAAATACAGCCCTAGAGCCTTCATTTGTACGGATCAGGAATTCTTGAGCATTAGAAAAGCTTTGTCGAACTAAAGAGTGAGGAGCACGAATTTCAGAGAGGAGAAAGAGATCTCGGCGAGCTATTCAGCATAAAGAGGAAGAGTTCAAGAGATTTGCATTCGTTCATCCATTTTCCTTAAGATCGCACCTAGCTGTGATTCTCGAGAAGAGTGATTATCTCGCTTTGTCGAGATAGTTACTTTAATTTCTTGACTCCTTTGCGAGTCAACGAAATTTATATCTTGATCTGATCGGTCGATGATGTACGGATAAACCCCGGCACACATAAAGATCCCACGTAAACAACGGGTGATAAACGTCCGTTGTGTGTGTTTTAAGAGAGTTGTAATCTTTTGTTTTTATTTTTGTTAAGTTCATTATAACGACTGAAGTTGTAATGAGTCCACTAATGAAAGAACCAACTTTCCACCAAAACATACATGTCATGATATTCCTAATATAAAGTAAAATCCATTTCTAGTCATAAAATCTATTACAACCAATGTCATATAGAAAATCTTAACCAACATAGTCAATTACAATCAATTTCATATAGAAAATCTTAATCTGTCGAAGTCCTTAATTTTTGACTTTAGTGAGCCCATCAAGACATCAATCTCACGTCCTTCATCATCTGAAATTAATTCAAAAAAATTCAAATAAGTACAATATAAACATCAAAAACCTATAAAATGAAGTCTTAACATTCTTTTAGAAGAAAAATGACACTACCACTCATCCTATCATGGTTCTTTTCCTAAGATTAGTCATCAGAATCTTAAATCACGATAAGAAATATGCTTCAATTAATTTTTCTCAAGTGATAAATGGAACAACTACAAGAGTTATGAAAGTAAAAAAAATGAAGGGAAAACAAAGGTGAGCCGAAGAAATTCACTTGCAGAATCAATTTAAGAACTCCAATTTTATTTTTCTCCTTAATCAGAAGGGAAAGGCATTAGTGAGTGATTTAATAATTTTTGAATGGTAATGTTTTATCTAGATCCTCAACTATGCCCTTTGTGGAGAATGTGTACCTCAATCAATTGTTGCTTACAAATGTAGTTTTCTACCTTCAATGATGCAGTCACTAAATTCATTTTCCTTGTATCATCATTACATAGAATAGCCCATTGGATGCATATACTCTCATCCATGGCTGTATGCATTTGTCTTGTTTTTGTTTTGATTGTATAGTATGTAAAGTTAAATACAACAATCTTTTCTTCCGATGAATTGGTAACTCAATGAATTATGCAATAAAATAAGTACAATGTAAATCAAATTACCTCCTCATATCAATACTAAGATTGTGTGATGCCCATCCAAGCTTAATCTCCAACCACCTTTTCCTTCATTGAATTGGTAACCCAATAAAGTTCCTCCCTCGAGCCGCATCCTCAATAAGATAGTCATAAGCTACAAGCTGTGCGTCCTCATTGAGCCCTTCAACTTTTGAAAGGGCCTCAAATATCTCTCTTTCTGTGTAAAAACGAGGACCAGTCTTCAGGTCATTTACATGAGCTAGGATAAGTAACATTGAATGCATGTGGTTGGCTCCTCACTTTAGGCTCTCGGCTTCAGATTCACCTACAAGTGAGAACAAGAAGAAGGAGATGTCCCGAGTTCCATACTCTAATGCAGTGGGTAGCATTATGTATGTTATGATTTGCACTCGTCCAGACATTGCCCATGCAGTCAGTGTAGTGAACAGTCATCCAAGGGATAAACTGCAAGAACCGTCTCAGCAACAACGTCAGTATCAGCCTTTGCCGTATTAGTTAAATCTGAGGTTTCACCATGCTGGTTGTCTTTCTTCTTTAGACCATAGCATTCTGACTTGTAATGTCCTTTCTTGTGATAGTAGAAACACTCCACATGTTTCTTGTTTTGGGCTGACCTGGACTTTGAACGATTTTTGGATTGCCCTTTATCACCCTCTCTGGTCTTCATTCTTCCTCTAGCTAGCAGACCATCAGCCTGCCTATCGATACCTCTCCCATTCAACTTTGTTCTTAACTCAACTTTGTTTACATGGCGAAGTTGAGGAGACTATCTACATGTCTCAGCCAGAGGGATACTTCGTAGAAGGTAAAGAAGATCAAGTTTGCAGATTGAAGAAATCTTTGTATAACCTGAAGCAATCTCCCAGACAGTGGTACAAGAGGTTTGATAATTTTATGCTTAGTCATGGGTACTCAAGAAGTACTTATGATAGTTGTGTGTACTACATGCATCTAGGAGATGATTCTTTTATTTATCTTCTATTATATGTCGATGAAATGCTTATTGCTGCTAAGAACATGTCACAGATTCTTATTTTGAAGAAACAACTCAGTGATGAGTTTGAGATGAAAGATCTTGGTGCAGCAAAGAAGATCTTAGGTATGGAGATCAGGAGGGACAGTAAAGCTGGAACTTTATATCTCTCACATAAGAGTTATATTAAAAAGGTGCTTGAACGCTTTGGGATAAAAAGGGTCAAGCCTGTTACGACTCCTTTGGCTCCTCACTTTAGGCTCTCGGCTTCAGATTCACCTACAAGTGAGAACAAGAAGAAGGAGATGTCCCGAGTTCCATACTCTAATGCAGTGAGTAGCATTATGTATGCTACGATTTGCACTCGTCCAGACATTGCCCATGCAGTCAGTGTAGTGAGCAGATACATGGCTCAACCAGGAAAAGCACACTGAGAAGCAGTGAAGTGGATCCTTCGGTATCTCAGGGATACCTCAGATTTGGGTTTAGTTTTTGATAGCAGTACTTTGGGAGCCTCAGTTGTAGGTTTTGTGGATTCTGACTATGCAGGTGATCTCGATAAAAGAAGATCTTTGACTGCTTATCTTTTTACTCTTTCTGACTCAGCTATTAGTTGGAGATCGACTCTACAGTCGACAGTTGCTTTGTCTACTACAGAGACAGAATACATGGCAGCAGCAGAAGCGGTAAAAGAGGCCATTTGGTTGAGAAATCTCGTGAGGGAGCTTGGACTACAGCAGGAGGCTAGTTCAGTTCTATTTTGCGACAATCAGAGCACAATACATCTAAGTAAAAACTCAGCACATCATGAGAGAACAAAGCATATTAATGTCAGATATCATTTCATTCATGAGGCAACTGCTGAAAGAAACATCACGATGAAAAAGATTGGTACTGCAGACAACCCAGCTGACATGTTGACCAAATCGATCCCGGCCTTCAAGTTCAAGTACTGCTTAAATTTGGGAGGCGTTCGCACTTGTTAGGCGGCCCCATTTGGGACATTGTTTGCAAGACGGGTGAAATTCACTAGCTATTGATGTTTGAGAATTCAATCCAAGGTGGAGATTGTTGATTTTTGGCTTGAATACAAAATAAGTGGGACCCATTTTGAAATCTCAGGCCGAACAAATCTTGAGCAAGAAATAAAGTGATTGATTGGATATCAATCATTCTCAACAAGAATCAATAGGATTTTTTGTTTGAAGTCATTTTCTCTGGTGGGTCCTCCCCAATCAAATCACAATCAAAAGGTGAGATCTTTTGATCTCTGCGTGATTTATTATGAAGGGCTCTAAAAAAGCATTCTCTCAAGTTATCCGAAGTGAGTTTACAACATCTGTGAGGGAGCTACAAAACAACAACTCTTAAATTCATTTTGTATGAGAGTTGTAATTTGAGAAAAACAAAAATATAATGAAACCCCCTCTTATCGTGGACGTAGATCAATTTGATCGAACCACATAAATATTGTATTTGTGATTGTCTCTCTATTTTCTAGCTCTGTGTTTATTTAACACAACATCGGGAAAGGGGAAGAGAATTGAGAATATATGAGACTTTCTACCATGATATTAACATTCACTTTCATTTTCATTTTCTTTCATTCCAAACAAGGGAAAGATACTATCTGTGGCACTTTCTTTTCCTTTTCTTTACTTTCCTTCAAACCAAACAGGGCCTGATGGAACAACCCAAACAATACAAGTATTACCACTATAAAAAGTAGCATCGGCTACACCTAGGTAATACGAAAGAAACAAAATAACAAAACGAGATTGATCAAATAACTGAACGAGCTTCATCCAACCAATGCTCTCCAAACAAGCGCTAATGATCGGATGTTGTTGGGCGCAGAGTCACGCCTTCACGCCGCGGAAGCGATATCACCTGAGTGATAGCTCTGGCTTTCGTTTTCACAAAAGCACAAGTCAACCTCTATATTCTTATTTTTCAAAGGAAACTAGAATAGAAAGTGAAATTCTTATTTCTCAAAGGAAACAAGAATCGAAAGTGATATATTTCATCAAAGTGAAATATATACTCTTCCTCTCATTAGTTCTAGGACTGAAATGTTGAGGGAACCTACAAGCTATGGCAACTCACAGATAAGATAAATACAAACATAAGATTTACGTGGTTCGGCTAACTAGCCTACGTCCACGGGAGAGGGTTTCACTATGAAGGAAAAATACCAAACTTATACAAGTTCTCTCTTCCTCTCTTTCTTTTTCTCTCAAAACTCCACTCAAGAGATTTTTTTCCCCACACCATTTCTCTTCACCCCATCTCTCTATTTATAGGAGAGAGACACCGGGCAAAACCAAAAAATAGGCGGGCGGAACGCGCATGCAAGCAGGAAAAGAACGCGGGAAAAAATCGCGCGCGTGGGCTGGTAGGCGGCAGCGCGATCTCGAGCTCGTGGCCGCACAGAAGGACAAGCGACATGGTGGACTTCGTCACCGCACAAGGGACAAGAGCTTGTGGCTCTTGTGTGCACGACGAGGCCCACAAGCCGCTTGAGCTGGGCGATGGGATGGGGCACACCCATCACGTGGGTGTGTCCCCCTACGTACACAATTCTCCACCTCGTTCATCATTTGATAATCCTCAAATTTTGAATGAAACACCAGAAGAACCCCACGAACACTACCAGAGAGATCCAGGCCAAGAAACCAGGCCAAACCAGCTGCGTCACTATACCGTGACTGCCTACGTACCCTCCACCGGGATCAAGCTAACCGTAGTTCTGCAATTATACTCCAACATATTCTTCACCTCACCTCCATCACCGCCCCGCAGGGCTATGCCCTCTTGGGCAAACCAACACGGGCTTATATGAAGCAAGTTCAAGCAATGCTAGAACTTGCTGCCTGTGACCATATTAGTTAACATGTCCGCGGGATTCTCATTTGTATGCACCTTCATGAGAGAAATATCTCATTCCTCTATGACATCCCGCACAAAATGATATCTGACGTCGATATGCTTGGTACGAGCATGGTGAACTTGATTCTTCGCCAAGTGAATCACACTTTGACTGTCGCACCACAAGTTCACGCTTTCTTTCTCGATCCCCAAGTAGTCTAGAAGACCCCACAGCCACAATGCTTCCTTTACTCCCTCTGCCATAGCCATGTACTCGGCCTTTGTTGTAGAAAGTGCCACTGTAGCCTACAACATTGATCGCCAACTAACTGGAGCTCCATGTATCCTGAATACATAACCAGTAGTAGATCGTCGTCTATCTAGATCGTCCGCATAATCTGAGTCCACAAACCCGTCGATCTGACATGTATCTCCACCAAAATACAGACCCGTATCCGCGGTACCTTTCAAGTACCTTAGGATCCATTTCACCGCTTCCCAGTGTGTCTTTCCCGGATTCGCCATGAATCTGCTAACCACACTAATCACCTGTGAAATATCAGGGCGTGTACACACCATTGCGTACATTAAACTGCCAACTTCACGTATGGGAGATTATTTACCTGAACACGCTCCATGTGTGCCTTATCTTCCGCTGTAGTGGGAGATTATTTACCTGAAAGCCTGAAGTGTTGAGTCAATAGAGTCACCACCGACTTAGTACTTTGCATCCCGAACCTCGCGATCACCCGCTCAATGTAGCCTTTCTGACTCAAGAACAATCGCCGATTCGCCCGCTCTCTTCTAATCTCCATACCCAGTATTTTTCTTACAACGTCCATGTCCTTCATCTCGAACTCTTTACCAAGTTGAGATTTTAGCTTATCTATCTCCATCCTGCTCTTTGAAGCAATAAGCATGTCATCCACATACAAAAGAAGATAAATATAATCACCTCCATGAAGCTTCCGAATGTAAACACAGCAATCGTAATCGCTTCGGGAAAACCCACGTTTCAGCATGAATGAGTCAAATCGCTTGTACCACTACCGAGGAGATTGCTTCAGTCCATAGAGTGACTTCCTCAAGCGACATACATGATGCTCCTTATCCTCAACCTTGTAGCCCTCAGGTTGATGCATATAGATCTCTTCATCCAAGACTCTGTGCAAGAAGGCCGTCTTGACATCGAGTTGTTCCAGCTCAAGATCACCATGAGCAACAATACTCAATAGTTGTTCCAGCTCAAGATCACCATGAGCAACAATACTCAATAGCACCCGAATAGAGGTGTGTTTTACCACCGGAGAAAATATCTCATTGTAATCCACACCCTCTCTTTGTGCAAACCCCTTAGCCACTAGCCTCGCCTTGTACCTCGTACCACCGAGTTCTGAAGGATCTTCCTTTCTCTTATATACCTACTTACAACCAATAGCTTTTCTTCCTATGGGCAATGGAACTACCTCCCATGTTTGGTTCTTCCGGAGAGATTCCATCTCTTCCTCCATCGCAGCCAACCAACTCTCGCTATAGCTTCCTTGAAGGAGACCGGCTCATCTTCCTCCACCGAGAGTGCGTACTCAACCAAATTAACCTGCTCATAGTGCTTCAGGGGTTGATCAGCCCCCAACTTCTGTACCTGCTTGTATACTCGCCTTGGCCTAGTAGAAACCAAGCTATCCTCGAGCTGTTGTTGTTGTAGTGCCTCATGTTCAAGCTCATCATCTACCTAACTTTCCACTTGAACACGACTAGAACATGGTTGGTCTTTAGGTTCTATCTCAATAACCTGGGACTCGGGAGTCCCAACAGTCTCAATACCATCATCTTTGGGCATCCTAGCAATCATGGACTTCTCATCAAAGGTAACGTCTCTGCTGATCACGAACTTGAATCTTCTATACACCAAAGGCGGTAGCCTTTTACGCCCTTTGCATACCCCAAGAAAATTGCCTTCTTGGCCATCGCGTTAAGATTTCCCTCGTTGACGTGATAGTAGGCGGTATATCCAAAAATCCGGAGCCTCTCATAATCTGCATGCTCCCCTGACCACACCCGATAGGGTGTATCACCGTCTAATGTTGAATGTGGAGATCGATTCATAATATAGCAAGCTGTAGCAATCGACTCTGCCCACCATTCTTTACCCAAACCAGCATATGATCGCATACTCACTGCTTTCTCCCGTAGTGTTCGGTTCAGTCTCTCCGCGACCCCTTTTTATTATGGTGTAGATCTTACTGTCCAGAGTATGGCAATCCCCTCCTGATCACAGAACTCCTTGAAAGTACCGTCTGTATATTCTGTACTGTTATCAGATCTCAGTGTCTTCAATTTCTTGCCTGTCCTGTTCTCAACCATCGCCTTCCACTTCTTGAATATCTCAAATACCTCATTCTTATGCTTCAGAACATCGCCTTCCACTTCTTGAATATCTCAAATACCTCATTCTTATGCTTCAGAAAATAAATCCAAGCATATCTCGAATGATCATCTATGACAGAAAATAAATCCAAGCATATCTCGAATGATCATCTATGAATGAGATAAAATATCTGGAACCACCCTTGGAAGTTGTCGAAGCTGGACCCCAAACATCCGTGTGCACATAATCTAGTATCCCTCTACTCTTGTGATTGCTCCTCAGAAACTGGACCCTGTGCGCCTTTCCATACACACAATTCTCGCAAAAATCCATGCAAGGTTTCTTCAGATTCTTTAGCAAACCCTCTTTACCAAGAAGATCCAGACCCTTCTCTGACATGTGCCCAAGCCGCCTATGCCATAACCGTGTGTGCTCACATGTGTCTCCATCACTTCCTTCAGCTCCAACTGCTGCATCTCCCGTCACCGTCATACCTGAGAGAGTATATAGATTACCATGACGAACACCCTTCATCACTGTTAAGGAACCCCGAACAACCCTCTTCACTCTGTTCTCTGTTACGATCTTGCAACCCCCGGAGTCCAAAGCATCAATTGATATTAGATTCTTCCGCAAGTTGGGAACATGCCTTACATCCGTCAAGGTTCGAACCACTCTATCATGCATCTTGATCTTGATATCACCTAGCCCCACCGTTTTACAAGCATGGTTTTTCCCCATCAGTACGGTTCCACCATCAATGCTCCTGTAGATAGTAAACCACTTCCTATTTGGACACATATGGTAAGAACAACCAGAATCAAGAATTCACTTCCCGGAGGTATCCTCGCCACCCATGACGATATAGCATTCCTTATCGCTCCCTTCCCCTGAAGCGTAGCTCGCCTCTTCTTTGCCTTCTCGTCTTTCAGTCTTGTTGTTGTTCTTCTTCTCACCTACTCTCTTGTTAGGACAATCGACCTTGAAATGCCCAACTTCACCGCATTTGAAACACGCTCGTCCCACAAGAGGTCTCGATTTAGATCTAGACTTTCCTCCCTTATCTTTTCCTCACTCATTGCCTCTTTCTCTGGAAAACAGTCCCTGCATGCGCTTGTTCTTTGTTATCACCAATGGCCATATCACTAGTTGTAATTTTTCGAAGATCATCCGTTAGAAGCGTCGTTCTAGTCTCATCCATCGACAAAGTATCACCCACAAGCATTAGTGTTTGCACCAGGTTCTCATAAGACTTCGACAGAGATAAAAGTAGTAGAAGCGCCTGATCCTCGTCTTTCACTGTCACCTCAATGTCTTTCAAATCCTATATGATCCTATCGAACTTGTTGATGTACTCCCGGATTGACGAGCCCTCCTCCATCTTACAAGTATATAATTTGGATTTTAAATAGATCCGGTTCGTTAGACTCTTCGTCATGAAGGTGCTTTCTAACTTCAACCACATGCCGTAGCCGTTTTCTCCCCGTCCACCAAGAAAGCTACATCCCTTTTAAGGCAAAGGATAATCGACGCTCGTGCTTCCAGATCCAGCTTTTCCCAATCCTCATCAGACATATTTTTGTTCTTCTCTTTTCCAGCCAAAGCCTTGTGCAATTTTTGCGAAATCAGCGAATTTTTCATCTGCATCCTCCAATAGGAAAAATTATTTTTCCCATTGAATTTTTCAATCTCGTATTTTCCAACTTTATTTGTTTTACTTATAGAAGCCATTATCCGCTTGTATTATATAAATCCGCTTCTCTCAGGATTTTTAACAAATACCTTGTGTACACCACACAATAATCAACCACCACCTCGAATCAGTAGCTCAACCACCGCCGATCTGAATAAGGACTCTGATACCAATTGTTGGGCGCAGAGTCACACCCTCATCCGTGGAAGCAATATCACCTGAGAGATATCCCTGACTTTCGTTTTTACAAAAGCACAAGTCAACCTCTATATTCTTGTTTCTCAAAGGAAATTAGAATAGAAAGTGAAATTCTTATTTCTCAAAGGAAACAAGAATCAAAAGTGATATATTTCATCAAAGTGAAATATACACTCTTCCTCTCATCAGTTCTAGGACTGAAATATTGAGGGAACCTACAAGCTATGGCAACTCACAGATAAGACAAATACAAATATAAGATTTACGTGGTTCAGCTAACTAGTCTACGTCCACGAGAGGGGGTTTCACTATGAAGGAAAAATACCAAATTTATACAAGTTCTCTCTTCCTCTCTTTCTTTTCTCTCAAAACTCCACTCAAGAGATTTTTTCCCCACACCATTTCTCTTCACCCTATCCCTCTATTTATAGGAGAGAGACACCGATCAAAACCAAAAAATGGGCGGGCGGAACGCGCGCGCAAGCGGGAAAAGAACGCGGGAAAAAATCGCGCGCGTGGGCTGGTAGGCGGCAGCGTGATCTCGAGCTCATGGCCGCACAGAAGGACAAGCGGCGTAGTGTGTTGTGCGCAGCGAAAATTTCGGCAGAGTTTCTGGTGCATAATAATAGAGAAATTTCCCAATAAGAATTTCTGTCTCACAAAAGAGACAAGAATCTAAAGCGAATATCTCAACAAAGTAAGATATCGGCTCTTCCTCTCATCAGTTCTAGGACTGACTTGTCGAGGGATCCTAAAAACTATTACAATGACCACAAACACAAACAAACCAATTTTTATGTGGTTCGGCAAATTGCCTACGTCACGGGGCAAGGAGGGGGAGATCTACTATTAGAGAGAAAAAAATACAAATGGGTTTACAACTCTCACAATCTAAACTCTCAAATAGGCTCTTTGCTTTTCTTCACAAGAAAAAATGTCAGCTTCCAAATACTTTTTCTCTCTGCACAGAGCTCTAGGATTTCCCCTGCTGCAGTCGCCAAAGCCTCTGCCATGCCTGCTGCAGCCGTCCTTTGCTCCTGCTTTTTCCCCTCTGCCTCAATCTTGCACCTGTAGCCGCAATTTTTCCCGCAGCCACAAAGTTCACACAAAAAAGGCTCCTTGCACAGAACCCTAGGGGAAAACATTTGCTCCTTTATACACATTGTCTTTGGGTGGACCCCACACGCTAAGAAACCGCGTCTGCAACTATCACGAGAATTCTACTCGTATGGTCCCCACATGCTTGAAACCGTATGCTTTGAAACCGCCTTAGTCTCCCACACGTCGCTATCCAGCAATTCTCCACCTCGGTGAAGTTTTCTCAAAACTGAGCCGACATCAAAGCATCCAAATGTCCCACTTGTTGTGTCCAGTACGCCGTGAAACAATTCACGACAACAGACTCCATCCACAACAAGTCGAGACCCAAAGGGGAGTGCGAACACTCACCCAAAACAATAGTGTCTACTCACCAAATCGATCTCACCCCCGTCAAAATCCAACCCGGCTGTATCATAAATGACTGCCTACGTATCCTCTTGCCCAAGGAATCAAGCCGAACATAGTTCACCCAAATGGCCGCGAAACGACCTCAATCCAATAGAAGAGTTCATAACCCTTCTCCAATATCATCAACTCTGCGGCTGATAGCACCTCCTATGGCCTCAAACACCTCCACTTGAGGTGAACCAATGATCATATCCAAACTATGTCTGCCAGCTACATTCGAATCAAAATCCAACTCACCATCTGCATCCAAAACCAATTGATCCCGAAGCTGTGTCACCTCAGCTAGAATCCCAAATGATGCAGTATGATCTGGAGTAACATTCACCCAATGTAGAGTAGCCACTCTCCACCCGCTGCGATACCTCTAAGGTATGTCCAAAACTCTCCACCTGCTGAGAGTCAATTAGCTCCCTCATCGAAGCCTCAACCAAAGTGACACAATCAGATCTATTTTCCAATAGAGCTTTACCTCCAATCACAACAGTTGATAACTCTTTAATAGGATAATCCAAATATGTTGAAGCATCAGTCCAGAAACTCTTCTGCAAACCATCGCTCGACCACAAATACCGATCCTCCTCCAGCAAGGCACGGTTCTCCAAATTTGCCACCCTATCAAGTTGTCCCAAGATTTCCTTTCCAACGAAGTGTCTCGAAATGCTGTGAGCTCAGCTCCAATACAGAAATAGGTCCATCTTGTACCTCCTACCAAAACCAGAATGAAGTACCTTTACCTTTCTGTCTATCTTACACTTCTTCAAACTGTTAGAGACTACTAGGACTTTCTCCAATGGGGATTTGGTTACAACCCAAACACGCCTAGAACAGCCACCAACAAAAGAAACCAAACGCCTATTACCTCCCAATGATGCCCCCTTGGAAGGCCCCCAAACATCAACGTGAACTCCTCCAGAACGACCCTTAGCACGGTGAATAGAGGTGCCAAACTTTACCTTGGTCTTCTTGCTCATATTAACATGTTCACTGGACTTCAAACTGCAGGTCTTCGCACCCTCTTTCAATCTATGCGAGAAATCAATACTGGAATGGCCAAGCCCCAAATGACACAGTCTAGTCGAATTAATAGAAGTCATCAGTTCTCCACCTGTCACTATACCTCCAGTCAAGTAATACAGGTTATTCCTCCTGACACCCTTCATCACAATCCGAGAGTCTTCCACAATCTTGAGAACCATGTCCTCAATTCGAACATTCAGACCCTCTCCAACCAAAGCTCCAATCGAGATCAAGTTCTTCTTTAAAGAAAGAACATATCTCACATCATTTAACTCCCTAACAGTCCTGTCAAATATTTTTATGCGAATTCTTCCTATCCTAAGGATTTGACATGCACAGTTATCAGCCATGTACACCACACCACTATCCAGCTTCTCAAAACTGGAGAACCATTCCCTTCTAGGGCACACATGATAGGTCGCACCACTATCCAACATCCACTCGGATTCCTCCGAATAGCTACATATAGGACTGATAAAAAGCGAATAAATAGAAGAGTCAGAATTATTACCATCTGATACGATGTTTGCTTCTGATGATGGTTGCTTTCCTTTTTCCTTCTGCTTATTCTTCATCCATTCGTCGAGCTTTAGGCAGTCTTTCTTCCAATGACCAGTCTTCTTGCACCAAGCACACTGATCTTTTCCAATTGTAGGATGTCCTACTCTAGACTGTGACTTCCAATTCTTTCGGTTTGGACCCTTCCCTCTTGCGATCAATGCCTCCGCTACCGGCTCAACTGAAGCCTCCTTATCCTTCTTTCGAAGCTGATAATCCACAAGTGCAGCGGTGACCTCACTATACGAAATGGTTGCCTTCCCATTAATCAAAGTAGGACGAAGGTCTCATATTCCTCGTCGGGCAAGGAACTTAACAACATCAATGCCTTATCCTCATCTTCAATTATAACATCCACGTTCGTCAAATCCACAAGAAGCTTCGTGTAGTGGTTTATGTGATCTCTAATGGAGGTTCCCTTCTTCAATTGGAAACGATAAAGTCTCCTCTTCAAATGCAAGCGATTTTCCACACTCTTGGTCAAATACTTGCTTTCGAGAATCTCTCAAATCTTCTTCGTGGAAGTCTCATTCATCACATTATATTTTAGATCTTGAGTCAAACAAGACCTAATCACACCACACGCCGTTCGATTTATCTTCTTCCAAACCTTCTCTTCAATCTCATCTGGCTTGCCATCTAACTCCAAGGTATCCTCCAAATTCTGCGCGTTCAGCGCATCCAAAACCTCGCATCTCCATAATCCAAAGTTGTTTGTGCCATTAAATTTCTCCACATCTATCTTCATAGAGTGGATATTCAAACTCTGAATGGTCTTCACGCCAGAAGCACCACCCTCGACACCCAAAGCACCTTCTTTCCCCGATATCTTTCTCAACGCACCAACGAACGAATAATAGATCCAAAACTAAAAAGATAGAGTCTTTTACCAAAAGATCCCACCTTTATCACCAAATGAAGCCCTAGACGAGCCTCCAAATTGATCTACTCCTCCAAATAGCCCAAGCGTAGCCCGAGCTCTGATACCACTTGTTGTGCGCAGCGAAAATTTCGACAGAGTTTCTGGTGCACAATAATAGAGAAAGATCCCAATAAGAATTCTCGTCTTACCAAGGAGACAAGAATCTGAAGCGAATATCTCAACAAAGTGAGATATCGGCTCTTCCTCTCATCAGTTCTAGGACTGACTTGTCGTGGGATCCTAAAAACTATTATAATAGCCACAAACACAAACAAACCAATTTTTACATGGTTCGGCAAACTGCCTACGTCCACGGGGCAAGGAGGGGGAGATCTACTATTAGAGAGAAAAAAAATACAAATGGGTTTACAACTCTCACAATCTAAACCCTCAAATAGGCTCCTTGGTTTTCTTCACAAGAAAAAAGGTCGGTCTCCAAATACTTTTTCTCTCTGCACAGAGCCCTAGGATTTCCCCTGCTGCAGTCGCCAAAGCCTCTGCCACGCCTGCTACAGCCGTCCTTTGCTCCTGCTTTTTCCCCTCTGCCTCAATCTTGCACCTGTAGCCGCAATTTTTCCCGCAGCCACAAAGTTCACCCAAAAAAAGGCTCATTGCACAGAACCCTAGGGAAAAACATTTGCTCCTTTATACACGAGCGCTGCTATTTGGCTCGCTCCCCTCGCACCTCGCGCCCAACTCGCTCAGCGAGGAACAGGGGATGGGGCCCACAGCTGGGCCCCACCCCCTGTTCCTCGCTTAGACCATCTCCAATGGCCAACAATCTCAACAATTTTTTGATGCAATGATAAGGCAAGTAGGAAGGCATTTGAAAAGGAGGGGAGAGAAAGTGAGGAGAAAGGCAAAATTTGCCTTCCTGTTAACTTTCAAAATGGGCCCCACATGTCATAAACTTTTTATAATTATTCTCACTTTGTTTTTAAATGACTTTTTTGATCAATAATTATTTGAAATTAATTTTTTATTTTTTCACCACTATTTATTATTTTTCAAGATCTATAAATAGAGATTAAGTTTGTATTCTTTGGACACCAAAAAAAATTTAAATTTTTGCTTAGTTATCATAGTTGAGTGATGTGGAGGAAAGATAAAGTAAAAAAACTTTTTGAAAAACTAGTTGTTGTGAAGTTGAAAGGCAATTGAAAAAGGCAAGTGATGTGGAGGGAGAATAAAGTGAGGTGGAAGGAGAGAGAAAAACAATATTTGCCTTGCCATTGGAGATGGTCTTAGCGAGTTGGGCGCGAGTTGAAAATGGAGCGAGTCAAATAGCATTTTTGTTTATACACATTGTCTTCGGGTGGACCCCACACGCTAGGAAACCGCGTCTGCAACTATCACGAGAATTCTATTCGTGTGGTCCCCACATGCTTGAAACCGTATGCTTTGAAACCGTCTTAGTCTCCCACACGTCACTATCCAACATGATGGACTTCGTGGCCGCACAAGGGACAAGAGCTTGTGGCTCTTGTGCGCACGACGAGGCCCACAAGCCGCTTGAGCTGGGCGATGGGATGGGGCACACCCATCACGTGGGTGTGTCCCCCCTACGTACACAGATGTACGTCTCGATATCGGTAACCTCCAGCTGGCAAGTATAGCATGAACAATATCCACAGTTTCATAATCTGGAATATGCCGGCAAGTGCAGAATTATAATAATTTTATACACGTGAAAGCCGGCAAGTACGTTACGTATACCAAACTTGTAGTATTAGTATATACATTTACCGTCCAATATATATATAAACTTTGGGTGGTAAAACTTAAAAGATCGATCGATGATCTCTCCCAAATGACGAAGCCGGCGCCATCGCGTCGCTTTGTCTTGGTTCACGTCGGCCATGGAGCCTGGTGCTGGTTCAGGCTCCGGCTGCTTCTCGAGGCCGACGGCCGCGAGGTCACGTGCCTCGACCTCACCAGCGCCGGGGTTCATCCCTCCGACGCCGATTCGGTTGTTAGCTTCGAAGAGTATGACAAGCCTTTGGTTGATTTCATGTCGTCACTGCCGGAGAACGAGAAGGCATGGCATGGCATAAATTATTTATTTATTTTCTGGTTACTTTTTCAAAAAAGGACTAAATTTAGAGAGATATTACATTTTTCAAATTTACAAAGGTATACATAATTAAGCCTCAATCTTTGTCCCTTCGCCTTCTCCATTTTTTTTTGTTTTTCCTATGCCTATCTAAACTTTGCAAGCATCGCGTGTGATCCAGGTTGTTGAGAGGTTTCTAGTATGACTCGTATGATCTTGGGTTTAATTCCTAGTGATTTTATTATTAAAAAAAATTAAAAAATAATCTACAATTGCCACATTAATTTGTATCAGAAATTTTTGTCGCTAATTTGTTTTTTACCTGCATTTTATTTTATTTTTTTCAGGTAGTATTGGTAGGTCATAGTGCAGGCGGACTATCTTTGACTCACATCATGCATGAGTTCCCTGAGAAAATCTCTGTTGCCATCTTCATTGCTGCTACAATGCTTCCTTCAGGGTTCCTCTCTGAACAAGACATGAAAGATGTGAAATTTTCTGAACTCATCTCCTTAAATTGTTATTTATTTGCAATTTACTTGGTTCTTCATCCAAACCTCAGCAATCCTTAGTGCTTGATATATAATTAGTTTGTAGCTTTGATTTAGTCAAATTAATGGTTATTTTGACATAATAGGTGGTTTAAATATTAAGTATATATCACGTTTCAACAGGAAGCTATTCAAAATTCTCATTATCATTTGATAAATTGACCTCAGTTACGCTTATCATAAGAAGAAGGAAGTAACCTGTGGCCGGCCTAGAAATATCCTAAATCTTATTTTAACAAATAATTAAGGTAATTAATATTTGAGCTAGATACAGAAAATGATTATTTTGGCATATATGCTCCCTAGTTTTTGAGCTATACATGTGTGATAACTTTTAGAAATTAACTGCAGGTATTAACCTAAGCATTGTGGAAACGGTCTAACACAAATAGATTCTAACACAATTAGATTCGAATTAGGATCTTCTTTGCTTCTTTGCATGTTCTTTATATGCAAAATTAACTGCAAGTATTAACCTAATCAGTTATTAAACAACGAACGATTTTGATTGTGAATTGTTGTAATACCCCCAAGAAATTAGTTCGACATCGGATGGGGACTAAAATGAGAGTGTTTATGAGGTAAAGTGCGGGGTTCAAGCATAGCATTAGCTAAACAATTTTGGCAGTGATTTGAGCCAATAACATGCTACACTCAGTGGGTCACATGGCTTACACCACGTTAATAGGCTCATGGGTTTGGGTAATGACAAATGGTACCATAGCAGTTAGCCAGTCGAAAGTATGAAATTAGTAAGTGTTATGCGGGACTAAATACTATATACCGTTGTAGGCTGTCTAAAAATCACAATAGATAGTTAATCCCCCATCAAACACCGATGATGGAAGTTACAATCTAACGACTTCCAGAAGGCTACAATTTGAGGACTTTCACGTAGAAGGTTACAATCTGACGACCTTCACAACAACTAATGAAGACCCCAATTCAACAGCATTCACAATCAACATCGGGAGTTACAATCTGACGACTCTCATATTTTCAAGGAGCCAAGACGAAGATTACAAGAGGACGATCTGTGCAAAGCTCTAGCAAAAGAGACTACAAATTGACGGTCTCTTCATATTAGAATGCAGATATCTCTCAAACCGTAAGGAATTTGGCAAAACGGAGGAAGCGAGCCGAAGCCTTCGGCTTGGTTCGGATGGCCCCGTCTCGTCGAGATAGCCGATTTTCATATGTAATTCGTCCAATTCCGACGTACGGTTTGAAAGTTATGACCTGTTCTTCGCAGCAAGTCATGTTCTGAAGTCCGTCTGCAAGACCGGACTTCGTCAGAACATTGAACTCAGTCTGAAGCTCGCCAAGCCCGCCTAAGGTTCGCCTCTGCATTACAGAGTCAAAGCGCACATGCTCAACTCTGCGTTTTCAACATCAAAACGCAGAGTTAATCTCTAAAATAGCACAACTGTGCGTTTTCAGCCGTTAACAGGCTCAACTCTGTGTTTTCAACATCTAAACGCAGAGTTAATCTCTAAAACAGCACAATTGTGCGTTTTCAGCCTTTAAACAGGCACAACTCTGTGTTTTCAACATCTAAACGCAGAGTTAATCTCTAAAACAGCACAACTGTGCGTTTTCAGCCTTTAAACAGGCACAACTCTGCGTTTTCAGCCTAAAACGCAGAGTTCATCTCTAAAACAGCACAAACTGTGCGTTTTCAGCCTTTAAACAGGTCAACTGTGCGTTTTCAGGCCAACTGTGCGTTTATGGGCTCAACTGTGCGTTTTTAGCCTGAAACAAGCCAACTGTGCGTTTATGGCCCAACTGTGCGTTTACAGCACGAATTGTGCGTTTTCAGCCTAAAACATCCCAACTCTGCGTCTCAGAGTTCATCACGCTGCGCGGCCAGTGCGTTCAGCCACCAGAATAGGCCCAACTCTGCGTTTTTAGTCTAAAAACGCAGAGTGCGGGCCATGAACGCTACTTTTTGGGGATCCTTGATCGAGCATCTTGCCGCGTTCTGCAGCAACAAGGAGTTTTGGAGACCAGCAACAGGAGCTTCTTCCTTGGCTTATTAATCGAACTTTCGGTTCAAATCAACTCTTTTTCAAGAGTTCAAACTCGTTCAGAGTTATCAACTCGATCAGAGTTCAAAACTTGCTCTGCAAGTCCTTCTAAAACTCGTCAGAGTTATCAACTCGATCAGAGTTCAAAACTTACTCTACGAGTTCTTCTAAAACTCGTTCAGAGTTATCAACTCGTCAAGAGTTATTTCAAAACTTGCCACGCAAGTTCTCCACAGCGTCAAATCGTGAGGAGAAGACATCGTTCCAGTGAATCAAGACGTTCGGATCGTCAACGAGAAGCAAACTCGACACGAGCATTCGAGGGAAGCATCTCATCGCCACCATGAAGAACCCAGAATTAAACAAAGGGGAGAATCAAATCCATTCTCCTCTCTTTTGTAATCGGAATCCAAATTGTAATTGATCTTGAGAGGAATACAAGTCAAATTTTCTTTCTTTGTCTTTTTACTACAAATTTCCAACAAACAAAAGATGGCGACTCTGCTGGGGACTAGCTTCTCTGATGAAGAAGTGGTGGCGCAATCCGACGTTCATCTCATTGGAACGACCGTTGAAACTCTGATCATCGAGTTCGATCAAGCCAAGTTTGAGAAGGCCCTCTCCTCCGGATCCTTTAGCCCCAAGGTTATGCGCAAGATCCACAAAGTTTCCGAGGAGACTAAAGCTCCAGTTATGGCCAACTCATCTAAAGACTATCTCCCATGGTGGTTGCACTGTTCATACAGTCCCCTCCCTAAAGGAGAAGACTCGATTTTGGCACAACGCCAAAAAAGCCGATCCTCCAATCAACGCGAACTTCGCGTTTATGAGCCTCAACTTGAGCTCTGCAGAAGCCAAGCTAAACACAACCCTCAGGTGTGCGTTTCCCAGATAGAACGCAGCTGTCAGAGGCGCGTTCTAACATCAAAACGCAGACCTCAAAACTGCGTTGATTTGGCAGAACGCAACTCTCAGGAGTGCGTTTCAGAACTCAAACGCAACTCTCAGGAGTGCGTTCTATCATTTAAACGCAGACATCAAACCTGCGTTGATCTGGCTGAACGCAACTCTCAAGAGTGCGTCCTAGAACCTGAACGCAACTCTCAGGAGTGCGTCCCAGAACCAAAACGCAACTCTCAGGAGTGCGTTTCGCAAACTGAACGCAACTCTCAGGAGTGCGTTTCTGAATCCGAACGCAGATCGCAGGACTGCGTTTCACTAGCAAAACGCAGACTTTGGTCTTGCGTTAATCAAGCTAAACACGACCCTCATGTTCCTTCTTTAGAACACGATGTGATTCGTCGTGTTCAAAATGATCAACATGGATTTAAAATTCATGTTTACCAAGAACCAGTCCCATCCTTTAACGGACAGGGGGTTCCATCTCTACCCTCACGCTCTGTGAGAGGTGCCAAGGAGACTAAAGCTCCAAAGGTTGCTCCTATGCCAAAGGAAACCCTCTCCTTTAGTCGCCGAGATTACTCGAGCAGCCCTACCTCTAAAGGAGTGGGCTCAGTTTATGCCAAACGCAGCCCTCAGTGGTGCGTTGTGCAATCAAAACGCAACCTTCAAAACTGCGTTGATTTGGCAGAACGCAACTCTCAGGAGTGCGTTTCAGAACCAAAACGCAACTCTCAGGAGTGCGTTCAAGATCCAAAACGCAGACTTACAAACTGCGTTAACCAACAAAAACGCAACCGGCAAAGGTGCGTTTCATCAACAAAACGCAGACTTCGGTCTAGCGTTAGTAAAACAGAACACGACCCTCGTGTTTCTTCTTCAGAACACGATGCGATTCGTCGTGTTCAAAAAGATCAACGTGGACTCAAGATCCATGTTCACCAGGAGCCAGTCTCATCCTTTAATGGACAGGGGGTTCCATCTCTACCCTCACGCTCTGTGAGAGGTTCATCCCAAGTCTCTGACTTGCGGGAATTGCTGTCGATGTTCAACCGACCGACGAATGTCGTTTTGCTCAGTAATCGACGACATCATCACAGGAAGAAGACTTTAGAGGTTGAATACCTTGGAGTCACTTCTAACATGGTTGGTAGAGGGAGATCATCAACCCTTAGTTCTGACGAGTCAGAGACAGATCATTCTCCAAGCGTCAGAGAAATCGTTAACGAGTTTGAAGGAGTCTACTAACGCACTCGGACGCGAACAGGAGCCATTCCCCCTGTCAACTATCGGAGTTTGGCCAGAGAAACTAATTCCGATCACGAACACTCAGCCATTGCAGAGTCCCAGTCATCAAGCTCTTTTGTTGAACATAAGAGCTTCGCTTATACGACGGGAAACCATGAAGATCTCGCAAAGAGACTTGATGAACAGGAGGCCATGCTCAAATCTCAACAGGAGGCCATCAATGTCCACATGGCAGAACATTCGGAAGACCTTTCAAAGAGACTTGATGAACAGGAGGCCATGCTCAAATCTCAGCAGGAGGCTATCAATGAACTCATGGCCATGTTGACTCAAATCGTCGCAGACAAGGCCAAATCTCAGGAGACAGATTCGCCGCTTAGGCAAGAATCTTCCCGGAGAGGAAAAGCGTCTTCATCCCGACCTCACACAAGCAAAGGGAAGGGAAAAGTGGTTGATGATACAGCTTCTGACCAAGAAGCCCACAAACTGGAATCTGAGAACGAGCAGAATCTTCAGTCTGCCAAAATGGAAGAATTGGAAGCCCGCCTTAAAGCCATTGCTAACAGAAGCGAGCTCCAAGATGAGGGAGTTATCAGACCCTATCCTGCCGAATGGGATGCAGCCCCTTATCCTCCAAAGTTCGAGGTCCCGACGCTACAAACTTTTGACGGCACGGGATCACCGAACCAACATATTTATCATTTCAAGTCACAGACTGGAAATGTAATATCAAACGATGCCATACTGGCTCGATTGTTCATTGGCACCCTTAAGGGAATTGCCTTTGAATGGTTCAGGAAACTGCCTGCGGGCTGTATCCAAAAGTGGGCGGATCTAGAGAGACTCTTCCTGTCAAGATTCTTTGAAGAGGATACAGAAGTCTCCATCCATACCCTTCTCTCTACTAAGCAGAAGAAGAGGGAATCAGTCAAAGCCTTCGTCAAAAGGTTTCGAAATATGGCTTTGCGTTGTCCGACAGGTATGACACAGTCTACCCTAGTACAAACTTGTCGACACAATTTGCAAACCGACCTCCTAGCTCGAATAGGAGTTGCAGAATGCCGTTCTTGGAGACAACTAATCTCTCAAGGCGAGCAGGCTCAAAAAATCATTGCCAGGATCAAAGCTGAAGAACAAAGTAGGCAGGATCAGCCCGAGCAATCAGACCAAGCCCAATCTTCTCCTGAGCAACCGGACCAGGCTCACTCTTCCCAGTCAGAAGGGAAAGATACTACGGCCACTGAAGTCAATCCTCTTCAGTAGGATGGCGGGTCCAACAACTATCATGTTAACAGTTACCTCTGATAGTCAAACTCATCAGATAATGGCCTACCTGGTGATGTGATTCTATTCCGACTAAATGGATAGTGCCCCACTAGGTGATGTGCCTTGTCTACCTCTTTTTATTCCCCTGCTAAGACTGGGGGTTGATTACTTGGAATCCACTGGATTAAGAGTAATGAATCTTTCACATCGTCAAGTTAACATTACACTTCTGAC